>NC_069499.1:1405275070-1405608099 GCF_027579735.1 Bombina bombina | reverse complement strand
ATACTATGCATTGTGAAAAGCAACATAACTTAAGCAACCTTTATGTGACATCTGAGGATTATGTTAAAGATAGGGCTTGCTGAGACTAGCTATCCTTTTAGACTTATAAATATTTAGGGTCTGAATATGTATTAAGAAGTCTAACCTCCTTAGCTCATGTGTCTGATTTGCGATAGAAAGGGAGTTGTTTAAAATATGCACAATCTTGAGGGAGTCTACTCTTTTCTATATGGTAAGAGTTAGATATTAAAATATGATATCGAGTGAGACATCTGATTATTTAAGCGATAAATGCGGGAATTTATGTATGGGAGAAACAGTGGAGATAGACTATTGCTAGGAACAGGTATTAAGGTGTAGTGCCGATTTGAAATACAATTCTCCTTTGTGTCCCGGCCGCAGACCCAAGGTCAGTCCCCTTTCGGGGTATGTATAACTAGGCATCCTATGATAGATAGGGGCAAACATGTCTATATTACTATATGTCCCTGCAGACCTTATATCCCTTGCTTTTACATAGGAAGGGGATTACCAATATATGATATATATATATATAAAAAAAACATACAACATACAAATAAGCACTTCATCGTTAGTGTCCAGTTAATTAGAACAGTCATGCAAAGTAGCTGAGCCAGTGCTAGTTATCTAATGTTATGATGCTTAAAGGGACAGTACACTGTAATATTTGTTTTTATATTAATGTAATTTCAATGACTTGTTAAATAAGCTGCAGAGTATAAAATGTATGAGAAATTGCATTTTCATGCTTATTTGTGTATCTGAAGTAGATGGTTTTGTGCTTTTAAACCACAGCCTATTACAATGGGTTGAGCTTCAGGTAATATCAGATGTCATTATGTTATCACTTTTATGTCCACACCTTGCTTCCTTATCTTATATTGTCTGGAAAACTAAAGCTCAATACATAGAGAGAACAATGGAAAATTATAATTTTATTACTTAACTATCCTGCACCACACTGTGAGTATCAATTATTTTGCTGGCTGTGTTTACTTAGGCTATTCAATAGCTGATACTCCAGTATCAAAACTTTTAGTATAGGTTGGGAAACCACAAGCTAAATCAGCTATTTCAAAGGCCAAAATAGGGGTAAAGGAGCTACTTGTAAACAATTTAATACACTCCAGCCAGGTAAAATAGATCA
The DNA here is from genome assembly GCF_027579735.1 of Bombina bombina. Classification (NCBI taxonomy): domain Eukaryota; kingdom Metazoa; phylum Chordata; class Amphibia; order Anura; family Bombinatoridae; genus Bombina; species Bombina bombina. The sequence continues at coordinate 1,405,606,931 of NC_069499.1, read as the reverse complement.
CTGGGAACAATTTAAATGGGAGAAAATTTTGGGTGAACTGTCCCTTTAAGTAGGAAATAGGGAGAAGAAACAAAGTGCAACAGAACACAACTTAGTTTTTTGTGGAGTCAGCTCGCTTAATTTGAGCCTTCTATGTACTAGCCCAGAGCATATCTCCTTATTAAAATATTCAGCCCGTCTCCTGTGATCGGGATGCGTCCTCCTCTATCAGAAATGAAGTGACCCAGACCGCACCACCCGAACCAAACCGCCTGCAGGGTGAGTGAGGTGAAGCATACAGTGCCCATAAGTCCAGCCGCGGGATACACACTTCATAGTGACCACTGAGAAAAGTGCTATCAGACAGGGGATAGGTGCTCTTGACATCCATGTCCTCACTGGGCCCCCCCCCCAAGCCCCCGCACAGACACAGCATGTATTATGTTATTGTCCATCGGCACCTTCCCAACGCTCTGCTTACCCGGTTTTATAGGTGGCAATGACTCTATGGATGGGGACTTTATGACTGTAGGTGGTCGCATGTCTGTCTTGGTACCACCCTCATCTGATGGGGTATGATCCCTATTCCACTTTGTGTTGACCATGTGGGACGTGCATGCTCTTCTGGAGTGTCTTTTTGAGGTCAGGCTCAGGCAGCTCCGGCGATGCCGATACAAAGTCTCTCTGCGTAAGGGTCCCCTGACAGTAAGGAGCCGCAGGAGCGCTCTTTTCCACGCCCCCGCCCCCCCCGCAGAGGAAATCCATCTGTAGCATCCCCTCCTTCTGGTTCACAAGTGTGTGTTTATTAAGTAGTCCCAGGGAGCTCTGTTTAAGAGAGATAGTAGACGTGCCTCAAGCCACTCCATGCATCGATCTATGCTGGCATGTATGTTGCTCTCTCTCTCAGTCGCCATTTTTGTTGCGCAGCCACGTGTTGTTTGTATTTCAAGATTCCTCCTCCACTCTCAGTAGTATTTGATAATGAATGTCAGCTAGACTGTTAATATTCGAGTTGATGTTGCCGTTAAGTCTGTTGTAGGCAAATTACCTCAGTTTCCTGAGGGGGTAGCGCTGCCTGTCATGAGCCGTCTCTCCAGGCCTATCTCGTCCGATCTTAAGCTCCAGTGTCACTAACACAGCAAATATTATGATAAGTGATAAATCTCCCACTCACTGTGTAACACAGGGTTGTTGCAAAAGTTATTTACTGTGGAATGATTCCAAAATTGACGGTTAATTGAAAATTCAGCTGGAGCTCTAAGAAAGTGCGACTGCTCAGAGTTGTTGCACGGACACCCCCCCCCCCCCCCAATCCCTTCTCTTTTTATTTGTGTGTTCTACTAAAAAATAACCAAAAATATAAATATTTCAGTGTGTATGTGTGCACTATTAAAAACAATCCAGATCATGAACAAATCCACTCCTCTAACACCCTGGTGATAATACTAGCATGCCTTTAGTTTTATAGGATGATCAGTGCTAACATCAGGGTAAGGAACATTGGCAGCCTCAGACTTCTAGCTAATGTGCTTGCCAACCCCAGGACCCCATACAATAAATTACAGATACCCATATAGGATGTAGTGTGTGTGTGTGTGTATCTGTGTATCTGCATGTATAAGTGTATGCTATGTAGTGTATGTATCTGCATGTATAAGTGTAAGCTATGTAGTGTGTTTGTATCTGCATGTATAAGTGTATGCTGTGTATGTGTGTGTATCTGCATGTTTAAGTGTATGCTGTGTAGTGTGTGTGTATCTGCATGTTTAAGTGTATGCTATGTAGTGTGTGTGTATAGTCTGTATGTATAAGTGTGTGTGTGTGTATCTGCATGTATAAGTGTATGCTATGTAGTGTATCTCTACATGTATAAGTGTATGCTATGTAGTGTTTGTGTGTATATATTTGTATCTGCATGTATAAGTGTATGCTGTGTAATGTGTGTGTATCTGCATGTTTAAGTGTATGCTGTGTAGTGTGTGTGTATCTGCATGTTTAAGTGTATGCTATGTAGTGTGTGTGTATATCTGTATGTATAAGTGTGTGTGTATCTGCATGTATAAGTGTATGCTATTGTCAGGGTGCTGTAACCCTTAACGTAGTAGGATCTCAACTGCAGACTGTCACTTTAAGGTGTATGAGTGATAGTTTAGATGTGTAACTTAATCTCTTGTTACTGGAGTAAAAGGTGACACCTGAATTACTGATTGAAGTTAGTCTCTGTTATACTCCCGTAAGTTTAGGGGTTTATAGTGTCCTTTAGGACTGATATAGATGTTTCCTTGTGTCAGAGTTAATAGGATACCTTTACAGTTCTATTGTACCAGTTATGGTAAAAATACAGTTTGTCATAGAAATAGAATGGGTACCTTAGTAATAGGAGACGTGTCTGTGCTGCAGCTGCAGCGCTTCTGTTCAGCCTGTGTGCAGTTCACGGAAACAGCTGACAGGCAGTCAGCGTAAGCCCTTCGTGTGCCGGACTATCGTGCAGTAAGTGGAAGGCAGAACGGAGGTGTGTCGCTGGAGTCCTATCACAGAGAGCGCTTGCTGGCAGGCTGCCCGGTACTAGAGTTGAGACGGAGTTAGTCGTGAGCGGTATGACCCGCGAACAGTATTTGTAATCCCTCTGCAGTGGAGTTGAAAAGCCGGTGAGTCTTTGTTAAGGAGCAAGCCACAGTAGAAAATACTTTAGTTAGCGGTTATTCCGCACAGATGATTGGATTCGAAGTATTGACAACTTGCTTATTAGAGTAAGCGTAACTTAGGTGGAAAACTTTATCCAAGTTGGAGAAATAAAGTCAGTGTTAAAGATTAACAAGTATGGAAGTAGCCAAGAGGTTCAGAATAGCGTCCTCTCACATGAGATTCAGGTAGTCTAAACAGATTAATCGGCAGGTGGAAGGGGGAGGAGCAAGAATAAATAAAATTGAGTTAAAGGTACAGGTACCATTCCTGACAGGTCCCCCCGTCAAAGGTGCTGCACCGCAGCAGTTACAGCAGGATTATCCGGATGGAGCCTATGGAAACGGCCAATCAAACGTGAGGCGTTGATGTTGGATGAGGGTTCCCAAGAATCCTCATCATGTGAGTAACCCTTCCAATGAACCAGGTATTGCAATACCCCTCGGGAGAGTCTGGAATCGAGTATGTCAGATACTTCATAAACAGTCTCCTCCTGTAAGACAGGTGGGTTATCGGAAGAAACAGCCTGTTGCCGAGTGGGTACATAAGGTTTCAACAAAGAAACATGGAATGTGGGATGAACAGGGAGTTCAGTTGGTAGCATGAGGGTCACAGCGTTTTCATTAATGACTTTGATGACTTTGTAGGGACCAATGAACAGATGGGAAAATTTCCGAGTAGGAGTTTTAAGCTTCAAGTGGCGAGTGGACAACCAAACTAGATCACCCACTTGATAGTTGGGTGGTGGGCGTCTCTTCTTATCAAAGTGAAATTTTTGCCGCTGCTGGGCTGCATGAACGTTTTCCTTGAGGAAGGTGAACACTTCAAGAAGTGAGTTAGTCGTGTCATCTACTACAGGTGAGGTAGTGTTGAGATGGGGATGAAGATGGAAGGTTGGATGATATCCATAGTTGGCGTAGAACGGAGTACTCTTAGTAGAGCTGTTTAGTGTGTTATTATAGGCGAATTCCGCCATAGGTAAGTTGGTCATCCACTCATCCTGTTGGTGGGAACAATAGCATCTAATGTATTGTTCAATCCACTGATTGACGCGTTCCGTCTGTCCGTTGGTTTGGGGATGGAACGCGGTGCTGTAGCGATGGTCTATATCGAGAACCTTACACAATTGTTTCCAGAACTTTGAAGTGAATTGGGATCCTCTATCGGATATTATAACGGACGGCAAGCCATGTATTCTGACTATATGTGAAAGAAATAACTTGGAGGTTTCTGCAGCGGTTGGTAGTCTTTTGTAAGGGATAAAGTGTGCCATTTTGGTTAGTACGTCCACAACTACCATGATCGTAGTCGACTGGTTGGATGCTGGTAAATCGACTATGAAGTCCATTCCTACTGTATGCCAGGGTCTGTCTGGAATAGGAAAAGTTTTTAACAAGCCATACGGTTTAGCCTTTTCCGTTTTCGATACAGCACATACATGACAACTCTTGATAAACTGGTCAACTGATTGATGGATGTTAGGCCACCAATAGTTCCTCTTGACAAGTTCGGTCGTCTTAGTGATCCCTGGATGTCCTGCCAGAGGGGAATCATGATGGTCACGGAGTATGTCATCTCTTAAAGTAGGGGGTATATAAATCCTTCCATGTACATGAGCTATACCCCTGGAGTCTATTTATTGGTCCAAAGCTGGAAGAGAGGTATCTTTTTCTTGATGTGACTTTAAGGTTAAGGTGGAATTCCTTACTACCCCAATGAATTGATGGGGTGCGAGTATGGGTTGGACAGTTGATGGTTGGGTTGGACGAGGAAACTGTCTGGACAAAGAATCAGCCTTACCGTTTTTAGCTCCAGGTCGGTACGTGATGTGGAATTGGAATCTTGTGAAGAACAGACTCCAACGTACCTGACGTGCCGACAGGGCTTTACTTGATTGGAGGTATTCAAGATTACGGTGATCTGTATACATAAGAATCGGGAAAGAAGCTCCCTCGAGTAGGTGTCTCCAGTGTTCCAGGGATGCCTTTATAACAAGAAGCTCTTTCTCCCCAATGGGATAGTTACGTTCAGGGGGAGTCATGAGTCTTGAATAAAAAGCAACAGGGTGTATGGGATCTGTGGGGGATTTTCTTTGGGACAGTATGGCACCTAGGGCATAATCTGAGGCATCCACCTCCAAGATGAACTGTAGACCAGTGTCTGGAAATTGTAGAATGGGTGCGGATGTGAATGATTTCTTAAGGTTGTCAAAAGCCGTTTGAGCTTCTGGGTGCCATCGGAAAGGTGTGTGAGAGCCTGTGAGGGCACTGAGTGGTCTGGCTATATTGGAGAACCCTTTAATGAACTTCCTATAGAAGTTGGCGAATCCTAAAAACCTTTGTACATCTTTTTTGGAAGTGGGTATAGGCCAGTTTTGTACAGCTTCTATTTTCCCCTCCTCCATTTGTACTCCGGATGAGGATATCTTGTAGCCTAGAAAGGTGATTTCATGAGTATGAAAGGTACATTTTTCCAGTTTGGCATATAGTCGATGTGTTCTAAGGCGTTCTAGGACCCACCTTACATGCTTCTTGTGGTCTTGCAGGTTATCAGAGTAGATCAGGATGTCATCGAGGTAAATGACAAGGCACACGTCCAATAAATCCCTGAAAATATCATTAATGAAATATTGGAACGTGGCCGGGGCGTTGCAGAGCCCGAACGGCATCACCGTATACTCATAAAGCCCATAGCGGGTCCTAAATGCGGTGAGCCATTCATCGCCCTCCCTGATCCGTACAAGATTGTAGGCGCCCCTGAGGTCCAGTTTCGTGTAAACAGTTGCTTTACTTAACCGCTCGACAAGTTCAGGTATAAGTGGAAGTGGATATCTATTCTTCTTGGTCCTTCTGTTCAATTCTCTATAATCGATTATGGGCCTTAGGGACTTATCCTTATTCCTCACAAAGAACATACCTGCTCCAGCAGGAGAGGTAGAGGGTCTGATGAATCCCTTTTTTAGGTTCTCATCAAGGTATTCCTTAAGGTGTTCCAATTCAGGTTGAGATAGTGGGTATATGTGCCCATAGGGTATGGTAGATCCGGGTAGTAAATCGATAGGACAATCGTATATACGGTGGGGTGGTAGGTGTTCTGCTTGTTTCTTATTGAATACGTCCATATACTCAGCGTATTCATGGGGTATGGTACCTTGTGAGATGTGGAGGAGTTGTTGATGTGGGTAACAGGTGTTACGGCAGTACGTCGAATTTAAGTCAACTTGAAGTGTTTGCCAGGATATGGTGGGATGGTGTTTTTGCAACCATGAGAGACCCAATACCACAGAATATAGCGGTGAGGGAATGACGTTGAAAGTGATGTATTCGATATGACCATCACCCATAGTGACCTTAAGAGGGATGGTGTGATGGGTTACTGGACCAGAAGAAACATATGTACCATCAATAACACGAATAGAAACTGGGTTTGCTTTCAGAATTAGTGGTATTTTATTGTTATTTACAAGTGTTAAGTCAAGAAAATTGGAGTAAGCTCCTGAGTCGACAATTGCTTCAGCTTGTAGCACTTGCTGATCCCACTGTAAAGAGAGAGACATGGTACAGTAAGCTGCATTCAGGATCTTATTTGTCATGCAGTTATACACAATTTTTGGCTTACTTCTTTTCTGGCGCTGTAGTAGAGGGCATTCTTTTACGAGATGAGTTGGAGATGAACAGTACATACAGAGATTCTTCTGTTGTCTTCTGTGCCTTTCTTCGAGCGTGAGAGGTCCTTTGGAAAACCCAATCTCCATAGATGTGGAAGTATCCTTAGGTTGGGGTGCTGGGTAGTACCTTTGGGTACCTTCTGTCTGCTGTCGTTCGGATCTTCTCTCGCGGAGTCTCCTATCTATCTAAATACTGAGTGTCATGAGATCCTCTAGGCCTCTTGGTAATTCGGTACGGGCTAGTTCATCTTTAAGGCTGTCTGAGAGTCCTAGGCGGTATTGGTTATGAAGAGCGATCTCACTCCACTCTGAATCCTTGGTATAGAGTTTAAACTCAGATAAATATTCCTCTACAGGACGTCTACCCTGTCTGAGTGATCGCATCTTTGCCTCAGCTGTCAGCTGTTTTTGGGTATCCTCATAAAGGGTGCTCATTGCAGAGAAAAAGTCAGTGAGTGAACCCAAGATAGGGTCTTCATTCTCTAGAAAGGTATCCGCCCATACCCTAGGTTCTCCAGAGAGGAAGGAAATAACAGTCATGACCTTGAGTCTTTCTGTACTGTATGTCCTAGGCTTCATCTGGAACAATAAATAGCAGGCGTTCTTGAACTGCCTGAATAGCTTCCTGTCTCCTGCAAACCGTTCAGGTAGACAGACCTGGGGTTCTGGGATGTTATCCCTAACGGCAGCTCTGAGCCTATCATTTTGTAATTGAAGCTCCCTCATTCCTTGAGAGAGTTGCTCAACCTGCTGAGATAAATTGTATACGACCGTAGGCAGGTCTGCTGGATCCATAGTTGGCCGATTAATATGTTAGGGTGCTGTAACCCTTAACGTAGTAGGATCTCAACTGCAGACTGTCACTTTAAGGTGTATGAGTGAGAGTTTAGATGTGTAACTTAATCTCTTGTTACTGGAGTAAAAGGTGACACCTGAATTACTGATTGAAGTTAGTCTCTGTTATACTCCCGTAAGTTTAGGGGTTTATAGTGTCCTTTAGGACTGATATAGATGTTTCCTTGTGTCAGAGTTAATAGGATACCTTTACAGTTCTATTGTACCAGTTATGGTAAAAATACAGTTTGTCATAGAAATAGAATGGGTACCTTAGTAATAGGAGACGTGTCTGTGCTGCAGCTGCAGCGCTTCTGTTCAGCCTGTGTGCAGTTCACGGAAACAGCTGACAGGCAGTCAGCGTAAGCCCTTCGTGTGCCGGGACTATCGTGCAGTAAGTGGAAGGCAGAACGGAGGTGTGTCGCTGGAGTCCTATCACAGAGAGCGCTTGCTGGCAGGCTGCCCGGTACTAGAGTTGAGACGGAGTTAGTCGTGAGCGGGTATGACCCGCGAACAGTATTTGTAATCCCTCTGCAGTGGAGTCGAAAAGCCGGTGAGTCTTTGTTAAGGGAGCAAGCCACAGTAGAAAATACTTTAGTTAGCGGTTATTCCGCACAGATGATTGGATTCAAAGTATTGACAACTTGCTTATTAGAGTAAGCGTAACTTAGGTGGAAAACTTTATCCAAGTTGGAGAAATAAAGTCAGTGTTAAAGATTAACAAGTATGGAAGTAGCCAAGAGGTTCAGAATAGCGTCCTCTCACATGAGATTCAGGTAGTCTAAACAGATTAATCGGCAGGTGGAAGGGGGAGGAGCAAGAATAAATAAAATTGAGTTAAAGGTACAGGTACCATTCCTGACAGCTATGTAGTGTATCTCTACATGTATAAGTGTATGCTATGTAGTGTTTGTGTGTATATATCTGCATGTATAAGTGTAAGCTATGTAGTATGTGTGTGTGTGTCTGTATGTATAAGTGTGTGTGTAAATCTGTATGTATAAGAGTGTGTGTGTATCTGCATGTATAAGTGTATGCTACGTAGTGTATCTGCATGTATAAGTGTAAGAGCTATGTAGTGTGTGAGTGTATCTGTATGTATAAGTGTATGTTGTGTAGTGTGTGTGTGTATCTGCATACATAAATGTGTGTGTGTGTGTGTATCTGCATGTTTAAGTGTATGCTATGTAGTGTGTGTGTGTATCTGCCTGTATAAGTGTATGCTATGTAGTGTGTGTGTATCTGTATGTATAGGTGTATGATATGTAGTGTTTGTGTGTGTATTTGAATTTATAAGTGTATGCTATGTAGTATGTGTGTGTGTGTGTTTATCTACATGTAGAAGTGTATACTATGTAGTGTGTGTGTATCTGCATGTTTAAGTGTATGCTATGCAGTGTGTGTATCTGCATGTATAAGTGTAAGCTATGTAGTGTGTGTGTATCTGTATGTATAGGTGTATGATATGTAGTGTTTGTGTGTGTATTTGAATTTATAAGTGTATGCTATGTAGTATGTGTGTGTGTTTATCTACATGTATAAGTGTATACTATGTAGTGTGTGTGTATCTGCATGTTTAAGTGTATGCTATGTAGTGTGTGTGTATCTGTATGTATAGGTGTATGATATGTAGTGTTTGTGTGTGTATTTGAATTTATAAGTGTATGCTATGTAGTATGTGTGTGTGTTTATCTACATGTATAAGTGTATACTATGTAGTGTGTGTGTATCTGCATGTTTAAGTGTATGCTATGCAGTGTGTGTATCTGCATGTATATTTGTAAGCTATGTAGTGTGTGTGTGTGTATTTGCCTGTATAAGTGTATGCTATGTAGTGTGTGTGTGTATCTGCATGTATAAGTGTATGCTATGAAGTGTCTGTGTATCTGCCTGTATAAGTGTATGATGTATAGTGTGTGTGTGTGTGTATCTGCTTGTATAAGTGTATGCTGTGTAGTGTCTGTGTATCTGCATGTGTAAGTGTATGCTGTGTAGTGTGTGTGTATTTGCCTGTATAAGTGTAAGCTATGCTGTGTAGTGTGTGTGTGTGTGTATCTGCATGTATAACTGTATGCTCTGTAGTGTGTGTGTATCTGCATGTATAAGTGTATGCTATGTAGTGTCTGTGTATCTGCCTGTATAAGTGTATGCTTTGTAGTGTGTGTGCATGTATCTGCCTGTATAAGTGTATGTTGTGTAGTGTATGTGTGTGTATCTGCCTGTATAAGTGTACGCTATGTAGTGTCTGTGTATCTGCCTGTAAAAGCTATGTAGCATGTATGTGTGTATCTGCATGTATAAGTGTAAGCTATGTAGTGTGTGTGTGTGTATCTGTATGTATAAGTGTAACCTATGTAGTGGCTGTGTATATGCCTATATAAGTGTATGCTGTGTAGTGTATGTGGGTGTATCTGCATGTATACGTGTATGCTATGAAGTGTCTATGTATCTGCATGTGTAAATGTATGCAATGTAGTATATGTGTGTATCTGCATGTGTAAGTGTATGCTATGCAGTGTGTGTTTCTGCATGTATAAGTGTAAGCTATGTAGTGTGTGTGGGTGTATCTGCATATATAAGTGTATGCTATGAAGTGTCTGTGTATCTGCCTGTATAAGTGTATGTTGTGTAGTGTGTGTGTGTGTATCTACCTGTATACGTGTATGCTATGTAGTGTGTGTATATCTGCCTGTATAAGTGTATGCTGTGTAGTGTGTGTGTATCTGCCTGTATAAGTGTATACTATGTAGTGTGTGTGTATCTGCATGTGTAAGTGTATGCCATGCAGTGTGTGTGTGTCTGCATGTATACGTGTACTCAATGTAGTGTCTGTGTATCTGCCTGTATAAGTGTAAGCTATGTAGTGTGTGTGGGTGTATCTGCATATATAAGTGTATGCTATGAAGTGTCTGTGTATCTGCCTGTATAAGTGTACGCTGTGTAGTGTGTGTGCATGTATCTGCCTGTATAGGTGTAGGCTATGTAGTGTGTATGATTTATCTGCATGTGAAAGTGTACGCTATGTACTGTGTGTGTGTATCTGCCTGTATACGTGTATGCTATGTAGTGTGCGTGTATCTGCCTGTATAAGTGTATACTATGTAGTGTGTGTGTATCTGCATGTGTAAGTGTATGCCATGCAGTGTGTGTATCTGCATGTATAAGTGTAAGCTATGTAGTGTGTGTGGGTGTATCTGCATATATAAGTGTATGCTATGAAGTGTCTGTGTATCTGCCTGTATAAGTGTATGTTGTGTAGTGTGTGTGTGTGTATCTACCTGAATACGTGTATGCTATGTAGTGTGTGTATATCTGCCTGTATAAGTGTATGCTGTGTAGTGTGTGTGTGTGTGTGTATCTGCCTGTATAAGTGTATACTATGTAGTGTGTGTGTATCTGCATGTGTAAGTGTATGCCATGCAGTGTGTGTGTATCTGCATGTATACGTGTACTCAATGTAGTGTCTGTGTATCTGCCTGTATAAGTGTAAGCTATGTAGTGTGTGTGGGTGTATCTGCATATATAAGTGTATGCTATGAAGTGTCTGTGTATCTGCCTGTATAAGTGTACGCTGTGTAGTGTGTGTGCATGTATCTGCCTGTATAAGTGTAGGCTATGTAGTGTGTATGATTTATCTGCATGTGAAAGTGTATGCTATGTACTGTGTGTGTGTATCTGCCTGTATACGTGTATGCTATGTAGTGTGTGTGTATCTGCCTGTATAAGTGTATACTATGTAGTGTGTGTGTATCTGCATGTGTAAGTGTATGCCATGCAGTGTGTGTGTATCTGCATGTATACGTGTAAGCAATGTAGTGTGCATGTATCTGCATGTGTAAGTGTATGCTATGTAGTGTCTGTGTATCTGTCTGTATAAGTATATGCTGTGTAGAGTGTGTGTGTATCTGCATGTATAAGTGTATGCTATGTAGTGTCCGTGTATCTGCATGTATAAGTGTAAGCTATGTAGTGTGTGTGTCTGTATCTCCCTGTATAAGTGTATGCTATGTAGTGTGTGTCTATCTACCTGTATAAGTGTATGCTGTGTAGTGTGTGCGTGTATTGGCCTGTATAAGTGTATGCTATGTAGTGTGTGTGTATCTGTATGTGTAAGTGTATGCTATGTAGTGTGTGTGTGTCTGCATGTGTAAGTGTATGCTATGCAGTGTGTGTGCATCTGCATGTGTAAGTGTATGCTATGTAGTGTGTGTGTATCTGCATGTATAAGTGTATGCTATGTAGTGTCCATGTATCTGCACGTATAAGTGTAAGCTATGTAGTGTGTGTGTGTGTGTATCTCCACGTATGAGTGTATTCTATGTAGTGTGTGAGTATCTGCCTGTATAAGTGTATGCTATGTAGTGTGTGTGTATCTGCATGTGTAAGTGTATGCTGTGTAGTGTGTGTGTATATGCCTGTATAAGTGTATGCTGTGTAGTGTGTGTGCATGTATCTGCCTGTATAAGTGTATGCTATGTAGTGTGTGTGTATCTGCCTGTATAAGTCTATGCTGTGTAGTGTGTGTGCATGTATCTGCCTGTATAAGTGTATGCTATGTAGTGTGTGTGTATCTGTATGTATAAATGTATGCTATGTAGTGTGTGTGTATCTGCATGTATAAGTGTATGCTATGTAGTGTCTGTGTATCTGCATGTATAAGTGTATGCTATGTAGTGTGTGTGTATCTGCATGTATAAGCGTATGCTATGTAGTGTGTGTGTATCTGCATGTATAAGCGTATGCTATGTAGTGTGTGTGTATCTGCATGTATAAGTGTATGCTATGTAGTGTGTGTGTATCTGCATGTATAAATGTATGCTATGTAGTGTGTGTGTATCTGCATGTATAAGTGTATGCTATGTAGTGTCTGTGTATTTGCATGTATAAGTGTATGCTATGTAGTGTGTGTGTATCTGCATGTATAAGTGTATGCTATGTAGTGTCTGTGTATCTGCCTGTATAAGTGTATGCTTTGTAGTGTGTGTGCATGTATCTGCCTGTATAAGTGTATGTTGTGTAGTGTATGTGTGTGTATCTGCCTGTATAAGTGTACGCTATGTAGTGTCTGTGTATCTGCCTGTAAAAGCTATGTAGCATGTATGTGTGTATCTGCATGTATAAGTGTAAGCTATGTAGTGTGTGTGTGTGTATCTGTATGTATAAGTGTAACCTATGTAGTGGCTGTGTATATGCCTATATAAGTGTATGCTGTGTAGTGTATGTGGGTATATCTGCATGTATACGTGTATGCTATGAAGTGTCTATGTATCTGCATGTGTAAATGTATGCTATGTAGTATATGTGTGTATCTGCATGTGTAAGTGTATGCTATGCAGTGTGTGTATCTGCATGTATAAGTGTAAGCTATGTAGTGTGTGTGGGTGTATCTGCATATATAAGTGTATGCTATGAAGTGTCTGTGTATCTGCCTGTATAAGTGTACGCTGTGTAGTGTGTGTGCATGTATCTGCCTGTATAAGTGTAGGCTATGTAGTGTGTATGATTTATCTGCATGTGAAAGTGTATGCTATGTACTGTGTGTGTGTATCTGCCTGTATACGTGTATGCTATGTAGTGTGTGTGTATCTGCCTGTATAAGTGTATACTATGTAGTGTGTGTGTATCTGCATGTGTAAGTGTATGCCATGCAGTGTGTGTGTATCTGCATGTATACGTGTAAGCAATGTAGTGTGCATGTATCTGCATGTGTAAGTGTATGCTATGTAGTGTCTGTGTATCTGCCTGTATAAGTATATGCTGTGTAGAGTGTGTGTGTATCTGCATGTATAAGTGTATGCTATGTAGTGTCCGTGTATCTGCATGTATAAGTGTAAGCTATGTAGTGTGTGTGTCTGTATCTCCCTGTATAAGTGTATGCTATGTAGTGTGTGTCTATCTACCTGTATAAGTGTATGCTGTGTAGTGTGTGTGCGTGTATCGGCCTGTATAAGTGTATGCTATGTAGTGTGTGTGTATCTGTATGTGTAAGTGTATGCTATGTAGTGTGTGTGTGTCTGCATGTGTAAGTGTATGCTATGCAGTGTGTGTGCATCTGCATGTGTAAGTGTATGCTATGTAGTGTGTGTGTATCTGCATGTATAAGTGTATGCTATGTAGTGTCCATGTATCTGCACGTATAAGTGTAAGCTATGTAGTGTGTGTGTGTGTATCTCCACGTATGAGTGTATGCTGTGTAGTGTGTGTGCATGTATCTGCCTGTATAAGTGTATGCTATGTAGTGTGTGTGTATCTGTATGTATAAATGTATGCTATGTAGTGTGTGTGTATCTGCATGTATAAGTGTATGCTATGTAGTGTCTGTGTATCTGCATGTATTAGTGTATGCTATGTAGTGTGTGTGTATCTGCATGTATAAGTGTATGCTATGTAGTGTGTGTGTATCTGCATGTATAAGTGTATGCTATGTAGTGTCTGTGTATTTGCATGTATAAGTGCATGCTATGTAGTGTGTGTGTATCTGCATGTATAAGTGTATGCTATGTAGTGTCTGTGTATCTGCCTGTATAAGTGTATGCTTTGTAGTGTGTGTGCATGTATCTGCCTGTATAAGTGTATGTTGTGTAGTGTATGTGTGTGTATCTGCCTGTATAAGTGTACGCTATGTAGTGTCTGTGTATCTGCATGTATAAGTGTACGCTATGTAGTGTGTGTGTATCTGCATGTATAAGTGTATGCTATGTAGTGTGTGTATCTGCATGTATAAGTGTATGCTATGTAGTGTGTGTGTATCTGCATGTGTAAGTGTATGCTGTGTAGTGTGTGTGTAAGTGTATGCTATGTAGTGTGTGTGTATCTGCGTGTATAAGTGTATGCTATGTAGTGTGTGTGTAAGTGTAAGCTATGTAGTGTGTGTATCGGCATGTATGTGTTTACTATGTAGTGTCTGTGTATCTGCCTGTATAAGTGTATGCTATGTAGTGTGTGTATCTGCATGTATAAGTGTATGCTATGTAGTGTGTGTGTATCTGCATGTGTAAGTGTATGCTGTGTAGTGTGTGTGTAAGTGTATGCTATGTAGTGTGTGTGTATCTGCGTGTATAAGTGTATACTATGTAGTGTGTGTGTAAGTGTAAGCTATGTTTTGGTGTATGTATCAAAAAGACACTGGAAGCTTTTAAAGAAAACTGCATTAGGCTTTACTTGTACAGATGCATCAGCAATATTTGGAACATACCAAAGGACTTGTAAAACTATAGTCAGCACACACAGAGGAGGAAAAACACAATAGAGATTAAAAAACAACTTCCTTCCTGTATAAAAGAATGAACAAGATCACAGATATAAACAATCAGCAATCTAAACTGAACAGCGCCATCTACAGCATCAATGTTGTTCATACATGTGGTATAGTACATGCTGTTGTATTTCCCAACACCCCTTCTCAACGGCATGTACATAATTACACAACATTCAGTTTCTTTTGAAGAAAACAATGCCGTTCCTTTGGCAACGGCTTTGTGAGTGCGTCTGCAGTCATCTCTTCCGATGGGCAGTATTGAATGTCAATAATACCTTGTTCTTGCATGTCCCTGAGTAAATTATATTTTACATCAATGTGCTTGGTTCGAGGATTCACTCTTTCTGATTGTGTCAACTTTATACACCCTTGGTTGTCTTCAAGAATTGGTATGGGTTTAGACACATCCAGTCCCATGTCTTGAAAAAGTTGACAAATCCAAATTGCTTCTTGACATGCATGTGCTGCTGCTATATATTCTGCTTCCGTTGAAGAGAGTGCAACAGTCGCTTGTTTTCGACTGGACCAACTTATTGTTCCTTCTCCATACTGGAAGATGTAACCACTTGTAGATTTGCGGTCAGTGGTATCTCCGGCCCAATCAGCATCAACATATCCAATTAGTTCTGGGTTTGATGTTGCTGGCAGTCGCAGCTTCATCCGAATTGTTCCTTTTAGGTACTGTATCACTCTCTTTACTGCATTCCAGTCGCGTTGACATGGTGTCGCAACTTTTCTACAGAGTATACCTATTGCTGCGGCAATGTCTGGTCTTGTCACGGTGGCAATGTATAGCAATTTTCCAATTGCCCTGCGGTAATTGTCGTTATTGGGTAACAAGTTTTCTATTCCGTTGTTTTTCAGGTAATCTGGTTCCATAGGTGTTTTCACCTCTTTTGCATCTTGCATGTGAAATTGCTCTAATATTTCTGTAATTTTCTGACTTTGGTTAAGAAGATAGCTTCCATCCTCTTCCCTTTCTATTTGGATTCCTAAATAATAAGTGATGTTCCCTAGTTCTTTAATCTCAAAGTTCTGTTTTAATATATGAACTATTTGGTCACAGTCCCCTTCTTGTTCAAAACAAGTTATGATGTCATCAACATAAATTAGGATGTATATCCATTTGTTTTCTTGATGCCTTGAATATAGACATGGATCTGCTTTGCTTCTTGAGAATCCTTGTTTCATGACTACTTCATTCACTTTTTCATTCCACATTCTCGCAGCTTGCTTTAGTCCATAGATGCTCTTTTGAAGTTTGCATACAAGGTTCGGTTCCCTCTCAAATCCAGGTGGCTGTTCCATGTAGAGATCCTCTTTGATGTCTCCATATAGGAAAGCAGTTTTGACGTCCAGGTGCCTCACTTGCATTCCCTTTCCGGCTGCAATGCTAAGGAGCGCTCTGATGGTGGAGTGTTTTACAACTGGAGCAAAAGTTTCATCATAATCTTCTCCAAATTTCTGTGAATATCCCTTTGCAACTAATCTTGCCTTGTATCTGTGGATATTTCCTTCTGCATCGTATTTTACTTTAAAAGTCCATTTGCTTCCTATAGCTTTGCGACCGGGGGGGGAGCTCAGTGAGTGTCCAGGTTTTGCTTTCCTGAAGTGATTTTATTTCTTCTTCGGCTGCTTTTCTCCATTGGTTGGCTTCCCTTTTTGGCAATTTTTCAATATCTTCCCAGGATGTTGGTTCGAGTGTTTCATGTGTCTTAGCGATGTATGACAGCTTGCGGGGTGGTATACCTTTCGTCACCCGAGTTGATTTTCTGATTTCTGGTTGTTCAGTGGGTTCTATTGGTTTGTGAGTAGCTGTTTTTTCTATTGTGAGCTCCACTTCTTGCTCTGTCTCCTGTACAGCTTCACTTTGGTCAGCATCTCTTGCTGATTCAGTGGAGAGGTTCTCTTTATGGCTTTCGAGGGACATTTTTTCTGATGTTTGACTTTCATCAAAATAAACATATTGTGATCTTGTTGGTCTTTGGATGAAGAATTCTATAGCCTTTACTTTGTTCACTGTAGCCCATAAGAATGCCTTCTATGGCTGTGTTCTCTAATTTGGAGCGTTTCTCACTTGGAACATGGGCATATGCTTTACATCCAAACACTCTAATATGTCCCATACTAGGTTTTGATCCATTCCACATTTCATATGGGGTGCTCTCAATAGTTTTTGATGGTAGCCTGTTCTGTAAGTATGTTGCAGTCATTATTGCTTCACCCCAGTACTGGTTAGGTAAATTGGCGTCTGAAAGCATGCATCTTGCCATTTCTATGAGGGTGCGATTTTTCCTTTCTGCAACACCATTTTGCTCAGGAGTGTATGGTACAGTCGTTTGGTGTATAATGCCTTGTTTCTTCATGTATGACTCCACTTCCTTACTCATATATTCCCCTCCGTTGTCGGTACGTATTATTCCTGGTTTCCGTTTAAATTTATTGCTGAACGTAGCTATAAATTCTTGAAGTTTCTCTGATGTCTCACTTTTGTGCTTCATCAGATATGTTGTTGTTTACCTGGAATAATCGTCAATGAAAGTCAGTAAATATCTGTTCCCGCCGGGTGTGGGGGTTTTCATTGGTCCACACACGTCACTGTGTATGAGTTGCATGGGGTGAGTGGTTTTTCTTTGACTGGCTTGTGGAAGTGGGGTACGTGTGGCCTTTGCTTTGATACAACATGTGCACTTCATGAGCATGTCACAAGGCAAAATGATCATGTCTTCTGATAAACCTTCCTTTGCAAGTTCCTTTATGGCCTCTGGGTTTCGATGCCCTAATCGCCTGTGCCACAGGTGGATACATTTGTTGTGTGGATTATGAATGGCTGTTTTGGCTTGCTTCCTTTCAGTGATAAGTTTGTACAGGTGTTCGTTCAATCTTCCTTTTGCTAGGATTTGTTTCCTGTTTCGAATTGTGCATTCATTGCCTTGGAACTGAACTGTGAGTCCATTGTTAGCAAGAGTTTTCACTGATAGGAGGCTTCCTTCTAAACTTGGGACGTACAGAACATTCTTTACTAGAATGCTTTGCTTACCTCCTGATGGTGTGATGCAAGTCAGGAACCCTTGACCATTACCTTCAGCTGTAATACTTTTCCCATTTGCTAGGAAGACTTTATCTTTAGTATTGAAATCAATTTCTGTGAAGAATGTCTCGTCACTTGTCATGTGACTAGTTGCCCCTGAGTCAATGCACTATCCGTGTGGTGTACTATTCTGAGTCACTTTAAAGCTGCCGCTCCATGATGCAGCTGCAGTTTGCTTTGTGGCTGCCTTAGCTCTCTCTCTTGTAGGTGGTTCTAACCTTCGCTGCTCAGCTTTCCAGATTGAGCAGTTCTTTTTCAGGTGACCGACCTTTTTGCAGCGAAAACACACTCTGGTTTCTCTGTTTTGTTTTGTGCCTTCTTGCGCCTTCAGAGCTACCTCTGATCTCTCATTTTCTTCACTATGCATGTTTTCCTTTCTTCTATTATATTCATCAATTAGTTTTCCCTTAGCATATTCTAGTGTTAGTTCTTGTTCAGGTCTGGTTTCTAGAGCATTGATAAGGGCACTATATGACTCTGGAAGGCTGCATAGTAACAATGCTACTATATGATTGTCTTTAATTTCTTCTCCAATTGCACATAGCTGTTCCACAATCTCTAGCATAGCATTCACATGTTCACACATTTCCTGGCCTTTTTCCAGCCTCATCTTATATAGTTTGCGCAGCAAATATAGTTTACTATTTAAGTTTGAACGCTCATGCAGTTTTTGTAGTGCAGTCCACATACCTTTAGCTGTGTTTTCTTTTCTTATGTGAATGAGTTGATCATCCTCCACTAACAGGCTTATAACTGCTTTTGCTTGTCTGTTTTTCTTGTCCCATTCCCCTGGATTATCAGTGGGTCTGTTTGTATCCAGCACCTCCCATAAATCATCTTTGGATAACAGCATTTCAAGCTTAAACTTCCACAGCTGGTAGTTGGTATTATTTAACTTCGCTATTGCATATTTCACATCTGAACCACTTGCCATCTTTCAGTAATTTGGATGCAGCTCTTGTTTCCTCACACAGTATTTGCTTGGATCATAGATGCAACACTTACTGACTTGTAGTTTCTTTTTCTTCATTGTCTGGGCCCATAACCTGTTGGTGTATGTATCAAAAAGACACTGGAAGCTTTTAAAGAAAACTGCATTAGGCTTTACTTGTACAGATGCATCAGCAATATTTGGAACATACCAAAGGACTTGTAAAACTATAGTCAGCACACACAGAGGAGGAAAAACACAATAGAGATTAAAAAACAACTTCCTTCCTGTATAAAAGAATGAACAAGATCACAGATATAAACAATCAGCAATCTAAACTGAACAGCGCCATCTACAGCATCAATGTTGTTCATACATGTGGTATAGTACATGCTGTTGTATTTCCCAATAGTGTGTGTATCGGCATGTATGTGTTTACTATGTAGTGTCTGTGTATCTGCCTGTATAAGTGTACGCTATGTAGTGTGTGTGTAAGTGTATGCTATGTAGTGTGTGTGTATCTGCGTGTATAAGTGTACGCTATGTAGTGTGTGTGTATCTGCGTGTATAAGTGTATGCTATGTAGTGTGTGTGTATCTGCATGTATAAGTGTATGCTATGTAGTGTGTGTATCTGCATGTATAAGTGTATGCTATGTAGTGTGTGTGTATCTGCATGTGTAAGTGTATGCTGTGTAGTGTGTGTGTAAGTGTATGCTATGTAGTGTATGTGTATCTGCGTGTATAAGTGTATGCTATGTAGTGTGTGTGTAAGTGTAAGCTATGTAGTGTGTGTATCGGCATGTATGTATTTACTATGTAGTGTCTGTGTATCTGCCTGTATAAGTGTATGCTATGTAGTGTGTGTGTAAGTGTATGCTATGTAGTGTGTGTGTATCTGCGTGTATAAGTGTATGCTATGTAGTGTGTGTGTAAGTGTAAGCTATGTAGTGTGTGTATCGGCATGTATGTGTTTACTATGTAGTGTCTGTGTATCTGCATGTATAAGTATATACTATGTAGTGTGTGTTTCTGTATATTTGAGTGTGTGTACATGTATATATGTAGCGTGTGTTGCGGCATTTTTTCTGACTTTAAAGGCCAGAAACTAGAATATTAATAGGGAAAGCAGAGAGCATTTTGAAAGAATCTATTATTAAATGTCCAATTAAGATAAAAATATTTAGCACTGTCTCTGCAAAAGCTAATTAAATACAGAGCTTACATAGCTATACCAGTGGTTTGAGCTTGTGCTTGATTTTCTGCCTAAGAGTATTAAAAGATATGACTTTATTTAGAATTTTATTTATATTACTTTGGTCTTATGATTTTTTAAGCCCCATCCCTGCTCCTGCCCACCACATATAAAACTTTTGTCGTGGGGGGGGGGGGTCCCTTTTTTGAATTTTGAAATGTTGGGCGGTATGTCAGATGTCCTGAGATATTACATAGAAATAAAACTGTTCCGGTGGTAAAGTAGTAACATTCTTTAATGATGCTTCGGAACTAATTTCTGATATCCTAAAGAAGGTGCTTTAGAGACTGAAACATTTTGAATCAAATAAAGATAAGCATTTTTAGCAATAAATGTGTACATCTTTTTAAGGATAACTAAATTGTGAACATTTTTAATAAATACTTGGATATGCAAACATTTGAAATATATACTGTATATATACAGTTTATTAATAATAAGTTTTATTTATTTAAAATGTGTAATAGATGGCTGCTATCTTGGGCATATGCATCTGTGCATACATTTCTCAATAGAGAAAGTTACAATTATACCACTGGAGTTGTTTTCTCAGTTTTATATCTATGTACTAATTCTAGACATTCTAGAAATTCTAGTTGATGTTTTGATGACTCTGAGTGGTTGTGGGAGGTCAGCTGACAGTGAATCTCAAGTGTAATATTTTTATGTAATTTCATTCTTTTCCTGCCTTTTCCTGCCTTTTTAATTTCTGTCTTTTCCTGCCTTGTCGCAATTACTTGTTTACTTTTTTGTTTATACACAAATTCACAGACTCAGATCAAAATGATCTCCTTTCGTAATTTTTTCTTCTTCTTCATATTTAGCTATTACAGAGGTGCAGTTGGTGCCTTATTGGTCTATGATATCACTAAACATCAGTCATATGACAGTGTGGACCGGTGGCTGAAGGAGTTATATGATCATGCAGATGCCAGTATTGTCGTTATGTTGGTGGGGAACAAGAACGACCTCTCTGATGAGGCAAGGGAAGTACCTGCAGAGGAAGCCAAGGCATATGCAGGTAATCACTGTTTATGGAATCCTTTGTGAAGGGGGGAGCCAAAATGTCAGGAATAATTTATTTGTTGCGTCCCTTGTATTATCCAAACCCTTTGTTGAGATGTATAAAGTATCCTAAATCGGTGCTTCTTAAAATAAAATAATTTTTGGGGGTCCCCACAAGATTTGATAATTGCTGAGTGTTTGAGTTGTGTGAGTGTGCTGTGTGTGTGTGTTGTGAGTGTGTGAATGTGTGAGCAAGTGTGTGTGTTGTGAGTGTGCTGTGAGTGTGTATGTGTTGTGAGTGTGTGAATGTGTGAGCAAGTGTGTGTGTTGTGAGTGTGCTGTGAGTGTGTATGTGTTGTGAGTGTGTGAGTGACTGTATTTATGAATGTTTAATTGTGTATAAGTGAGTAACTTTTTATTTCCCCTCGTATTTTGTTTAATGCGATGTAGGCACATAGCTAATTTTATACCTCTTGAAATGAATGGGTGTTGCAAATTGTATACCCCTCTTTGTCTCAACTACTAATGTATCTTATTTGAGCCTCCTCTTGCTTTCTTTATTCTTATTGGTTCAGTCCAATATAGGTGGTTCCATATAACTACAAATCATACAAACAGACAAGATCTGTAAACTCACTAGTGAATACAAGACCCCTGCATAAGAAACTAATACAAATATAATTATCAAATGATACATAAATAATAATGTTCACATTTTACATTTAAATATTATATTTGCATATTGGGTTTAATAGACACGCTATATGTACATAGTTGCCAACGATTAATTAATTTTTGTTGTTTCACCAGTTAACGTCTCTCTTTTTTATTAATCTCTGCCTCCTCAATATCAGCCACGTTTTTTTTATTATCAGCTCCCATTGAAATTAAAGGGACAGTTTATACCAGAATATTTATTGTTTTAAAAGACAGATAATCCCTTTATTACCCATTCCCTAGTTTTGCATAACCAACACAGTTATATTAATATCCTATATAATAAAAGGCAAAGTGTGTTTGTCCGAAGCTGTCATGCGCAGAAGAGACAACATGAGGACAAACACACCTGGCCTTTGAGTCCCTAGTTGATCTGCGGCAGAAGTGGGCATGACCGGGCGTGAGCGAGGGCGTGGTCGGACGGGAATGACTGTGAAGGGGGGCGTGGCCTGGCATGAATGGGGCGTGGCCAGGCGAGGTCGCGCGATAGAGGGGAGAGAGTGCAAAATAGAGGGGGGAGAGAGAGCGCAAAAGAGGGGGGAGAGAGAGCGCAAAAGAGAGGGGTGTAGAGAGAGTGCAAAAGAGAGGGGGGGAGAGAGAGAGCGCAAAAGAGAGGGAAGAGAGAGAGCACAAAAGAGAGGGGGAGAGAGAGAGCGCAAAAGAGAGGGGGAGAGAGAGCACAAAAGAGAGGGGAGAAAGAGAGAGGGGAGAGATCGCAAAAGAGATGGGGGAGATAGAGAGCGCAAAAGAGAGGGGGAGAGAGAGCGCAAAAGAGAGGGGGGTAGAGAGAGTGCAAAAGAGAGGAGGGGAGAGAGAGAGCGCAAAAGAGAGGGGAGAGAGAGCACAAAAGAGAGGGGGAGAGAGAGAGCGCAAAAGAGAGGGGGAGAGAGAGCACAAAAGAGAGGGGAGAGAGGGGGAGAGAGCGCAAAAGAGATGGGGAGATAGAGAGTGCAAAAGAGAGGGGGAGAGAGAGAGTGCAAAAGAGAGGGGGAGAGAGATCAAAAGAGAGGGGAGAGAGCTCAAGAGAGAGGGGGAGAGAGAGAGCAAAAGAGTGGCGAGGAGAGAGAGAGAAAAAGAGAGGGGGGAGAGAGAGAGCAAAAGAGAGGGGGGAGAGAGGGCGCAAAAGAGAGGGGGGAGAGAGAGCACAAAAGAGAGGGGGGAGAGAGAGCGCAAAAGAGAGGGGAGAGAGAGTGCGCAAAAGAGAGGGGAGAGAGACCTCAAAAGAGAGGTGGAGAGAGAGAGCAAAAGAGAGGGGAGAGAGAGAGCAAAAGAGAGGGGGAGGGAGAGAGCGCAAGGGGTGGGACCGCTGTACTGCAAAAATGGCCTGTGTGAACGGGCTTTAGGACTAGTACTTAATATACCTTTGTGATTATCTTGCATCTTAGCCTCTGCAAACTGCCCCTTATTTCAGTTCTTTTGACAGACTTGCATTTTAGTCAATCAGTGCTGGCTCCTAGGAACTCCACGTGAGTGAGCACAGTGTCATCTATATGAAACACATGAACTAACATGCCCTGAGACGAGAGGGGGCCTTCAAGGGCTTATAAATTAGCATATGAACCTCCTAGGTTTAGCTTTCAACTAAGAATACCAAGACAACAAAACAAAATTGGTGATAGATGTAAATTTGAAAATTGTTTAAAATGACATGCCCTATCTGAATAATGAAAGTTTGTTTTGGATTAGACTCTCCCTTTAATGATATGCAACATGTTTATACTGCAGAAATTAAATTCCACCCACCATTTGCCTTATTTGGAGCCAATCTGGGCTTTAATCCACAGACAACAAGACTAGCCATGGTCATAAAGTTATTATAAAATGCATTGTTTTGCAGTTGTTATCTGATAAAGCCAATCAGGGACAGATATGTAGCATAGTTAGCATTGAGAAGTCAGAAGGGGCACCTGTTACTTTATAGAACTCAGGGCAATTGGAAAGCCCACAATTTTCAGAGTTAAATTACAGAAAATACAAATACAAATAATGAAAGTATAGTGCAAATTAATTAAACATTTTAAATTACAAAAAAGTGTTTAATGTCCCTATAATAGAGCAACTGACTTCTATGGTAAATGTCACAGGAACAACTCCAATTTTTAGTTATTGTTATGATTATTATTATTGTTAATAGTTACATAGCAGGGCTAATTCTAAAATATCCTAAACCTACGATGACTTCCACAGTTCAGGTGACATAAATACTGGTGCACTTGTCTACAACAGAGAATGTTGTTTGTTTAAATACCCTTAAACCCTTGGCAGTAACCATGCAAACAGGACAAAGTGTACCTGTGTGAAAGGAGGGAAATTCCAGGTTCCATGAATAGCTTAAAGGGATAGGAAAGTCAAAATTATAGAAGAAAAGAGAAATAGCAGGAACTCCAAGGCGAAGGTATAAAAAATCCAAACTTTATTTCAAACGTGTTTGGCAAATTTAAAAAGGTTCAAGGACCTCAAAAACAAGCACAAAATACAGGACAGGTAGACAAACAGGAAACGTCTGACATGTTTCGCTCCCTCACAGGCGCTTACTCATAGATGTCTATGAGTAAGCGCCTGTGAGGACGCAAAACATGTCAGACGTTACCTGTTTGTCTACCTGTCATGCATTTTGTGCTTGTTTTTGAGGTCCATGAGCCTTTTTAAATTTGCCAAACACGTTTGGAATAAAGTTTGGATTTGTTATACCTTCGCCTTGGACAGAGGCGTAACTAGAAACCACAGGTCCCAGGTGCAAGAATCTAAGAAGGGCCCCCTCCACCCCCCCCACCCTTGGGGGCCCAGTTGCAATTTCAACCTCTGCACCCCCTGTAGTTTCGCCCCTGGCCTTGGAGTTCCTGCTATTTCTCTTTTCTTCTATATTTTTGGCTTGATTCTACCGTAGCTAGAGCAGTTGTATGGGGTACATTTCTAACCGGAACCTTTTTCTACCTGGGGACAATCATTCTTGAGACGCCGAGTATATCCACTTCCTGTTTGTTGAAAGTCAGAATTAAACTTGCATGATTTAAATAGAGCATGTTATTTTAAAACACTTTTAAATTCACTTCTACTATCAAATATACTTTGTTCAGTTGGTATCCCTTGTTAAAAAATAATATATACATATCCCACGCTAGTGGGAGCTAGCTGGTGATTGGTGCCTGCACACATTTGTCTCTTGTGATTGGCTGACTAGATGTGTTCAGCTATCTCTAAATAGTGTAATGCTGCTCCTTCTGCAAAGGCTATCAAGGCGATAAACAGATTTGATAATAGAAGTCAATTAAAAAGTTGTTTAAAATTCTATGTTCTATCTGAATCCTGAAAAAAATGTGTTTCATGTCCCAATTCAGACAAAAAGATAAATAACTTTGCCAGTCACTGGGGAGGATAGAGCAGGAATTATTTGGGTACACAAGAGAGAAGAGGAAAAGGAGACATTTTGTACCCACAACTTTATTTTTTCCCCTACCTATTAAAGGAAAGTAAGGCAAATATTCCTGGAATAAACTTAAAGGGACAGTCTACTTTAGAATTTTTATTGTTTAAAAAGATAGCTAATCCCTTTATTACCCATTCCCCAATTTTTCATAACTAACATGGTTATATTAATATACTTTTTACCTATGTGATTACCATGCATCTAAGCCTCTGCAGACTTTTAACCAATCAGTGCTGACTCATAAATAACTCCATGGGAGTAAGCAGAATGTTATCTATATGACACACATGAACTAGAACTGTCTAACTGTGAACAACTGTCAAAAAGATGAGGCAGTTTTCAATGGTTTAGAAATCAGTGTGAGTCTGTTTAGCTTTAGCTTTCAAAAAAGAATACCAAGAGAACAAAGCAAATTTGATGATTAAAAGTGCTGCAAGGCTGCGATATATTTAAAATGTATCCGACGCGATGTAAAGTAAAGGATCCCCTTTAAATATATAGCACACAACATAATCAATATAGCTATGTACCCCTAAACCGACATAACCCAGCACTGCAAACTAACCCAACACTACTTAACCCCTAAACCACCAATAGCCCACTGCATTAAACTTCCTAACCTATTAACCCCCTATACCGCCAATAGCCCACCGCAAATACCCGCTACACTACTTGACCCCTATACTGCCAATGCCCCCTGACCTATTATCCCCTATACCACTAAAACCCTCAAACGCAAACTACCCCTACACTGCTTCTACCTAACACCTAACCCCCCACCTCTAAGCTAACACCCCCTAAGTTGCAAAAAATAACAAACACTAAATGTACAAAAAATAACAAAACCTAACAGAGGAAAAAAAACAACACTACCGAATGTCCTGCCTATACAAAAACTAAGGCCCCCTTTAAAGAAAAAAAAAACCTACCTCAAAATAAAAAACCCTAAACTAACATTAAAGTTACTATAATGATAGCCCTTAGAAGGGCTTCTTGTAGGGCATTGCCATAAAGTGACGCAGCTCTTTTTCACATAATAAATACAATTATCAACAATAAAAGTAGCCCCCCACAAAAAAAAGCTGAATAAAAAAAAACTAAACTAAAAAATAACCCTATCCTATAAAAAAAAGTTTTTTAGTTTTTGTATTTTTTTAACCTTTTGCCGCCATTATGCTGTTGTATTCCATCAAAACGGCGCTGGGCTTTAAAGCCGTTATGACGGAATACAACGTCGTAGCCGACAGCTGTCCTGAAGCCAACTGCGCTTCCTGGATTTGATCGCTGTCTAGAGGGCGTGCTTAGCGTCATAGGGACGCCCCCCAGACCCGATCCCATAATTGAAATTTCGCGATCGTTTGCACGATCACATGATTTATATTTGTCTACATCGGAATGTTGTTCCAATGTAAACTTTATAACCCTGTCATGAAAGGGTTAAAAGAGCCTTATTTTTAGTATAGACATAATTATTGTTGTTGTTATTTTTGGTAAATTTAGTGTTTGTTATTTTTTTGTAACTTAGGGGGTGTTAGCTTAGAGGTGGGGGGTTGTGGCGGATTAGGGGTTAATAGGATAGGGGGCTTATTGCGTTGGGGGTTGTGGAAGATTAGGGGTTAATATGTTAGGGGGCTTATTGCTTTGATGGGTTGTGGCGGTGTAGGGGTAAGGGTGGTTAGGTCTTTAGTTCATGGCAGATTAGGGGTTAATAGTGTGGGGTTAATATTGTAGGTTGCGATGGGGGTGAGAGCGCATAAAGGGTTAATAGTTTATTTTAGTATTAAATTGATATCCAATATTAAAATTATATGCATTGTCATGTATAATGCATATTATTTTAAATATTGTATCTAATTTAAAATGTAGTTATGTTTTATTGTTATTTTTATTATTTTAAACATAAATATATCATTTAAATGATAGTTATGTTTTAAATAATAAAATGAACAATAAAAATGAATTACATTTTAAATTAGACACAATACTTAAAATAATATAAATTATACATGACAGTGCATATCATTTTAACATTGGATATATATGTAGTGACACTTTAACTAAGAGGTTTGTTTTGTATACTTTATTAGTCAGGTAGATTGCAGACATTATGTAGGTGTAGGCGTTCTGTGGGAGTTAGCTGGGCGTTCCAGGTACTAGCTAAGACATGATATAGGTGTAAGTGGCATTAGAGAGTTAGCTGGGTGTTTCAGGAGAGTGTAGCTAAGACATGATATAGGTGTAGGTGGCATTAGAGAGTTAGCTGGGTGTTTCAGGAGAGTGTAGCTGAGACATGCTAAAGGTGTAGGTGGCATTAGAGAGTTAACTGGGTGTTTCAGGGGAGTGTAGCTGAGACATGATATAGGTGTAGGTGGCATTAGGAAGTTAGCTGGGTGTTTCAGGAGAGTGTAGCTAAGACATGATAAAGGTGTAGGTGGCATTAGGAAGTTAGCTGGGTGTTTCAGGAGAGTGTAGCTAAGACATGATAAAGGTGTAGGTGGCATTAGGAAGTTAGCTGGGTGTTTCAGGGGAGTGTAGCTAAGACATGATAAAGGTGTAGGTGGCATTAGGGAGTTAGCTGGGTGTTTCAGGAGAGTGTAGCTGAGACATGATATAGGTGTAGGTGGCATTAGAGAGTTAACTGGGTGTTTCAGGGGAGTGTAGCTAAGACATGATATAGGTGTAGGTGGCATTAGAGAGTTAGCTGGGTGTTTCAGGGGAGTGTAGCTAAGACATGATATAGGTGTAGGTGGCATTAGGGAGCTAGCTGGGTGTTCCAGGGGGAGTATAGCTAGAGTATGACATAGGTGTAGGCGTTCTGTGGGAGTTAGCCGGGATGTTCCGGGAGTCATTTGCACTTTGATTGCCAGCAGTGCAATATATTCCAATCTCTGAAGTACAGGCTACGAGTAGGGTGTCAGCCATGTTTGTCTCGACACCTTTTCAGTGGCAAGACTTTAAAGTGTGAGGTAGGTAGTGTATTTACAGTTAGGTCACACAGACAATATTTGAAGTGTTCTGCAAGTTAATAAAAATAACTAAAATAAGGGTGCAGTCTACAGAGTCTTAGATACAAGGTAATCACAGAGGTAAAAAGTGTGTTAATATAACTGTGTTGGTTATGCAAAATTGTGGAATGAGTAATAAAGGAATTATCTATCCTTTTAAACAATAAACATTTTCAAGTATACTGTCCCTTAAAGGAGAACCCACTTTTACAGTACACTGTCCCTTTAAAGAATTAGGAGGAAAAAAAGAATAGATTAAAGTGAATGTAAATTTTGATGCTAAAGTGCCCTGTTTTTAAAAATCCGATTAGAAACAGGGGCACTTTAATTCATCAAAATTTACATTTCACTCGTGTTGTGAAAAAAATTACTTTTTAATCTTGACAGCAGCTCCAGCTTCCTCCGCCAGTCGCAAAGCCTCTTCCTGGGTCTAAAATGAGGAATCCGGCTTTCTCCAATCACAGCGTTAAATCAGACACTGATTCCCTCGGGGGGAAGCCGTGATTGGAGGATGACCGATCCATCATTTCTGACTTCAGAAACCAGGAGAAGCTAGAGCTGCTGTCAAGATTAAAATGTAAGTATTTTTTCACAACAAGTGAAATATAAATTTTTAAAGTGCCTCTGTTTTTAATCAAATTTCAAAAAACCAGGCACTTTTGCATCAAAATTAACATTCACTTTAAGCAAGTAGTAAGGAAACAGAAGACAAACAGTTGCACAGGTCCCGGAAGAGGAAAAAAAAAAAGGGGGGGGGGGTAGTTGTAAATAGGTCTCCCATGAACATCGACCAACAATTCCAATAAAAAGCGCACCATTTGAAATGAGCCCCAGTTTATTTAATTTCATAAAGGAATAGTCCACCAAAACCTAAAGTTCAGAAGTACTAGCCAACTACATTTCTACAGAATTTAATTATGTGTGTGTGTATGTATATATACACAGTGGGGCAAAAAAGTATTTAGTCAGCCACCAATTGTGCAAGTTCTCCCACTTAAGAAGATGAGATAGGCCTTTAATTTTCATCATGGGTATACCTCAACTATGAGAGACAAAATGTGGAAGCAAATTCAGACAATCACATTGTCTGATTTGGAAATAATTTATTTGCAAATAATGGTGGAAAATAAGTATTTGGTCAATATCAAAAGTTCATCTCAATACTTTGTTATATATCCTTTGTTGGCAATGACAGAGGTCAAACGTTTTCTGTAAGTCTTCACAAGGTTGTCACACACTGTTGCTGGTATGTTGGCCCATTCCTGCATGCAGATATCCTCTAGAGCAGTGATGTTTTGGGGCTGTCACTGGGCAACACGGACTTTCAACTCCCTCCAAAGGTTTTCTATGGGGTTGAGATCTGGAGACTGGCTAGGCCACTCCAGGACCTTGAAATGCTTCTTACGAAGCCACTCCTTCGTTGCCCGGGTGGTGTGTTTGGGATCATTGTCATGCTGAAAGACCCAGCCACGTTTCATCTTCAATGCCCTTGCTGATGGAAGGAGGTTTGCACTCAAAATCTCACAATACATGGCCCCATTCATTCTTTCATTTACACGGATCAGTCGTCCTGTTCCCTTTGCAGAGAAACAGCCCCAAAGCATGATGTTGCCACCCCTATGCTTCACAGTAGGTATGGTGTTCTCTCTCCTCCAAACACGACAAGTTGTGTTTCTACCAAACAGTTCTACTTTGGTTTCATCTGACCATATGACATTCTCCCAATCCGCTTCTGGATCATCCTAATGCTCTCTAGCATACTTCAGATGGGCCCGGACGTGTACTGTCTTAAGCAGGGGGACACGCCTGGAACTGCAGGATCTGAGTCCCTGGCAGCGTAGTGTGTTACTGATGGTAGCCTTTGTTACGTTGGTCCCAGCTCTCTGCAGGTCATTTACTAGGTCCCCCGTGTGGTTCTGGGATGTTTGCTCACCGTTCTTGTGATCATTTTGACCCCACGGGGTGAGATCTTGCGTGAAGCCCCAGATCGAGGGAGATTATCAGTGGTCTTGTATGTCTTCCATTTTCTAATTCTTGCTCCCACAGTTGATTTCTTCATACCAAGCTGCTTGCCTATTGCAGATTCAGTCTTCCCAGCCTGGTGCAGGTCTACATTTTTGTTTCTGGTGTCCTTCAACAGCTCTTTGGTCTTCACCATACAGGGAGTGCAGAATTATTAGGCAAATGAGTATTTTGACCACATCATCCTCTTTATGCATGTTGTCTTACTCCAAGCTGTATAGGCTCGAAAGCCTACTACCAATTAAGCATATTAGGTGATGTGCATCTCTGTAATGAGACGGGGTGTGGTCTAATGACATCAACACCCTATATCAGGTGTGCATAATTATTAGGCAACTTCCTTTCCTTTGGCAAAATGGGTCAAAAGAAGGACTTGACAGGCTCAGAAAAGTCAAAAATAGTGAGATATCTTGCAGAGGGATGCAGCACTCTTAAAATTGCAAAGCTTCTGAAGCATGATCATCGAACAATCAAGCGTTTCATTCAAAATAGTCAACAGGGTCGCAAGAAGCGTGTGGAAAAACCAAGGCGCAAAATAACTGCCCATGAACTGAGAAAAGTCAAGCGTGCAGCTGCCAAGATGCCACTTGCCACCAGTTTGGCCATATTTCAGAGCTGCAACATCACTGGAGTGCCCAAAAGCACAAGATGTGCAATACTCAGAGACATGGCCAAGGTAAGAAAGGCTGAAAGACGACCACCACTGAACAAGACACACAAGCTGAACGTCAAGACTGGGCCAAGAAATATCTCAAGACTGATTTTTCTAAGGTTTTATGGACTGATGAAATGAGAGTGAGTCTTGATGGGCCAGATGG
The DNA here is from genome assembly GCF_027579735.1 of Bombina bombina. Lineage (NCBI taxonomy): Eukaryota > Metazoa > Chordata > Amphibia > Anura > Bombinatoridae > Bombina > Bombina bombina. The sequence goes on along the minus strand of NC_069499.1, from coordinate 1,405,576,241 downwards.
ATGGGCCCGTGGCTGGATTGGTAAAGGGCAGAGAGCTCCAGTCCGACTCAGACGCCAGCAAGGTGGAGGTGGAGTACTGGTTTGGGCTGGTATCATCAAAGATGAGCTTGTGGGGCCTTTTCGGGTTGAGGATGGAGTCAAGCTCAACTCCCAGTCCTACTGCCAGTTTCTGGAAGACACCTTCTTCAAGCAGTGGTACAGGAAGAAGTCTGCATCCTTCAAGAAAAACATGATTTTCATGCAGGACAATGCTCCATCACACGCGTCCAAGTACTCCCCAGCGTGGCTGGCAAGAAAGGGTATAAAAGAAGAAAATCTAATGACATGGCCTCCTTGTTCACCTGATCTGAACTCCATTGAGAACCTGTGGTCCATCATCAAATGTGAGATTTACAAGGAGGGAAAACAGTACACCTCTCTGAACAGTGTCTGGGAGGCTGTGGTTGCTGCTGCACGCAATGTTGATGGTGAACAGATCAAAACACTGACAGAATCCATGGATGGCAGGCTTTTGAGTGTCCTTGCAAAGAAAGGTGGCTATATTGGTCACTGATTTGTTTTTGTTTTGTTTTTGAATGTCAGAAATGTATATTTGTGAATGTTGAGATGTTATATTGGTTTCACTGGTAAAAATAAATAATTGAAATGGGTATATATTTGTTTTTTGTTAAGTTGCCTAATAATTATGCACAGTAATAGTCACCTGCACACACAGATATCCCCCTAAAATAGCTATAACTAAAAGCAAACTAAAAACTACTTCCAAAACTATTCAGCTTTGATATTAATGAGTTTTTTTTGGGTTCATTGAGAACATGGTTGTTGTTCAATAATAAAATTAATCCTCAAAAATACAACTTGCCTAATAATTCTGCACTCCCTGTAGTGGAGTTTGGAGTGTGACTGTTTGAGATTGTGGACAGGTGTCTTTTATGCTGATAACAAGTTCAAACAGGTGCCATTAATACAGGTAATTAGTGGAGGACAGAGGAGCCTCTTAAAGAAGAAAATACAGGTCTGTGAGAGCCAGAAATCTTGCTTGTTTGTAGGTGACCAAATACTTATTTTCCACCATAATTTGCAAATAAATTCTTTCCAAATCAGACAATGTTATTGTCTGGATTTGTTTCCACATTTTGTCTCTCATAGTTGAGGTATACCTATGATGAAAATTACAGGCCTCTCTCATCTTCTTAAGTGAGAGAACTTGCATAATTGGTGGCTGACTAAATACTTTTTTGTCCCACTGTATATATATATATATATATATATATATATATATATATATTCAATGTCCATAGGGCACTGCACACACATTTAAGCGTTGTTGCCCGGGGTGCATTCAATTCAATAACATGCAAATTTCAAAAAACAGGAGCGCACTCGCCGGGTCTTTAAGCAAATAACATTTATTTAATCAGTGACGTTTCGGGGTGGCTAGCCCCGTCCTCAGACCATTACAATATCCCAAATAATAACAAAACTTATATACATTACCCTCCACCATCACCACGTACTACCGGAAGTGCCACCGGCGTCCTGCAGGGCTCAGTGCGCAGGTCCGCCGGTTGCCATAGCAACCCGGATATACATTTCTGCAATACAAATGTAATATTTTGTGAGACACAACAGATATCTACAGTGTATATTTACAAAGATAAAAAGCTCAGATAGTATAAATATTCAGTTCTCTCTCTGAGGCTACACAATATTGGATTTACTATTTTGGATATATGCCACCATGTAAACATGTACCCGGTTATCAAGGTAACCGTTGTAATGGCATGTAATCCCTAAAGGCTACAAATTATCAATCTTTGAAATGGTGATATTAGTAACATAGTGGAGTCCTATATATATTATATACATTATCTACATTATAGGCGAAGTAATCTGTGACAGGTCCCTTTCAAACTTCACAACCATTGAAATTACCTTAAACAATAAGTTATTAATATGGTATTAAGTTGGCGTTAAAGAAAGTACTGTGTCACCAGAGCTATTAGCTTAAAGCTTATCAAACCATGGTTTATTTAAACCAAGGTATTTTTACAAAAAACAATGCCAATCCAATTGTGTGTTTAACCCCTTGGGGGACAAAGTCCCCAAGTTGTAAATCCACCTGGATTCCTTTTGCAATAATAAGTTAGCTCTATCCCCACCTCTGTTTAATTTGGGTACGTGATCAATGATCACATATCTCAAATCACTAACCGTGTGGCCACTCATCGCAAAATGCCTGGCTACAGGCTGTTCAGATTCTTTCTCTCTGATTGCCAATCTAATGGCCGAGCGATGGTTGGCCATACGTATGCGGAGGGTATCAACCGTCTTACCCACATAATATAAACCACATGGGCAGTGTAAGAGGTAGATAATATATTCTGTGGTACACGTTACTCTGTACTTAATTGTGTACTTTTTATTAGTGTGGGGATGTGTAAATGTCTTGGTATTGCTCATGCCATTGCATGTGGTGCAGCCAAGGCATCTATAACACCCCACTTTAGATGATTGAAGCCAAGTGATCTTTTTATAGCTGTCCACTGGATCCACTTTCACCAAGGAATCCCTTAGTGATCTTGCTCGTCTGTAGGTCACCCTTGGTGGTTCCATGTTTGTAAATGGCAAGGTTGGATCACTCGTCACTATATCCCATCGGTCTCTCACGACTCCAGGTATTCCCTTTTTGTCCGCAGTGTATGTTGTTACATATGTCAGACAGTTCTTTGTCTCTATGCGTTTGCTTGTGCTTAAAGCATCTTCTTGCTTCATATCCCAGAATTTTTTGAGATGTTGATCAATGTGGGTTTGTTGGTACCCTGTTTGTAGAAATCTCGCTTGCATCTCTAATAATTGTTCTTTGGCCTTATTAGGATCACTATTGTTGCGGACTACCCTTTTAAATTGTGATACCGGTAGTGCTCGCTTGAGGCCCGCTGGATGGCAGCTTGAAGCTTGCAATAACGAGTTTCTATCCGTTGTTTTTCGGAAGAGGGTCGTACCCAACTCATCCCCCTGGACTGAAATGCGAAGATCTAGGAAATCCACTGAGGTTTGACTATGCTCCATTTTAAACTGGAGATTTGGTAAAACCTGGTTCAGTTGTTGGAACCAGTCCAAAAGTTCCTCTTCTGTACCTTCCCAGATTAGAAACAGATCATCAATGTAGCGACGAAAAAATCGTATCCTAGTATCATTGAATAATTCTGTTTGATGTTGTTCGAACTCAGCCATATACAGGTTGGCGTATGATGGGGCCACACTTGACCCCATCGCCGTCCCAAGCAGTTGCAAGAAATACCTGTTCTCGAAGCGAAAGTAGTTCATTTTGAGGCAGAATTCCAAGAGTTCCAATAGCCAATCCATATCAAGACCTACATAGGGATATCTATAGAGATGATTACGTATAGCCTCTATACCTTGTTGGTGTGGAATCACTGTATAGAGGCTCACCACGTCAAGTGTGACTAGATACTCAGTTCCCTTTAATCCTCTGATGTTCTTTAATTCCTTAATTAAGGAAATGGAGTCCAATAGGAATGATGGCATATTGTGGACAATGGGTTGCAGTATAGAGTCTAAATATACTGCAATTGGCTGTAGTAGGGATCCAATTGCTGACACTATTGGTCTCCCGGGTGGTCGAGTGGCATGTTTATGCACTTTAGGCAGTGTGTAGAACACTGGTGTTCTAGGGAATTGTACTGTAAGGTAGGTCAGCAGTTTATCATCAATCTGTCCGCCTGTTAAGGCATTATGTAGTGATGCATCCACTTGTTTTTTAAAAGTCCAAATTGGATCCCCAGGTAGCTGTCTATAGGTATTTTTGTCCTGGAGTTGGGTCATAATTTCCTGTTGGTAGTATATATAATCTAGGATTACTACTGCCCCACCCTTGTCCGCTTCACGAAAGATGATAGAGTGTTTAGCCTTCAAATCCTGTAAAGCTTTTCTTTCTTTCTTCGTCAGATTGTTTCTGCAGGTATCTTGCGCCGCTGTGCAGCCTTTGCTTACTTGATCTGCTAATAGACGGCCATAGGTTTTTATACTGGGGTTGGAGCTATGCGGATCATATTTCCCTTTAGGTCGAAACCTGGGTATTTCAAAGAATTGGTACCAAAGTGTTCTCGCAGTCGGAGTGTGCGCTCAAATTTTTGTATATCCAAAAATGTTGTGAATGGATCATTAAATTCAGTGGGGATAAAGGACAAGCCCTTGTTCAACACCTGGGCCTCCATTGGTGTTAATACATGTGAACTTAAGTTCAGGACTATGTCCTCTTTCAAAATCGTCGTTGTCTGGGGGGTCTTCCTCTTCCTCTTGACCCCCCCCCTCCTGACGTGTGGTCTATGCCCCTCATGTTTTTTGAGCGAGTAGTAACGCCTTGACTATGTATTACCATCGATATTGGGCTCACTTGCTCCATCCGATTCTGAACTATTGCCAGATGAGTCAACTGTTGTTAAGTTTCTGGGTTTATAATATCTTGGTCTCCTAATCCGTATTTCATTCATACCCCTTCTCTCTTCCGGGCTTAATAGCCAACGGTATACCCTCTTCTCCTTGTAGTCTGATGTTACAATATCCCATTTTCTGTTCTTAAATGTAGTTAGTTCATGTTGATATTGTTGTAATTGGTTCTCCAATTTGTTAATCCAATCATTATCTTTATCAGATTCCAGAGTTGCCATATTGAGCTCTTCAAATTTAGATACTTCTATTTTAGCTGTTTCCATTAATGCCCTGACTTCCTCTATTACTAAAAGAATCAAGTCCAATGAGCATTTATTTAGTATACTGCACCATTTGATACAAAAGGCTGGGTTGTTTCTCCCTATGGTGGGTACATTTTTAACTCTGAATCCCCTGGGTATGTACATTTTGCGATGGTATTCCGAAAGGAAACTCCCATGTAGAGAGAGATCTGTGCATTTCTTTTTCAACTTTAGCCATTTAGTGTACAGATGTTCAGTTGATACTTTTAAGTCTCTTGCCGGCAGTGCTGCGAATCTGATGCGATCTGCATCGTCTTGTGTATAATTGAATATAGTGGCCCCAGGAATGTCATCCTCTGTGTCCTCTCTTGCAGTTGTTATAACTTGTTCCATATCGGTATATCCGGTGACTAACCCCAAAATTTATGTGCAAACACCAGTGTAAGTGAAAAAATGATGGTCCAGGGTCTGGTATAATTAAAAATAAGGGTGCAATAGTGCCAAAAAAAAGTTAATATTCAATGTCCATAGGGCACTGCACACACATTTAAGCGTTGTTGCCCGGGGTGCATTCAATTCAATAACATGCAAATTTCAAAAAACAGGAGCGCACTCGCCGGGTCTTTAAGCAAATAACATTTATTTAATCAGTGACGTTTCGGGGTGGCTAGCCCCGTCCTCAGACCATTACAATATCCCAAATAATAACAAAACTTATATACATTACCCTCCACCATCACCACGTACTACCGGAAGTGCCACCGGCGTCCTGCAGGGCTCAGTGCGCAGGTCCGCCGGTTGCCAATAATATATATAGGACTCCACTATGTTACTAATATCACCATTTCAAAGATTGATAATTTGTAGCCTTTAGGGATTACATGCCATTACAACGGTTACCTTGATAACCGGGTACATGTTTACATGGTGGCATATATCCAAAATAGTAAATCCAATATTGTGTAGCCTCAGAGAGAGAACTGAATATTTATACTATCTGAGCTTTTTATCTTTGTAAATATACACTGTAGATATCTGTTGTGTCTCACAAAATATTACATTAGTATTGCAGAAATGTATATCCGGGTTGCTATGGCAACCGGCGGACCTGCGCACTGAGCCCTGCAGGACGCCGGTGGCACTTCCGGTAGTACGTGGTGATGGTGGAGGGTAATGTATATAAGTTTTGTTATTATTTGGGATATTGTAATGGTCTGAGGACGGGGCTAGCCACCCCGAAACGTCACTGATTAAATAAATGTTATTTGCTTAAAGACCCGGCGAGTGCGCTCCTGTTTTTTGAAATTTGTATATATATATATATATATATATATATATATATATATATATATAAAATTAATATATATAATAAATATATATATATATATATATATATACACACAAGTGTGTGTGCATATGTATTTGTGTATGTGTGTGTATAAATATATGTGTGTATGTATCTGTATATGTATATATGTGTGTTTATATGTGTAAGCATATACTGTATGTGTGTGTCTATGTATGTATGTGTAGGAATGTATATTAGTAAGTATGTAGGTTATGTGTACAGTATATATATATTTGTTTGTGGAGGATTTGCCATAAGGCCCATTTCTTACCTGTATGGTTAAGCTTTTTTTTTTTTTTTTACCATAACAGATAATAATGGGCTGCTTTTTATTGAAACATCTGCACTTGATTCAACTAATGTGGAAATGGCATTTGAGACCATCCTCAGAGGTGAGTGTTATCTCTAAAGAAAAGCCTTCTCTGCACACCCTGTATAGTATAGGTAGTAAATGTATATGGCAATATTGCATGTTATATTGTATACAGCATAGCAAACTTTATACTCTATACTGCTAACCACAGAGCTACTTAGCCTTTGTACATATTTCTATTTGAATACATTTATATGAAGAACACTTGTGATATTAGTATTCATCACCATATCTTCTGGTAGCTATTGCATTCATCTACTACTTTTTAAGGACAACATCATGCTTTAGTTTCAGATCATTCCAGTTTTATATACCTTAAATATTAACAATTTTGTTGCATTGTAGATATCTACCAGAAGGTTTTGAAGAGCAAAGGAGGAAGTCCAAAAAACAACACTGTGACGCTAACCAAAGAAGACTCCACAGTTCAGTCTGAAGCGCAAAGTACTCAAACAAAAAGCTACTGCTGCAAAAATGTCTAAGGTTAAACAACCTTCAGCCACTCCTAGTGATACACATCAGTGTGAACCTGGCATAACCAGAACAGAACTTCCGAAACACCGTGTTGCTTGCCTTTGTGGTCGCACACACAAGAACTGGATTCAGGATTCTCTACACTTATATAAACCTGACAATCAATACCTAGTCGTCTATTGGTTAATGAAACATTGGGATTTTTCTTAAGATATTGGTTTGTTGAGTGAAACCAGGGAAATGGAATTTAAAATTAGGAATTTGTTCTCACCAGGGTCTGTTTGCAAGTAAAACACTGAAACATTGTCTTAGATCTACCCTTTCAAAGTGTTTATATTTCCATGACTAATTATGAATTTGATATGGTTGCCTGCTGCTAAGATGTCTTCACCCACCAAAATTCCATGTTATCCTAAAAAAACAACAGCAAAACTAAGCACAGCTGATGATGTGTTTCATTGGCAGTAGATATGTGGAGTCAGAGGTTTCGGATGTCTACAAATGCGGAAGAAAGCGACCACTCAGCATTCGTATCTTTTCAGAGCCAGACTACTTCTTGTGAAAGTACACTACACTAAGATCTAGATTTGCACGGATCTTAATGTGTTGCACTTTCATAACAAGAAATCTGGTTAAGAAAAGAACCGAACACGACGAGCGGCAGCCTTCTTCCCCATTTGGAGGCATCTGAAACCTAGGAATGCACACGCCTAGGCAGAAACAAATCAAACATTGTTAAAATGCACTCACATGTACGTATAATAGGAATAGAATGCGACATAGAAATAACAAAATCTAATAGAGTTTTTATATACTAAGTTTTTTTATTGTTTTTTTTGTTTTTTTAAACGAGCATTACAGTACTTTAAGGGGCATAACACTCAAACTTTTTCTTTCATGATTCAGACAGAGCATACGATTTTTAAAAAGTTTCCAATTTACTTCTTTTATCAAATTAATTTTGTTGTCATGGTATTCTTTCTGAAGCAGCACATTAGAGCAGGGGTCAGCAACCTTGGCTCTCCAGTTGCTTTAGGACTACATTTCCCATGATGCTTAAGTGTCTTTAAGCTGCCTAAGCATCATGGGAAATGTAGTTCTAAAACATCTAGAGAGCTAAGGTTGCTGACCCCTGCATTAGAGGAAACAATGCTGCCACCTAGTGTTCTTGCAAATGTATAACATAGTTATAAAACTGCTGCAATATATTGCTCCTGTCACGTGCACACTCCTACACCTTCCTGTCTACTTTTCAACAAAGGATACTAAGAGAACAAAGTAAATGTTATAACAGGGAAAAAAATGCAATTTTTTATTTTTTATTTTATGAATCATGAATTATTATTTTTTGGGGGTGGGGGCGGCTATGTCATTCTAATGTCACAAATATCCTTTTTTTTTGGTAGGAATATTGTATAACATATCGAAGTATGTTAGTATGAGCAGTGACTAGCCCTTGCAGTGTCCCCCACAACCTTAGTATATTTTTTCTTTCTGATTAAATAATAGGAATAAAAAAAATATGTAGTGTGAATAAAGTTAGTGACTTGTCAAGACACTGCTAGCGATATTGGGTGATAAGTTATGGAATAAAAAAAGCCTGAGTGAAATACTGGATGTGTATAATGACACAGTAGTGACACTGGCACATGCATATAGCAAGACAAGGGCTGGTTATAGGATCAGTGGTATCTGCATCAGTATAATATCACCCAGCACTATATAATGACACAGTAGTGACACTGGCTCATGGCTATAGCCAGGGGAGGGTTGGTTATAGAATCAGTGGTATCTGCATCAGTATAATAACACCCAGCGCTATATAATGACACAGTAGTGACACTGGCACATGGGTATAGCCAGAGGAGGGCTGGTTATAGGGTCAGTGGTATCTGCATCAGTATAATAACACCAAGCTCTATATAATGACACAGTAGTGACACTGGCTCATGGGTATAGCCAGAAGAGGGCTGGTTATAATATCAGTGGTATCTGCATCAGTATAATAACACCCAGCACTAAATAATGACACAGTAGTGACACTGGCACATCCGTATAGCCAGAGGAGGGCTGTTTATAGGGTCAGTGGTATCTGCATCAGTATAACACCACCCAGCACTATATAATGACACAGTAGTGACACTGGCTCATGAGTATAGCCAGAGGAGGGCTGGGTATAGGGTCAGTGGTATCTGCATCAGTATAATAACACCCAGCACTATATAATGACACAGTAGTGGCACTGGCTCATAGGTATAGCCAGAGGAGGGCTGGTTATAGGATCAGTGGTATCTGCATCAGTATAATAACACCAAGCACTATATAATGACACAGTAGTGACACTGGCACATGTGTATAGCCAGAGAATGGCTGGTTATAGAATCAGTGGTATCTGCATCAGTATAATATAACACCCAGCACTATATAATGACACAGTGGTGACACTGGCTCATGGGTATAGCCAGAGGAGGGCTGGTAATAGGATCCGTAGTATCTGCATCAGTATAATAACACCAAGCACTATACAAAGACACATTAGTGACACTGGCTCATGGGTATAGCCAGAGGAGGACTGGTTATAGGATCAATGGTATCTGCATCAGTATAATAACACCCAGTACTATATAATGACACAGTAGTGACACTGACACATGGGTATAGCCAGAGGAGGGCTGGTTATAGGGTCAGTGGTATCTGCATCAGTATAATAACACCAAGCTCTATATAATGACACAGTAGTGACACTGGCTCATGGGTATAGCCAGAAGAGGGCTGGTTATAATATCAGTGGTATCTGCATCAGTATAATAACACCCAGCACTAAATAATGACACAGTAGTGACACTGGCACATCCGTATAGCCAGAGGAGGGCTGTTTATAGGGTCAGTGGTATCTGCATCAGTATAACACCACCCAGCACTATATAATGACACAGTAGTGACACTGGCTCATGAGTATAGCCAGAGGAGGGCTGGGTATAGGGTCAGTGGTATCTGCATCAGTATAATAACACCCAGCACTATATAATGACACAGTAGTGGCACTGGCTCATAGGTATAGCCAGAGGAGGGCTGGTTATAGGATCAGTGGTATCTGCATCAGTATAATAACACCAAGCACTATATAATGACACAGTAGTGACACTGGCACATGTGTATAGCCAGAGAATGGCTGGTTATAGAATCAGTGGTATCTGCATCAGTATAATATAACACCCAGCACTATATAATGACACAGTGGTGACACTGGCTCATGGGTATAGCCAGAGGAGGGCTGGTAATAGGATCCGTAGTATCTGCATCAGTATAATAACACCAAGCACTATACAAAGACACATTAGTGACACTGGCTCATGGGTATAGCCAGAGGAGGACTGGTTATAGGATCAATGGTATCTGCATCAGTATAATAACACCCAGTACTATATAATGACACAGTAGCGACACTGACACATGGGTATAGCCAGAGGAGGGCTGGTTATAGGATCAGTGGTATCTGCATCAGTATAATAACACCCAGTACTATATAATGACACAGTAGTGACACTGACACATGGGTATAGCCAGAGGAGGGCTGGTTATAGGATCAGTGGTATCTGCATCAGTATAATAACACCCAGCACTATATAATGACACAGTAGTGACACTGGCACATGGGTATAGCCAGAGGAGGGCTGGTTATAGGATCAGTGGTATTTGCATCAGTATAATAACACCCAGCAATATATAATGACACAGTAGTGACACTGGCACATGGGTATAGCCAGACAAGGGCTGGTTATAGGGTCAGTGGTATTTGCATCAGTATAATAACACCCAGCAATATATAATGACACAGTAGTGACACTGGCACATGGGTATAGCCAGATAAGGGCTGGTTATAGGGTCAGTGGTATCTGCATCAGTATAATAACACCCAGCGCTATATGACACAGTAGTGACACTGGCACATGGGTATAGCCAGAGGAGGGCTGGTTATAGGATCAGTGGTATTTGCATCAGTATAATAACACCCAGCAATATATAATGACACAGTAGTGACACTGGCACATGGGTATAGCCAGACAAGGGCTGGTTATAGGGTCAGTGGTATTTGCATCAGTATAATAACACCCAGCAATATATAATGACACAGTAGTGACACTGGCACATGTGTATAGCCAGAGAATGGCTGGTTATAGAATCAGTGGTATCTGCATCAGTATAATAACACCCAGCGCTATATGACACAGTAGTGACACTGGAACATGGGTATAGCCAGAGGAGGGTTGGTTATAGGATCAGTGGTATTTGCATCAGTATAATAACACCCAGCACTATATGACACAGTAGTGACACTGGCACATGAGTATAGCCAGAGGAGGGCTGGTTATAGGATCAGTGGTATTTGCATCAGTATAATAACACCAAGCTCTATATAATGACACAGTAGTGACACTGGCACATGCGTATAGCCAGAGGAGGGCTGGTTATAGTATCAGTGGTATCTGCATCAGTATAATAACACCCAGCACTATATAATGACACATTAGTGACACTGGCACATAGGTATAGCCAGAGGAGGGCTGGTTATAGGGTCAGTGGTATCTGCATCAGTATAATAACACCCAGCGCTATATAATGACACAGTAGTGACACTGGTACATGTGCATAGTCAGAGGAGAGCTGGTTATAGGATCAGTGGTATCTGCATCAGTATAATAACACCCAGCGCTATATAATGACACAGTAGTGACACTGGCACATGGGTATAGCCAGAGGAGGGCTGGTTATAGTATCAGTGGTATCTACATCAGTATAATAACACCCAGCAATATATAATGACACAGTAGTGACACTGGCACATGGGTATAGCCAGAGGAGGGCTGGTTATAGGATCAGTGGTATCTGCATCAGTATAATAACACCCAGCTCTATAAAATAATGTTTTTAATTTCAAATGTACCTTGGTGTCCTTCACTAAGTTCTGTACTTTGGAAATTGTCCGCCACAGCCTTTGTCTGTGCCTATCCCTGGTTGTAACACACTGTCTTAAAAATATGCTGTTTTACCTCTTTTTAACACACAGATCACACCTGTTTACAAACCTCTGGTACCTAACTCAGTCTAATTAGGGGCAGATTTATTCAGAGTTATTAACCTGTCTGCCCAGGATTACAACTTCTAAGTATCATTTGCTTCCGAATTTATCATTGCACGAATGGATGTTTCTCCGACGCCCACTGGCCTTAGGCAGCCAATCACAAGAGCAGGGTTTCTTAATTACCCCTATCAGATCAGTCAGGGGCAATTTTAATCCAAAATCTCTGAGGCGACGGAGAGGGTTTAAACCACTGCAACCGATAAGAGAATTCAGCCATTGATAAATCTGCCCCTTAGTCGATGATTATAACAATGCTTTCCTGTGCAAGCTTTACTGAAAGGCAAGCTAGTACATAGTGTGTATGCACCAATCAGCAACTAAACTTCAAGATCAGCTTTACGTACATGAACAAACGTTTGACTAACTTTATAGTGCAAAGGTTGTTTGACTAGCACAGCTCCAGCTAACGAATGCCAAACGTTTGTATTTCCTGGTACATTTAATATCATTTTACATAGAGTTAAACTTTTCTCATAAAAAACAAGTATTTATAATGTATCCCTGCTACTCCTCATATTCATGATCAAAAATGAGCTTAAAATCACCTTAACAGAAATGGAGATTGTTTCTTATATCAGCACTGTCTTCAATAGTAATTATTTTGGAAGATGATTTTTTTCAAAAAATATTTAGCCTAGCCTCCCCAAGAAATGTGTAATGTCTTGTAAATGTCTCATGAAATCAGTGACAATTCAGTATTGGTTTAACTGTAATAAAAAAGCAATTTGTGGAATGAAAATGCATAGACTATTTGACCCCACATTGTTAAGTTCACTCACAAAACTCATCCCCCATATACAACCATAACACTTTTCTGGGTATGAAAAGGCTGCAGCTAATTTATTAATTTATTAAACCATTTCACATTACAACCATAAAACATATAACTTTTATAAACCCAACCACAGTGCTTGCCCTTTTCCAATAACATGCCTTGGCACTATTCTAAGGCATGCCCCCCAGTATTGACTCTCCTGATAACCTCACAGGAGGTACCTGCCATAATATAACAGGCGTAAGCAGCTACAAATCAGGGCAAGCACTCCAACCTCAACCATTAGGGAGGGTGGGATTCAGATAAACTTCCGATGCAGGGGATGATAAATCCTTCCTAACTCTGCCCACCCCTTGCCCTTAACGTCACCTCCTATCCTTATTCCATGTGGGGTCAATAAACCCTTCTTCCATTACAGTCATCAGGCTTTTCTTTCTAAGATATATTGCACCACTCTTTATTTTCCGATTTAAGATGCTATCCTCACCACTTAGTGATGTCACATCTGTGCTGTAGGTGAGGGCTGTCACCCTGTGCTAACTTCCAAGTTAGAAGTTATCTAAGCCCCACAAGACAGTCCAATTATACAGAAAAATGGCAATTAATATTACTGCAATGCAAGCTCATAAATGAAAAAGTAGGTGTAAGATGTATGTTTTCTGCATTCTTACGTATCACAATGCATTGTGAATATAATTATCATATTTATTTTTAAACCCAAAGTCATTATATATATATTAATAAATAGCCAAAATATTTTAATTCCACAGTTGTGCCTTGCAGTATATACAAAAAACAGAAGATGTTGAATAGAAATGAAAAGCTACATTTGCAATACTAAGTAGTGCATTTCATATCTGACCAACAGCATTTTGTGATAAACTTTTGTGTGCAAAAAAATGCTTCTGAGAAAAGTTACTGCTGTTCTGTGATAACTTTTTTCATGCACGTGGCTCCCCAAGCATACTTAGTCTATAGACATCTACATGTGCCGCAGGGACACTAAACATTTATTTTTTTCCGCAAATTACTGCAGATAGTACAATACTCAGACACTATGGGGGATATTTATCAAAGGTCTGGTGGACCTGATTCGACAGTGCAGATCAGGTCCGCCAGACCTCGCTGAATACGGAGAGCAATACGCTCTCCGTATTCAGCATTGCACCAGCAGCTCTTGTGAGCTGCTGGTGCAACCCTGCCCCCTGCAGATTCGCGGCCAATCAGGGGGGTGTCAATCAACCCGATCGTACTCAATCGGGTTGATTTTCGGCGATGTGTGTCCGCCTGCTCAGAGCAGGCGGACAGGTTATGGAGCAGCGGTCTTTAGACCGCTGCTTCATAACTGCTGTTTCTGGCGAGCCTGCAGGCTTGCCAGAAACACGGGGCCTCAAGCTTTATCCAGAGCTTGATAAATGGGCCCCTATATAGAAGAATGTCAAACGATTAATATTAATAGAAGTTTAGCACTCAGCGGGTACATGTTTATAGCGACCCCTAGCCGGCAGCTATTTTTATACCTTTATGTGTAGGCTGTGGTACAGTCCATCAGATGATGTTCCATCCATCCCATAACAAGTCAGCAAAGCATATTTCATCTTCTCTTCTTCTTAGTCTTACCACTTGATGACCAGTCGCTCATGCTCAGAAGTGCTTGCATAACTGTAGTTATCCAGCCCCAGCTTCTGCAGCCCACCGGGAAATCTCCTGGTTCCCTGGTTGATTCATCCAGCCTTGTAAAAAGTAAAAAAAAGAGCTTAATGGTAAGGGCATCTGAAAGTGGAAGTAAACAGAAACACACAGGGGTACTCAGCTTCTATTTATAACACACTTTTGACACCTATAAATATAGTCTCTAAGAACTGTCCCTTTAAGGAGAAATATCTTTGTGTGTTGCATAAATCTTAATGAAATATTACACTAAGGGGACGATTTATCATGCTCCGTATGCATCTCAATGCATCTGTTTCTGTGCGAGCCTTCACGCTCGCCGGAAACAGGAGTTAAGAAGCAGCGGTCATAAGACCGCTGCTCCTTAACTCATCTGCCACCTCTGAGGCAGCGGACAGCAATTGGCCCGATCGGATACGATCGGGTTGATTGACACCCCCTGCTAGCGCCCTATTGGCCGTGAATGTGCAGGGGGGCATTGCACAACAATTTCTTTAGAAATGCTTGTGCAATGATAAAAGCGTATGCTGTCGGCATTTATCGATGTCCGTAAGCACATTGTTAAATCGGCCCCTAAGTACACAATTTCAGTGCATCAATAGTAAAACTAGCAACTTTAAATACACTGTTTTATACTTTTGGTGAACCATGATATTTTTCAATAAAAAGAGCATAATACAGAATACTCATTATTGTTTTTAATATATATAATTTAAAGATTTTAAATTGTTGTCTGTAATATTTGCTTCTGTAGAAATGTGGGCAGAATTAATAATTAGTAAGGTTGTAAGAGTAATCTAATTGCAGATCAGACCAATGTGTCCCATCAGGTGTGTCTTTTGCTTACAAGTTTAAAACTGAAAAATAGCACCAGTGTTTTCTGGTAGTTTTACGTTTAAACAACATTTGATAGAGGGAGAAAAAGAAGTCATAACATGAAAAAGGTTGGACACCTCCTCTCTAGAGCGCTTGATTAGCCCCAGTGGTCTCATGTTATACTCTCCGGCCTTTCTACTCACTATCCCTCCCATCTCACTATTTCTCATGTTTTCTGTGCAGCTTATTTAGTAATGACTTTCATAGTTGTGCTTGAAGAGAAAAGCACCAACCCAAAGATAGATTCAAACTCTTAACGTTGCGCTTCCAAGGCTGCACAGATAGCCACTAGACCACCACAGCCTGCTTATTTAGTAATGGGCACATTCCTTTTTGGACATCAACTGCATAAAATAACATAGGGACTAGTTTGCTCAGCGGCTGTGTAAGAGGGCGCAACTACCATTGGTGCAGCAGGTGCAGTACCAGTGCCCAAGTGCTGGGGGGGGGCACAGCAGCCAGTCTATACATAGGCATGTTCACTATTAGTGTATATTAGCATACAGTCACCTAGATTACGAGTTTTGCGTTAGCCTTAAAAAGCAGCGTTGAGGGGTCCCAACGCTGCTTTTTAACGCCTGCTGGTATTACGAGTCAGGCAGGAAAGGGTCTACCGCTCACTTTTTTCCGCGATTTTAGCTTACCGCAAATCCCCTTACGTCAATTGCGTATCCTATCTTTTTAATGGGATTTGCCTAACGCCGGTATTACGATCGCCTGAAAAAGTGAGCGGTAGACCCTCTCCTGTCCAGACTCTTACCGCATATAAAAGTCAGTAGTTAAGTTTTATGGGCTAACGCCGTAACATAAAGCTCTTAACTAAAGTGCTACAAAGTACACTAACACCAATAAACTACCTATTAACCCCTAAACCGAGGCCCCCCCCCCCACATCGCAAACACTATAATAAAATTATTTAACCCCTAATCTGCCGACCGGACATCGCCGCCACTTTAATAAATGTATTAACCCCTAAACCGCCGCACTCCCGCCTCGCAAACACTAGTTAAATTTTATTAACCCCCTAATCTGCCGTCCCTAACATCGCCGACACCTACCTATATTTATTAACCCCTAATCTGCCGCCCCCAACGTCGCCGCTACTATATTAAATTTATTAACCCCTAAATCTAAATCTAACCCTAACCCTAACACCCCCTAACTTAAATATAATTTAATTAAAACAAAATTAAATTAATACTATTAAATAAATTAATCCTATTTAAAACTAAATACTTACCTATAAAATAAACCCTAAGATAGCTACAATATAAATAATAATTACATTGTAGCCATCTTAGGGTTTATTTTTATTTTACAGGCAACTTTGTATTTATTTTAACTAGGTACAATAGTTATTAAATAGTTATTAACTATTTAATAACTACCTAGCTAAAATAAGTACAAAAGTACCTGTAAAATAAACCCTAACCTAAGTTACAATTACACCTAACACTACACTATAATTAAACTAATTACCTAAACTACCTACAATTAATTACAATTAAATTAAATAAACTAAATTACGAAAACAAACAAACACTAAATTACAGAAAATAAAAAAAGAATTACAAGAATTTTAAACTAATTACACCTAATCTAATCCCCCTAATAAAATTAAAAACCCCCCAAAATAATAAAATTCCCTACCCTATACTAAATTACAAATAGCCCTTAAAAGGGCCTTTTGCGGGGCATTGCCCCAAAGTAATCAGCTCTTTCACCTGTAAAAAAAAATACAATACCCCCCCAACATTAAAACCCACCACCCACACACCCAACCCTACTCTAAAACCCACCCAATCCCCCCTTAAAAAAAACTAACACTACCCCCTTGAAGATCACCCTACCTTGAGCCGTCTTCACCCAGCCGGGCACAAGTGGTCCTCCAGAGGGTCCGAAGTCTTCATCCTATCCGGCCAGAAGAGGACATCCAGACCGGCAGAAGGCTTCATCCAGGCGTCATCTTCTATCTTCATCATTCCGGAGCGGAGCGGGTCCATCTTCAAGACATCCGACGTGGAGCATCCTCTTCATCCGACGGCCGACGACTGAATGACTGGTCCAAGATGGCGTCCCTTGAATTCAGATTGGCTGATAGAATCCTATAGGATTGAACTCGCATTCTATTGGCTGTTCCAATCAGCCAATATAATGTGAGGTCAATCCTATTGGCTGATTGCATCAGCCAATAGGATTTTTCCTACATTAATATTCCAATTGGCTGATAGGATTCTATCAGCCAATCGGAATTCAAGGGACGCCATCTTGGATGACGTCACTTAAAGGACCAGTCATTCAGTCGTACTCGCCTTACTCGCTGCAATACTACATTGTTTACTAAATTATAAATCATCTGAAATAATAATTCCCAAGTCCCGTTCCTTATTTGTATCAGTCAGTAAAGTTTTCATTGAGTATGTAAATAAAGTTTGGGTTTTTCTTTCCTAAATGTTTAAATCTGCACTTTGCAGTGTTAAACTTTAGATCCCAGTCACTTGTCCAATCCTGTTGGATCAGGTCCGCAAGACCTTTGCTAAATAGGGGCCCTTGCCCGCAGCTAATCTGGACTTGTTACTGAATAGGAGAAATCTTGCCACTGTCATTTTGTTATCAAAATGTGCCTTGCTTTGCAGGTTCGTTTAGAAAACCTCTTATCGTCTCTCCTATGACGAAAACAGTTAGGGAAAGATATAAATGATCTTCTGCAGTAACCAAACTCTGGCCTAGATTTGGAGTTTTGCGGTAGCCGTGAAAACCAGCGTTAGAGGCTACTAACGCTGGTTTTTACCGCCCTCGGGTATTTGGAGTCAGTGATTAAAGGGTCTAACGCTCACTTTCCAGCCGCGACTTTTCCATACCGCAGATCCCCTTACGTCAATTGCGTATCCTATCTTTTCAATGGGATCTTTCTAACGCCGGTATTTAGAGTCGTGTCTGGAGTGAGCGTTAGAACTCTAATGACCAAACTCCAGCCGCAGAAAAAAGTCAGTAGTTAAGAGCTTTCTGGGCTAACGCTGGTTCATAAAGCTCTTAACTACTGTGCTCTAAAGTACACTAATACCCATAAACTACCTATGTACCCCTAAACCGAGGTCCCCCCACATCGCCGCCACTCTATTAAAATTTTTTAACCCCTAATCTGTCGACCGCCACCTACGTTATCCTTATGTACCCCTAATCTGCTGCCCCTAACACCGCCGACCCCTATATTATATTTATTAACCCCTAATCTGCCCCCCACAACGTCGCCGCCACCTACCTACACTTATTAACCCCTAATCTGCCGAGCGGACCGCACCGCTACTATAATAAAGTTATTAACCCCTAATCCGCCTCACTCCCGCCTCAATAACCCTATAATAAATAGTATTAACCCCTAATCTGCCCTCCCTAACATCGCCGACACCTAACTTCAAACATTAACCCCTAATCTGCCGACCGGAGCTCACCGCTATTCTAATAAATTTTTTAACCCCTAAAGCTAAGTCTAACCCTAACACTAACACCCCCTAAGTTAAATATAATTTAAATCTAACGAAATAAATTAACTCTTATTATATAAATTATTCCTATTTAAAGCTAAATACTTACCTGTAAAATAAACCCTAATATAGCTACAATATAAATAATAATTATATTGTAGCTATTTTAGGATTAATATTTATTTTACAGGTAACTTTGTATTTATTTTAACCAGGTACAATAGCTATTAAATAGTTAAGAACTATTTAATAGTTACCTAGTTAAAATAATTACAAAATCACCTGTAAAATAAATCCTAACCTAAGTTACAATTAAACCTAACACTACACTATCAATAAATGAATTAAATACAATTCCTACAAATAAATACAATTAAATAAACTAACTAAAGTACAAAAAATAAAAAGAACTAAGTTACAAAAAATAAAAAAATATTTACAAACATTAGAAAAATATTACAACAATTTTAAACTAATTACACCTACTCTAAGCCCCCTAATAAAATAACACAGACCCCCAAAATAAATAAATGCCCTACCCTATTCTAAATTACAAAAGTTCAAAGCTCTTTTACCTTACCAGCCCTGAACAGGGCCCTTTGCAGGGCATTCCCCAAAGAATTCAGCTCTTTTGCCTGTAAAAAATCATACAATACCCCCCCAACATTACAACCCACCACCCACATACCCCTAATCTAACCCAAACCCCCCTTAAATAAACCTAACACTAAGCCCCTGAAGATCTTCCTACCTTGTCTTCACCATGCCAGGTTCACCGATCGGTCCAGAGTCTTGATCCAAGCCCAAGCGGGGGGCTGAAGAGTGACGTCCATCCTCGGGCTGAAGTCTGGATCCAAGCGGCGGCTGAAGAAATCCATCATCGGGCTGAAGTCGGAAGTCCATCATCGGGATGAAGTCTTCTATCAAGCCGCATCTTCAATCTTCTTTCTTCTGGAGCGGACCAGAACGGAGCGGAGCCATCTTCTTTCCAACCGACGCGGATCCAACCTCTTCAACCGACGCCTACTCGCCGAATGAAGGTTCCTTTAAGGGACGTCATCCAAGATGGCGTCCCTCAAATTCCGATTGGCTGATAGGATTCTATCAGCCAATCGGAATTAAGGTAGGAAAATTCTGATTGGCGTCATTCGTCGGGAAGTCGTTGGTGAAGATGGATGTTCCGCGTCGGAGGGATGAACATGGATCCGGAAGAAAGAAGATTGAAGATGCCGCTTGATAGAAGACTTCAGCCAGATCATGGACCTCTTCAGCCAGATCATGGACCTCTTCAGCCCCCCACTTGGGCTTGGATCAAGACATCGGAGGAGCTCTTCTGGATCGATCGGTGAACCCGGCGTGGTGAAGATAAGGTAGGAAGATCTTCAGGGGCTTAGTGTTAGGTTTATTTAAGGGGGGTTTGGGTTAGATTAGGGGTATGTGGGTGGTGGGTTGTAATGTTGGGGGGGTATTGTATGTTTTTTTTTACAGGCAAAAGAGCTGAATTTTTTGGGGCATGCCCCGCAAAGGGCCCTTTTAAGGGCTGGTAAGGTAAAAGAGCTTTGAACTTTTGTAATTTAGAATAGGGTAGGGCATTTTTTTTATTTTGGGGGTCTTTGTTATTTTATTAGGGGGCTTAGAGTAGGTGTAATTAGTTTAAAATTGTTGTAATTTTTTTCTAATGTTTGTAAATAATTTTTTATTTTTTGTAACTTAGTTCTTTTTTATTTTTTGTACTTTAGTTAGTTAATTTAATTGTATTTATTTGTAGGAATTGTATTTAATTTATTTATTGATAGTGTAGTGTTAGGTTTAATTGTAGATAATTGTAGGTATTTTATTTAATTAATTTATTGCTAGTGTAGTGTTAGGTTTAAATGTAACTTAGGTTAGGATTTATTTTACAGGTAATTTTGTTATTATTTTAACTAGGTAACTATTAAATAGTTCTTAACTATTTAATAGCTATTGTACCTGGTTAAAATAATTACAAAGTTGCCTGTAAAATAAATATTAATCCTAAAATAGCTACAATGTAATTATAATTTATATTGTAGCTATATTAGGGTTTATTTTACAGGTAAGTATTTAGCTTTAAATAGGAATAATTTATTTAATAAGAGTTAATTTATTTCGTTAGAATAAAATTATATTTAACTTAGGGGGGTGTTAGGGTTAGGGTTAGAATTAGCTTTAGGGGTTAAAAAATTTATTAGAGTAGCGGTGAGCTCCGGTCGGCAGATTAGGGGTTAATAATTGAAGTTAGGTGTCGGCAATGTTAGGGAGGGCAGATTAGGGGTTAATACTATTTCTTATAGGGTTATTGAGGCGGGAGTGAGGCGGATTAGGGGTTAATACATTTATTATAGTAGCGCTCAGGTCCGGTCGGCAGATTAGGGGTTAATAAGTGTAGTTAGGTGGAGGCGACGTTTGGGGCGGCAGATTAGGGGTTAATAAATATAATATAGGGGTCGGCGGTGTTAGGGGCAGCAGATTAGGGGTACATAGGGATAATGTAAGTAGCAGCGGTTTACGGAGCGGCAGATTAGGGGTTAAAAAAAATATGCAGGGGTCAGCGATAGCGGGGTCGGCAGATTAGGGGTTAATAAGTGTAAGGTTAGGGGTGTTTAGACTCGGGGTACATGTTAGGGTGTTAGGTGCAGACGTAGGAAGTGTTTCCCCATAGGAAACAATGGGGCTGCGTTAGGAGCTGAACGCGGCTTTTTTGCAGGTGTTAGGTTTTTTTTCAGCTCAAACAGCCCCATTGTTTCCTATGGGGGAATCGTGCACGAGCACGTTTTTGAGGCTGGCCGCGTCCGTAAGCACCGCTGGTATCTAGAGTTGCAGTGGCGGTAAATTATGCTCTACGCTCCCTTTTTGGAGCCTAACGCACTGAAAACCCTGCCATTCTGTTAACTCTAAATACCAGCGCTATTTAAAAGGTGCGGGGGAAAAAAAGCACGCGTAGCTAACGCACCCCCTTGGCCGCAAAACTCCAAATCTAGGCCTCTGTGTTTTATGTGTCAGGATAAGGCTTCTGAAGTCTGTAGTAAAACCACAATATTCAGAGTTAAATTATTGTGCATAATTTAGCATTTTATATTACAATCTCAAAAAGTGTCATGTCCCTTTAATTATCTCCCTCTACTGGCTGTCCATGGCTTATCTCTGTCCACCATCTTTGTACAATTCTCCTATTACAATGTCTACAGCAAAAGCAATTGTGTTTGGGAAATGTTCTAATATTCAATATCAGCATGGAACAGTTATCTTAATCAACACCAGGGGGCATTTCTTGAATTAAAGGGACATAAAACCCAAAATTGTTATTTTATGATTTAGATAAAACATAATATTTTCACATAAACAACTTTGCAGTTGACTTCTATTATCAAATTTGCTTAATTCTCTTGGTATCATTTGTTAAAGGAGCAGCAATGGACTACTGGTTTCTAACTAAACACATGGGTGAACCAATGACAATCAGTATATCTATGCAGACACCAATCAGAAGATTGAACCTAGGTTCTTTGCTGCTCCTGAGCTTTCCTAGATAAACCTTTCAGCAGAGGATAACAAGAGAAGGAAGCAAATTAAACAATAGAAGTAAATTGGAAAGTTGTTTAAAATGATATGCTCTGTCTAAATGAATGTCTAATTATGACTTTACTGTCCCTTTAAGGCCACAATCAGGAGTTTAGGGGAAGGCAGAAATGTGCTGTGCGTGCTACTAAATCACAGTTTTCCTATCTACTGAATGATGGTTTACTTTTCACTGATTTTTAAAACTCCTGCTAAGGGATCATTGGTGTAGTAGAATAAATAATAAAGAATAAATGGAATACAATGTAAGTACAGAAGAGACAGTCATTATTTCTATCCAATGATCTCAGCAGGCCTTGTACTTAAAGGGATACTGAAACAAATTTTATTCTTTCATGATTCAGATACAGCATGCAATTTTAAGCAACTTTCTAATTTACTCCGGTATTCAATTTTTCTTTGTTCTCCTGGTATCTTTATTTGAAAAAGCAGGAAGTAAGCTTACAAGCCAGCCCATCTTTGGTTCAGCACCTGGGTACGGCTTGCTGATTGGTGGCTAGATGTACCCACCAATCAGCAAGTGCTATCCATGGTGCTGAACCAAAAATAAGCTGGTTAATAAGCTTACATTTATGCTTTTTCAAATAAAGATAGCAAACGAACGAAGAAAAATTGATAACCGGAGTAAATTAGAAAGTTTCTTAAAATTGCATGCTGTATCTGAATCATTAAAGAAAACATTTGGTTTTGTATTCCTTTAAAAAAAAATGGAATTTTGAGCTAGCTTTGTATGATTTTTTTATATCTAAATACCTATCAGTTTAGCCTCTTCTATTACCAAACCATGTTCTTTGGATACAGTTTAGTGGGATCTAGGAGTAGCATTTTGTGTCTATTGGTTAGGAACACTACAATGCAGTAATGACCTGTAGTAACAAAGAAGTAATCAACTGTAGAAACATGATGTGCAGGAATACAGACATAAGTGACTGGCAGAAGCACACACAGTAATGGCCGTCTCAAGCATAGGTAGCCATGGTCAGCAGGAGCACACACAGTAATGGCCGTCTCAAGCATAGGTAGCCATGGTCAGCAGGAGCACACACAGTAATGGCCGTCAGGACGTAGGTAGCCATGGTTAGCAGGAGTACACACAGTAATGGCCGTCAGGACGTAGGTAGCCATGGTTAGCAGGAGTACACACAGTAATGGCAGTCAGGACATAGGTAGCGATGGTCAGTAGGAGCACACACAGTAATGGCCGTCAGGACATAGGTAGTGATGGTCGGCAGGAGCACACACAGTAATGGTTGTCAGGAAATAGGCAGTGATGGTCAGTAGGAGCACACACAGTAATGGTCGTCAGGACATAGGTAGTGATGGTCAGCAGGAGCACACACAGTAATGGCCGTCAGGACATAGGTAGCGATGGTCAGTAGGAGCACACACAGTAATGGCCTTCAGGACATAGGTAGTGATGGTCAGCAGGAGCACACACAGTAATGGTTGTCAGGACATAGGTAGCGATGGTCAGCAGGAGCACACACAGTAATGGCCGTCAGGACATAGGTAGTGATGGTCAACAGGAGCACACACAGTAATGGCCGTCAGGACATAGGTAGTGATGGTCAGCAGGAGCACACACAGTAATGGCCATCAGGACATAGGTAGTGATGGTCAGCAGGAGCACACACAGTAATGGCCGTCAGGACATAGGTAGTGATGGTCAGCAGGAGCACACACAGTAATGGCCGTCAGGACATAGGTAGTGATGGTCAGCAGGAGCACACACAGTAATGGTTGTCAGGACATAGGTAGCGATGGTCAGCAGGAGCACACACAGTAATGGCCGTCAGGACATAGGTAGTGATGGTCGGCAGGAGCACACACAGTAATGGCCATCAGGACATAGGTAGTGATGGTCAGTAGGAGCACACACAGTAATGGCCGTCAGGACATAGGTAGTGATGGTCAGCAGGAGCACATATAGTAATGGCCGTCAGGACATAGGTAGTGATGGTCAGCAGGAGCACATACAGTAATGGCCGTCAGGACATAGGTAGTGATGGTCAGCAGGAGCAGACACAGTAATGGTCGTCAGGACATAGGTAGTGATGGTCAGCAGGAGCACACACAGTAATGGCCGTCAGGACATAGGTAGTGATGGTCAACAGGAGCACACACAGTAATGGCCGTCAGGACATAGGTAGTGATGGTCAGCAGGAGCACACACAGTAATGGCCATCAGGACATAGGTAGTGATGGTCAGCAGGAGCACACACAGTAATGGCCGTCAGGACATAGGTAGCGAGGGTCAGCAGGAGCACACACAGTAATGGCCGTCAGGACATAGGTAGTGATGGTCAGCAGGAGCACACACAGTAATGGTTGTCAGGACATAGGTAGCGATGGTCAGCAGGAGCACACACAGTAATGGCCGTCAGGACATAGGTAGTGATGTTCAGCAGGAGCACACACAGTAATGGCCGTCAGGACATAGGTAGTGATGGTCAGTAGGAGCACACACAGTAATGGCCGTCAGGACATAGGTAGTGATGGTCAGCAGGAGCACATATAGTAATGGCCATCAGGACATAGGTAGTGATGGTCAGCAGGAGCACATACAGTAATGGCCGTCAGGACATAGGTAGTGATGGTCAGCAGGAGCAGACAGAGTAATGGTCGTCAGGACATAGGTAGTGATGGTCAGCAGGAGCACACACAGTAATAGTCGTCAGGACATAGGTAGTGATGGTCAGCAGGAGCACACACAGTAATGGCCGTCAGGACATAGGTAGTGATGGTCAGCAGGAGCACATATAGTAATGGCCGTCAGGACATAGGTAGTGATGGTCAGCAGGAGCACATACAGTAATGGCCGTCAGGACATAGGTAGTGATGGTCAGCAGGAGCACATATAGTAATGGCCGTCAGGACATAGGTAGTGATGGTCAGCAGGAGCACATACAGTAATGGCCGTCAGGACATAGGTAGTGATGGTCAGCAGGAGCACACACAGTAATGGTCGTCAGGACATAGGTAGTGATGGTCAGCAGGAGCACACACAGTAATGGTCGTCAGGACATAGGTAGTGATGGTCAGCAGGAGCACATACAGTAATGGCCGTCAGGACATAGGTAGTGATGTTCAGCAAGAGCACACACAGTAATGGTCGTCAGGACATAGGTAGTGATGGTCAGCAGGAGCACACACAGTAATGGTCGTCAGGACATAGGTAGTGATGGTCAGCAGGAGCACATACAGTAATGGCCGTCAGGACATAGGTAGTGATGTTCAGCAGGAGCACACACAGTAATGGTCGTCAGGACATAGGTAGTGATGGTCAGCAGGAGCACACACAGTAATGGTCGTCAGGACATAGGTAGTGATGGTCAGCAGGAGCACAGAGCACTAATGGCTGAAAGAAACACATAACAGTCAGACCTGAGCAAAGGCCAACAAACTGGTAACTAGAAAAGCAACAAAGCATCTAATGGACATTTGCGCTTCTACTCAGCGAGCCTGGCTGTGCATTGTCTGACTATAGCTTGAGAAATTGTGTTGCTAGGCTAACTGAGATGAAGTGCAAATGTCCATTAGGCTGATGTAAACTGATAGGTATTTAGATAACAAATAATAGTGATACAACACTATCCCCAAATTCCCATTTATTTATTTTAACTACATCAGTAGTGCATTAGGCGGAAGCAGCGAGTGTCCTTGATCAGTTACATCAGTAAGTTGTGGGGCTGTGACATCTTATGCCTACTTTAAAAAAATTGCTTTATAGTACTGACTTAGTTATAAATGCTACTCTTGTGCAGGGTAAGGCTGGAGAAAGAATCAGGAGCTGTATATGCAAATAGCAACCAATAGGAGGAGAATTTATTTGGCAAGAGTTGTGTTTATCGACTTTGCAGAGAATTTGTTTAAAGGAACATTAAATACCTTTCAAATTACAAGACAATACACATTGCCTAAGTCTCAACATTTATAAAATCCGCACTGTTGGATCAGGTCCGCAAGACCTTTGCTAAATAGGGGCCCTTGCCCGCAGCTAATCTGGACTTGTTACTGAATAGGAGAAATCTTGCCACTGTCATTTTGTTATCAAAATGTGCCTTGCTTTGCAGGTTCGTTTAGAAAACCTCTTATCGTCTCTCCTATGACGAAAACAGTTAGGGAAAGATATAAATGATCTTCTGCAGTAACCAAACTCTGGCCTAGATTTGGAGTTCGGCGGTAAAAGGGCTGTTAACGCTCCGCGGGCTTTTTTCTGGCCGCACCATAAATTTAACTCTGGTATCGAGAGTTAAAACAAATGCTGCGTTAGGCTCCAAAAAAGGAGCGTAGAGCATTTTTACCGCAAAAGCAACTCTCGATACCAGAGTTGCTTACGGACGCGGCCGGCCTCAAAAACGTGCTCGTGCACGATTCTCCCATAGGAAACAATGGGACTGTTTGAGCTGAAAAAAAACCTAACACCTGCAAAAAAGCAGCGTTCAGCTCCTAACGCAGCCCCATTGATTCCTATGGGGAAACACTTCCTACGTCTGCACCTAACACCCTAACATGTACCCCGAGTCTAAACACCCCTAATCTTACACTTATTAACCCCTAATCTGCCGCCCCCGCTATCGCTGACCCCTGCATATTTTTTTTAACCCCTAATCTGCCGCTCCGTAAAACGCCGCCACCTACGTTATCCCTATGTACCCCTAATCTGCTGCCCTAACATCGCCGACCCCTATGTTATATTTATTAACCCCTAATCTGCCCCCCACAACGTCGCCGACACCTGCCTACACTTATTAACCCCTAATCTGCCGAGCGGACCTGAGCGCTACTATAATAAAGTTATTAACCCCTAATCCGCCTCACTAACCCTATCATAAATAGTATTAACCCCTAATCTGCCCTCCCTAACATCGCCGACACCTACCTTCAATTATTAACCCCTAAACTTCCGATCGGAGCTCACCGCTATTCTAATAAATGGATTAACCCCTAAAGCTAAGTCTAACCCTAACACTAACACCCCCCTAAGTTAAATATAATTTACATCTAACGAAATTAATTAACTCTTATTAAATAACTTATTCCTATTTAAAGCTAAATACTTACCTGTAAAATAAATCCTAATATAGCTACAATATAAATTATAATTATATTATAGCTATTTTAGGATTAATATTTATTTTACAGGCAACTTTGTAATTATTTTAACCAGGTACAATAGCTATTAAATAGTTATTAACTATTTAATAGTTACCTAGTTAAAATAATAACAAATTTACCTGTAAAATAAATCCTAACCTAAGTTATAATTAAACCTAACACTACCCTATCAATAAAATAATTAAATAAACTACCTACAATTACCTACAATTAACCTAACACTACACTATCAATAAATAAATTAAACACAATTGCTACAAATAAATACAATTAAATAAACTAGCTAAAGTACAAAAAAAAAAAAAGAACTAAGTTACAGAAAATAAAAAAATATTTACAAACATAAGAAAAATATTACAACAATTTTAAACTAATTACACCTACTCTAAGCCCCCTAATAAAATAACAAAGCCCCCCAAAATAAAAAATTCCCTACCCTATTCTAAATTAAAAAAGTTACAAGCTCTTTTACCTTACCAGCCCTGAACAGGGCCCTTTGCGGGGCATGCCCCAAGAATTTCAGCTCTTTTGCCTGTAAAAGAATAAATACAATACCCCCCCCCCCAACATTACAACCCACCACCCACATACCCCTAATCTAACCCAAACCCCCCTTAAATAAACCTAACACTAAGCCCCTGAAGATCTTCCTACCTTGTCTTCACCATACCAGGTATCACCGATCTGTCCTGGCTCCAAGATCTTCATCCAACCCAAGCGGGGGTTGGCGATCCATAATCCGGTCCAGAAGAGGCTCCAAAGTCTTCCTCCTATCCGGCAAGAAGAGGAAATCCGGACCGGCAAACATCTTCTCCAAGCGGCATCTTCGATCTTCTTCCATCCGGTGCGGAGCGGGTCCATCTTGAAGCAGGCGACGCGGATCCATCCTCTTCTTCCGATGTCTCCCGACTAATGACGGTTCCTTTAAGGGACGTCATCCAAGATGGCGTCCCTCGAATTCCGATTGGCTGATAGGATTCTATCAGCCAATCGGAATTAAGGTAGGAATTTTCTGATTGGCTGATGGAATCAGCCAATCAGAATCAAGTTCAATCCGATTGGCCGATCCCATCAGCCAATCAGATTGAGCTCGCATTCTATTGGCTGATCGGAACAGCCAATAGAATGCGAGCTCAATCTGATTGGCTGATTGGATCAGCCAATCGGATTGAACTTGATTCTGATTGGCTGATTCCATCAGCCAATCAGAAAATTCCTACCTTAATTCCGATTGGCTGATAGAATCCTATCAGCCAATCGGAATTCGAGGGACGCCATCTTGGATGACGTCCCTTAAAGGAACCGTCATTAGTCGGGAGACATCGGAAGAAGAGGATGGATCCGCGTCGCCTGCTTCAAGATGGACCCGCTCCGCACCGGATGGAAGAAGATCGAAGATGCCGCTTGGAGAAGATGTTTGCCGGTCCGGATTTCCTCTTCTTGCCGGATAGGAGGAAGACTTTGGAGCCTCTTCTGGACCGGATTATGGATCGCCAACCCCCGCTTGGGTTGGATGAAGATCTTGGAGCCAGGACGGATCGGTGATACCTGGTATGGTGAAGACAAGGTAGGAAGATCTTCAGGGGCTTAGTGTTAGGTTTATTTAAGGGGGGTTTGGGTTAGATTAGGGGTATGTGGGTGGTGGGTTGTAATGTTGGGGGGGGGTATTGTATTTATTCTTTTACAGGCAAAAGAGCTGAAATTCTTGGGGCATGCCCCGCAAAGGGCCCTGTTCAGGGCTGGTAAGGTAAAAGAGCTTGTAACTTTTTTAATTTAGAATAGGGTAGGGAATTTTTTATTTTGGGGGGCTTTGTTATTTTATTAGGGGGCTTAGAGTAGGTGTAATTAGTTTAAAATTGTTGTAATATTTTTCTTATGTTTGTAAATATTTTTTTATTTTCTGTAACTTAGTTCTTTTTTTTTTTGTACTTTAGCTAGTTTATTTAATTGTATTTATTTGTAGCAATTGTGTTTAATTTATTTATTGATAGTGTAGTGTTAGGTTAATTGTAGGTAATTGTAGGTAGTTTATTTAATTATTTTATTGATAGGGTAGTGTTAGGTTTAATTATAACTTAGGTTAGGATTTATTTTACAGGTAAATTTGTTATTATTTTAACTAGGTAACTATTAAATAGTTCTTAACTATTTAATAGCTATTGTACCTGGTTAAAATAATTACAAAGTTGCCTGTAAAATAAATATTAATCCTAAAATAGCTATAATATAATTATAATTTATATTGTAGCTATATTAGGATTTATTTTACAGGTAAGTATTTAGCTTTAAATAGGAATAATTTATTTAATAAGAGTTAATTAATTTCGTTAGATAAAAATTATATTTAACTTAGGGGGGTGTTAGTGTTAGGGTTAGACTTAGCTTTAGGGGTTAATCCATTTATTAGAATAGCGGTGAGCTCCGATCGGAAGTTTAGGGGTTAATAATTGAAGGTAGGTGTCGGCGATGTTAGGGAGGGCAGATTAGGGGTTAATACTATTTATGATCGGGTTAGTGAGGCGGATTAGGGGTTAATAACTTTATTATAGTAGCGCTCAGGTCCGCTCGGCAGATTAGGGGTTAATAAGTGTAGGCAGGTGTCGGCGACGTTGAGGGGGGCAGATTAGGGGTTAATAAATATAATATAGGGGTCGGCGGTGTTAGGGGCAGCAGATTAGGGGTACATAGGGATAACGTAGGTGGCGGCGATTTGCGGTCGGAAGATTAGGGGTTAATTATTGTAAGTAGCTGGCGGCGACGTTGTGGGGGGCAGGTTAGGGGTGAATAAATATAATACAGGGGTCGGCGGGGTTAGGGGCAGCAGATTAGGGGTACATAAGTATAACGTAGGTGGCGGTCGGCAGATTAGGGGTTAAAAATTTTAATCGAGTGGCGGCGGTGTGGGGAGAGCTCGGTTTAGGGGTACATAGGTAGTTTATGGGTGTTAGTGTACTTTAGGGTACAGTAGTTAAGAGCTTTATAAACCGGCGTTAGCCAGAAAGCTCTTAACTCCTGCTATTTTCAGGCGGCTGGAATCTTGTCGTTAGAGCTCTAACGCTCACTGCAGAAACGACTCTAAATACCAGCGTTAGAAAGATCCCATTGAAAAGATAGGCTACGCAAATGGCGTAGGGGGATCTGCGGTATGGAAAAGTCGCGGCTGAAAAGTGAGAGTTAGACCCTTTAATCACTGACTCCAAATACCAGCGGGCGGCCAAAACCAGCGTTAGGAGCCTCTAACGCTGGTTTTGACGGCTACCGCCGAACTCTAAATCTAGGCCTCTGTGTTTTATGTGTCAGCATAAGGCTTCTGAAGTCTGTAGTAAAACCACAATATTCAGAGTTAAATTATTGTGCATAATTTAGCATTTTATATTACAATATCAAAAAGTGTCATGTCCCTTTAATTATCTCCCTCTACTGGCTGTCCATGGCTCATCCCTGTCCACCATCTTTGTACAATTCTCCTATTACAATGTCTACAGCAAAAGCAATTGTGTTTGGGAAATGTTCTAATTTTCAATATCAGCATGGAACAGTTATCTTAATCAACACCAGGGGGCATTTCTTGAATAAAAGGGACATAAAACCCAAAATTGTTATTCTATGATTTAGATAAAACATAACATTTTCACATAAACAACTTTCCAGTTGACTTCTATTATCAAATTTGCTTAATTCTCTTGGTATCATTTGTTAAAGGAGCAGCAATGGACTACTGGTTTCTAACTAAACACATGGGTGAACCAATGATAATCAGTATATCTATGCAGATACCAATCAGAAGATTGAACCTAGGTTCTTTGCTGCTCCTGAGCTTTCCTAGATAAACCTTTCAGCAGAGGATAACAAGAGAAGGAAGCAAATTAAACAATAGAAGTAAATTGGAAAGTTGTTTAAAATGATATGCTCTGTCTAAATGAATGTCTAATTATGACTTAACTGTCCCTTTAAGGCCACAATCAGGAGTTTAGGGGAAGGCAGAAATGTGCTGTGCGTGCTACTAAATCACAGTTTTCCTATCTACTAAATGATGGTTTACTTTTCACTGATTTTTAAAACTCCTGCTAAGGGATCATTGGTGTAGTAGAATAAATAATAAAGAATAAATGGAATACAATGTAAGTACAGAAGAGACAGTCATTATTTCTATCCAATGATCTCAGCAGGCTTTGTACTTAAAGGGATACTGAAACAAATTTTATTCTTTCATGATTCAGATACAGCATGCAATTTTAAGCAACTTTCTAATTTACTCTGGTATTCAATTTTTCTTTGTTCTCCTGGTATCTTTATTTGAAAAAGCAGGAACGTAAGCTTACAAGCCAGCCCATCTTTGGTTCAGCACCTGGGTACAGCTTGCTGATTGGTGGCTAGATGTACCCACCAATCAGCAAGGGCTATCCATGGTGCTGAACCAAAAATGGTCTGGTTAATAAGCTTACATTCATGCTTTTTCAAATAAAGATAGCAAAAGAACGAAGAAAAATTGATAACCGGAGTAAATTAGAAAGTTTCTTAAAATTGCATGCTGTATCTGAATCATTAAAGAAAACATTTGGTTTTGTATTCCTTTAAAAAAAATGGAATTTTGAGCTAGCTTTGTATGATTTTTTTTTATCCGTCAGGACATAGGTAGTGATGGTCAGCAGGAGCACACACAGTAGTGGCCATCAGGACATAGGTAGTGATGGTCAGCAGGAGCATACACAGTAATGGCCGTCAGGACATAGGTAGTGATGGTCAGCAGGAGCACACACAGTAATGGCCGTCAGGACATAGGTAGTGATGGTCAGCAGGAGTAATGGCAATCAGGACATCGGTAGTGATGGTCAGCAGGAGCACACACAGTAATGGCCGTCAGGACATAGGTAGTGATGGTCAGCAGGAGCACACACAGTAATGGTTGTCAGGACATAGGTAGCGATGGTCAGCAGGAGCACACACAGTAGTGGCCATCAGGACATAGGTAGTGATGGTCAGCAGGAGCATACACAGTAATGGCCGTCAGGACATAGGTAGCGATGGTCAGTAGGAGCACACACAGTAATGGCCTTCAGGACATAGGTAGTGATGGTCAGCAGGAGCATACACAGTAATGGCCATCAGGACATAGGTAGTGATGGTCAGCAGGAGCACACACAGTAATGGCCGTCAGGACATAGGTAGTGATGGTCAGCAGGAGCACACACAGTAATGGTTGTCAGGACATAGGTAGCGATGGTCAGCAGGAGCACACACAGTAATGGCGGTCAGGACATAGGTATTGATGGTCAGCAGGAGCACACACAGTAATGGCCGTCAGGACATAGGTAGTGATGGTCAGCAGAAGCACACACAGTAATGGCCGTCAGGAAATAGGTAGTGATGGTCAGCAGGAGCACACACAGTAATGGTTGTCAGGACATAGGTAGAGATGGTCAGCAGGAGCACACACAGTAAAGTCCGTCAGGACATAGGTAGTGATGGTCAGCAGGAGCACACACAGTAATGGCCATCAGGACATAGGTAGCGATGGTCAGCAGGAGCACACACAGTAAAGTCCATCAGGACATAGGTAGTGATGGTCAGTAGGAGCACACACAGTAATGGCCATCAGGACATAGGTAGTGATGGTCAGCAGGAGCACACACAGTAAAGCCCGTCAGGACATAGGTAGTGATGGTCAGCAGGAGCACACACAGTAAAGCCCGTCAGGACATAGGTAGTGATGGTCAGCAGAAGCACACACAGTAATGGCCGTCTGGATATAGGTAGTGATGGTCAGCAGGAGCACACACAGTAATGGCCATCAGGACATAGGTAGTGATGGTCAGCAGGAGCACATACAGTAATGGTCGTCAGGACATAGGTAGTGATGGTCAGCAGGAGCACATACAGTAATGGTCGTCAGGACATAGGTAGTGATGGTCAGCAGGAGCACACACAGTAATGGTCGTCAGGACAAAGGTAGTGATGGTCAGCAGAAGCACACACAGTAATGGCCGTCAGGACATAGGTAGCGATGGTCAGCAGGAGCACACACAGTAATGGCTGTCAGGACATAGGTAGTGATGGTCACCAGGAGCACACACAGTAATGGCCGTCAGGACATCGGTAGTGATGGTCAGCAGGAGCACACACAGTAATGGCCGTCAGGACATAGGTAGTGATGGTCAGCAGGAGCACACACAGTAATGGTTGTCAGGACATAGGTAGCGATGGTCAGCAGGAGCACACACAGTAGTGGCCATCAGGACATAGGTAGTGATGGTCAGCAGGAGCATACACAGTAATGGCCGTCAGGACATAGGTAGTGATGGTCAGCAGGAGCACACACAGTAATGGCCGTCAGGACATAGGTAGTGATGGTCAGCAGGAGCACACACAGTAATGGTTGTCAGGACATAGGTAGCGATGGTCAGCAGGAGCACACACAGTAATGGCGGTCAGGACATAGGTAGTGATGGTCAGCAGGAGCACACACAGTAATGGCCGTCAGGACATAAGTAGTGATGGTCAGCAGGAGCATACACAGTAATGGCCGTCAGGACATAGGTAGTGATGGTCAGCAGGAGCACACACAGCAATGGCCGTCAGGACATAAGTAGTGATGGTCAGCAGGAGCACACACAGTAATGGCCGTCAGGACATAAGTAGTGATGGTCAGCAGGAGCATACACAGTAATGGCCGTCAGGACATAGGTAGTGATGGTCAGCAGGAGCACACACAGTAATGGTCGTCAGGACATAGGTAGTGATGGTCAGCAGGAGCACACACAGTAATGGTCGTCAGGACATAGGTAGTGATGGTCAGTAGGAGCACACACAGTAATGGCCGTCAGGACATAAGTAGTGATGGTCAGCAGGAGCATACACAGTAATGGCCGTCAGGACATAGGTAGTGATGGTCAGCAGGAGCACACACAGTAATGGCCGTCAGGATATAGGTAGTGATGGTCAGCAGGAGCACATACAGTAATGGCCATCAGGACATAGGTAGCGATGGTCAGCAGGAGCACACACAGTAATGGCCGTCAGGATATAGGTAGTGATGGTCAGTAGGAGCACACACAGTAATGGCCATCAGGACATAGGTAGTGATGGTGAGCAGGAGCACACACAGTAATGGCCATCAGGACATAGGTAGTGATGGTCAGCAGGAGCACACACATTAATGGCCGTCAGGACATAGGTAGCGATGGTCAGCAGGAGCACACACAGTAATGGCCGTCAGGATATAGGTAGTGATGGTCAGTAGGAGCACACACAGTAATGGCCGTCAGGACATAGGTAGTGATGGTGAGCAGGAGCACACACAGTAATGGCCATCAGGACATAGGTAGTGATGGTCAGCAGGAGCACACACATTAATGGCCGTCAGGACATAGGTAGCGATGGTCAGCAGGAGCACACACAGTAATGGCCATCAGGACATAGGTAGTGATGGTCAGCAGGAGCACACACATTAATGGCCGTCAGGAAATAGGTAGTGATGGTCAGCAGGAGCACACACAGTAATGGTTGTCAGGACATAGGTAGTGATGGTCAGCAGGAGCACACACAGTAATGGCCGTCAGGACATCGGTAGTGATGGTCAGCAGGAGCACACACAGTAATGGCCGTCAGGACATAGGTAGTGATGGTCAGCAGGAGCACACACAGTAATGGTTGTCAGGACATAGGTAGCGATGGTCAGCAGGAGCACACACAGTAGTGGCCATCAGGACATAGGTAGTGATGGTCAGCAGGAGCATACACAGTAATGGCCGTCAGGACATAGGTAGTGATGGTCAGCAGGAGCACACACAGTAATGGCCGTGAGGACATAGGTAGTGATGGTCAGCAGGAGCACACACAGTAATGGTTGTAAGGACATAGGTAGTGATGGTCAGCAGGAGCACACACAGTAATGGCGGTCAGGACATAGGTAGTGATGGTCAGCAGGAGCACACACAGTAATGGCCATCAGGACATAGGTAGTTATGGTCAGCAGGAGCACACACAGTAATGGCCGTCAGGAAATAGGTAGTGATGGTCAGCAGGAGCACACACAGTAATGGTTGTCAGGACATAGGTAGAGATGATCAGCAGGAGCACACACAGTAAAGTCCGTCAGGACATAGGTAGTGATGGTCAGCAGGAGCACACACAGTAATGGCCATCAGGACATAGGTAGCGATGGTCAGCAGGAGCACACACAGTAAAGTCCGTCAGGACATAGGTAGTGATGGTCAGCAGGAGCACACACAGTAATGGACATCAGGACATAGGTAGTGATGGTCAGTAGGAGCACACACAGTAAAGTCCGTCAGGACATAGGTAGTGATGGTCAGCAGAAGCACACACAGTAATGGCCGTCTGGATATAGGTAGTGATGGTCAGCAGGAGCACACACAGTAATGGCCGTCAGGACATAGGTAGTGATGGTCAGCAGGAGCACATACAGTAATGGTCGTCAGGACATAGGTAGTGATGGTCAGCAAGAGCACATACAGTAATGGTCGTCAGGACATAGGTAGTGATGGTCAGCAGGAGCACACACAGTAATGGTCGTCAGGACATAGGTAGTGATGGTCAGCAGAAGCACACACAGTAATGGCCATCAGGACATAGGTAGCGATGGTCAGCAGGAGCACACACAGTAATGGCTGTCAGGACATAGGTAGTGATGGTCAGCAGGAGCACACACAGTAATGGCCGTCAGGACATAGGTAGTAATGGTCAGCAGGAGCACACACAGTAATGGTCATCAGGACATACTGTAGGTAGCGAGGGTCAGCAGGAGCACACACAGTAATGGTCGTCACGTCAGGACATACTGTAGGTAGCGAGGGTCAGCAGGAGCACACACAGTAATGGTCGTCAGGACATAGGTAGCGATGGTCAGCAGGAGCACACACAGTAATGGCCGTCAGGACATAGGTAGCGATGTTCATTAGGAGCACACACAGTAATGGTCGTCAGGACATAGGTAGTGATGGTCAGCAGGAGCACACACAGTAATGGTCGTCAGGACATACTGTAGGTAGCGATGGTCAGCAGGAGCAGACACAGTAATGGCCGTCAGGACATAGGTAGCGATGGTCAGCAGAAGCACACACAGTAATGGCCGTCTGGATATAGGTAGTGATGGTCAGCAGGAGCACACACAGTAATGGCCGTCAGGACATAGGTAGTGATGGTCAGCAGGAGCACATACAATAATGGTCGTCAGGACATAGGTAGTGATGGTCAGCAGGAGCACATACAGTAATGGTCATCAGGACATAGGTAGTGATGGTCAGCAGGAGCACACACAGTAATGGTCGTCAGGACATAGGTAGTGATGGTCAGCAGAAGCACACACAGTAATGGCCGTCAGGACATAGGTAGCAATGGTCAGCAGGAGCACACACAGTAATGGCTGTCAGGACATAGGTAGTGATGGTCAGCAGGAGCACACACAGTAATGGCCGTCAGGACATAGGTAGCGATGTTCAGCAGGAGCACACACAGTAATGGTCGTCAGGACATAGGTAGTGATGGTCAGCAGAAGCACACACAGTAATGGCCGTCAGGACATAGGTAGCAATGGTCAGCAGGAGCACACACAGTAATGGCCGTCAGGACATAGGTAGTGATGGTCAGCAGGAGCACACACAGTAATGGTCGTCAGGACATAGGTAGTGATGGTCAGCAGAAGCACACACAGTAATGGCCGTCAGGACATAGGTAGCAATGGTCAGCAGGAGCACACACAGTAATGGCTGTCAGGACATAGGTAGTGATGGTCAGCAGGAGCACACACAGTAATGGCCGTCAGGACATAGGTAGCGATGTTCAGCAGGAGCACACACAGTAATGGTCGTCAGGACATAGGTAGTGATGGTCAGCAGAAGCACACACAGTAATGGCCGTCAGGACATAGGTAGCAATGGTCAGCAGGAGCACACACAGTAATGGCCGTCAGGACATAGGTAGTGATGGTCAGCAGGAGCACACACAGTAATGGTCGTCAGGACATAGGTAGTGATGGTCAGCAGGAGCACAGAGCACTAATGGCTGAAAGAAACACATAACAGTCAGACCTGAGCAAAGGCCAACAAACTGGTAACTAGAAAAGCAACAAAGCATCTAATGGACATTTGCGCTTCTACTCAGCGAGCCTGGCTGTGCATTGTCTGACTATAGCTTGAGAAATTGTGTTGCTAGGCTAACTGAGATGAAGTGCAAATGTCCATTAGGCTGATGTAAACTGATAGGTATTTAGATAACAAATAATAATGATACAACACTATCCCCAAATTCCCATTTATTTATTTTAACTACATCAGTAGTGTTGCATTAGGTGGAAGCAGCGAGTGTCCTTGATCATTTACATCAGTAAGTTGTGGGGCTGTGACATCTTATGCCTACTTTAAAAAAATTGCTTTATAGTACTGACTTGGTTATAAATGCTACTCTTGTGCAGGGTAAGGCTGGAGAACGAATCAGGAGCTGTATATGCAAATAGCAACCAATAGGGGGAGCATTTATGTGGCAAATTTATTGTTTATGGGATATGTCTAATAGATAGTTGCCTTTATAATATACATTTTATCTGATTTATATTTAAAATAAATTATTATTATTAATATACTTTATAAAGCACCAACATATTCTACAGCGTTGTCCATGGGTACAATTGATATAAGTAAAATAATGATACTGTACTTGTAAGAGACAAGACAAAATTTGACAAACAAATACAGGAGGAATTGAGGCCATATTCCCGTGGGAATTTACAATCTTGAAGGGTAGGAGGGTAGGAAACAGGAGGTGAGGACTGCAAAGGCAAGAATGATGTTAATACAGAGTTAGATTAGGGCAATTATTAGGTAAGTGGAATTAATTTGTTACTGAGTTGGGTGGTAGGCTTACCTAAATAAAAATATCTTAAGCAAGCGTTTAAAGGAAGGCAGATTAGGGGAAAGTTTGACAGCACAATGAAGTGCTTTCCAGTAGGTTGGTGCTGCACAAGAGAGGTCCTGAGAAGAGTTGATGATAAAAAATGCAAGGAGTAGGTCATTGTTGGATCTTAGGTGTTGGGCTGGAGTATATTTGTTGATTAGTAAGTATATGGTTGTGGTAAGGGTAGGATCAGCGTGAACATTTTAAAATTGAATTCTGCTTTGAATGGGGAGTCAGTAAATGGACTCACAGAGAGGTGCAGCAGATACAGAGCGTCTGGAAAGGTGGATTAGTCTGGCAGCGGCATTTACAATTTGATTGAAGGGGAGGGAGGGAGGGAGGAAGGAAGGAGTGGATTAGTTGCTTAGTGGTGTCAGTGCTCTGAAATGGATGGATTTTTATTAAATAGCGTAGGTGGTTGCTGCAGGATAAAAAGACCAATTGGATGTAGAGAATGAAGGACAGATTGGAGTCAAGTGTAACTTTAAGGCAGCGGACTTGGGGAGATAGTGATGCCATCAACAGTGATAGAAAAGTCACAAATCGGAGTAGAGCTAAAGGGGGATTAGAAAGTGCTCAGTCTTTGACATGGTAATCTTTAGGTGGTGAGAGGCCATCCAGTGACAAATTCCAGATAAGCAGTCGCTGAAATGAGAAAGGATAGAGGGAGAGAGAGCAGGGTTGCATAAAGGTAATAATTGAAGCCATAGCTGTTGATATGTTTACCCAGTGAAAAATATAAATGGAGAAGAGTAGAGGACCCAGAGCAGCGTCTTGAGGTACTCCAACCGACAGAGGCATTGGAGAGGAGGAGTCACCAGCAAATTACACAGAAAAGTATCATAGAGACCAAGAGAGCTAAGAGTCTGAGAGAACTATATCAAAGGCAGGTGAGAGGTCAAGTAAGATAAGTAGTGGCTGTTACTTTTAGCAGAAAGATCATTAGTAATCTTGGTGAGAGCAGTTTCAGTTGAGTCTTGGGGAAAGAAGCCAGATTGCAGGGAGGAAAACAATGAGTTGGAGGACAGGAAGTAGGTTAGGTGTTCGTAAACTATTTTTTTCCCAAGAGTTTTGATGTTAGTGGAAGCAGTGATATGGGGCGATAGTTTGCAGAAAAATTAGGGTCAAAGGAGGGTATTTTGAGTATGGGAGTGACATTTGGATGTTTGAAAGAAGATTAGAATGAACCAGTAGAAAGGGATAGGTT
Source organism: Bombina bombina (assembly GCF_027579735.1). NCBI lineage: Eukaryota > Metazoa > Chordata > Amphibia > Anura > Bombinatoridae > Bombina > Bombina bombina. The sequence continues at coordinate 1,405,536,542 of NC_069499.1, read as the reverse complement.
GGAGATGTAAGAACTGGAGTAAGAGTGGAAGGCAGTGAAGGTATTAGATATGAAGAAATAGGGTCGAGCAGGCAGTTAGTGAGGCTTGAGGAAGACAGTAAGGAACACATTTCATATTTGGTTGTTGGGGAAAAGATGCAGAGAGTGAAATATGGGGTGACCAGGGGTGGAGATGGAAGATTGCAGGCTTGTGTCAGGATGTTGCTTCAGATAGTATGTGTTTTGTTTAAAAAGTAGTGAGCACTAAAGACAAACAAAGGGGTGGTGCAGGTGGAAAGAGGAGAGAGTTGAAAGTACAGAAAAGTAATTTAGGGTTTAAGGAATGATTAAATAGAAGAGAAGTAGCTTTGCTTGGCTAAGTCTAATGTACTTATCTGTGTTAATGCTGCTGACGTTGCTCCTGCTAGTTCTCCATTGATGCCCAGGCTCAGCCTTACACATCCAGCTATCCTTCCAAGTGTTGCTATTGGAATCCTCCATGTTGGTGCAACATTATTCCTCTTCCCCAATGCCTTCAGCTGCAGTAATGTGTACCTAGACTCATGTAGAGGTTAAACAAGCACCCCCTAGTGGCAGAAATGCAGTATTGGACAAAAAGAATTACACAGGAGATGTTAGAGATTTCTAGCTATTACCACACTCCCCATACCAGTAGTCACTCATTTAGTAGCTCTATAAAGCACAGCTGTTCAGTGACCTCAGTGCTCAGTTTTTAAAGAGCTATCCTAGTGTCAAGTCCTGTATTTGAGACTTAGTTTTCCTAGCCTAAGGTCATTTATATGAACCATAGCTGCCTGCCCTGACCTTTTGCCTGTATTCTCATTTATGAACTGTTTCTGCCTGCCCTGAACTCATGCCTGTATTGCTGTCTATGAATATTTGCTGCCTGCCCTGACCTTGGAAGTTTTTGACCTCACTTTTGGATTTCCCTTCTGAACTACGCACTCCTGTGTTTAGGGTTGACATCTCAGCCATGTTTTTCTGGACACTTATGAGTTACACATGCTGCAGGGATGCAGAGGAGAACATTGATTGCACCCCTTGACAGCACACGAATAGTGATACTGGACAGCACTATTCCTGTTTGTCCCTACATATCCTGCAGCATACGTAACTCATAACTGTCCAGGAAAACATGGCTGAGGTAGGCACCCTACCTGTGTTGTCTAGTGGTCGTGCTAGCAAATACTCCACTACTGGGCTTCTATTCTACATCAATCCTGACACTAAGTGAAGGGCAGAGGTGTATGAATGAAGAATGAACTTATAGTGAATTAAATCAGGTTCAGATTAAGATTTCCTCCAGACACTCTAAGCATTTTTGCAAGTAGCACATTTGCTTAGAGTTCCAGGGCTGTAACTGATGGTGTTGGGTTTTTGCACAATTGAGAAGTAAGAGTATCTAGAGCAGACGAGAAAGTATTGTTATAGTGGGCTGTAGCAAGATCAGGGCAGGTTATAGTGGAAGTGTGAGGGAAGAGATGTTGAATAAGTTTATAACATTGGATATGATCCACAGCGTTCAGATTTCCACAGGTGTGGGGGCAAGATGTAGAAGTGGGTTTAGTCGATACATTAAGATAATAAGGGAGCAGGTAATGGCCTGAAATTGGAAAAGAGTGACAGGTGAAGTCAGATATAGAGCAGATATAGACAGAGATAGAAAAATACCAGGTCAATAGAGTGTGCATTGTGGTGAGTAGGGAATAGGGTAGATTGTTAGAGATAAGTAAGAAGGATGTGAGTGAATGAACTTTAGAAGTAGCAGGGGCAGATGGGTTAGCAATGGGGATGTTAAAGTCCCCGTGTATTAGAGTGGGTATATTTTCAAGAGAGAAATTGTGGAAGCCAGCGGCAAAGATGTCAAGGAATTGGGAGGTTGATCCATAAGGGCTATAGATTACTGCCACTCTGAGGGGGGAGAGAACAGGCAAATGCAGTGAACTTCAAAGGAGGGGAATGAGAGATGGGAGCGGAGGCAGGTATTGATCGGAGCAGGAGGGGGAGAGCAAGATCCTAACACCGCCCCCAAGTCTTTCACCTGGCCTAGGGATATAGCTAAAGTGAAGACCACCATGTGTGAGAACAGCAATGGAAGCAGTGGCAGAAGAAGATAGCCAGGTTTCAGTAATTGTTAAAAGCATTAGAAACAAACAGGTCTCGCACAGTTGTAAGTTTGTAGCAGACAGAGCGAGTGTTCCTGAAAAGATGGGGGATAAGCACTGTTGGCTAATGGAGATGAGATTGTTAGAATTGTGTGACCTAGAGTTTTTAATGTGGGAGATTAAGCAAGAGTGCGGGAGTTTGGTAATTGATATGGGGCCAACGTTGGGAGGGATGTCACCAGCAGCAAGAAATAGTAGGAGTGTGAGTGAGAGAACGTGAGAGTGAGATTTTTAAGAGTGGGTATGATTGGAGACAGGAGAATTAAATGGTCAAATGTTTCCAAGGAAACATAGTAGTTCATGGGAGGACAACATAGGGGGTGAGATAAGGGAGGGTGAGATATGGGTGGTGTGGGGGTTATTGTTACTATTGTTATAGGGACATGCAGTGAGTTTTAGGAGAAAGGCAGATAGAAAGAACAGAAAAGACATGGAGAGTATAGTGCGAGTGTATAATTAGAAAGTATTACCTGTTAACGGGGTTACAGTTCCTCCCTCCAGTTTCTAACTCCAGTTGTTAAAGGGACAGTAAACCTTAAAAATAATGTTATATAATTCTGCACATAGTGCAGAATTATATAACATTATTTAGGTGCTATAGCCATAAAAGCATTTTTTTACCGTTTAATTTGCTAAAATACAGCGCTTTTACAGACCCGCTCTCTGCTCTCTGCTGAGTGGGTCTGTTATTTTTAGTCAGCGCATCGGGCCAGCTGTATAGTCACAGCCCGGCCCGACCGCACCATAGCACTAAGTGCAGCTCGCTCCTGTCACAGGAGCGAGCTGCACTTAGTCTTATGGCGCGGCCGGGCTGTGACTATACAGCTGACCCGATGCGCTGACTAAAAATAAAAGACCCGCTCAGCAGAGAGCGGGTCTGTAAAAGCGCTGTATTTTAGCAAATTAAACGGTAAAAAAATGCTTTTATGGCTATAGCACCTAAATAATGTTATAAATTCTGCACTATGTGCAGAATTATATAACATTATTTTTAAGGTTTACTGTCCCTTTAACTCTGCCACATCATGTAACCAGGGTAAGGTGACCATATTGCCGCTTTAAAAAGGGACACATATGAAAAATACATATGTCAGGATTCTTATACAAAACATGTCTTAAAACAGCCCGGACATATGTATTTTTCATATGTGTCCCTTTTTAAAGCGGCAATATGGTCACCCTAACAGGGCAACATAGAAGAAAACCCCAAGAGAGCCAGGCCTATGATGTTTATAGCAGTGGAGACTAACTACTAATGAATTAATGCTATACAGTCTGGCTACACAGGCACTTGCAAATTAGATTGATTGGGGACAAATTGTAGGAAATGCAGCCTATAGTTACAAAGCTAAACAGATCACAACAGATTACAAAATAGTCATAAAAATCAAACATATCAAAAATCAAAGCGTTTACAGGACATGGAAATGGTGCTCAGACAGTGGAAAAAAGAGGTTAATTCTCATATCTGTAGAGAGATGAGATGAGATAGAACAATGGCTGTGTTCTTGCTTCATGTTGTTAGCAGGGCATTTGGATGAGAGAAGTATGGATGTAACTCTGGTTGTTAATTCTGCATGCTGCATATAACCAGGGCCACATGTAAGCAGGGCCCAAGAAAGTCCTGCTTGTATTTATATAGATTAAACTGTATTGTCAAAGACATTGAAATGTTAAAAAGAACAAAAAGAAAAAAAGAAAACAGATACAAATAAATATGTGATGCCAAATTCAGTCATTACTGAATTATGTGCATACTACTATAATCTATTCCAACGCATTCATTCAAAACTGACCACAAGGTGGCAGCATGGGTTTGTTGTTTTAACACAATTTACTAAAATGAGTGTTTTCACTACAGCTGTGTTCAAAACCATTTTTGTTTTGGTACCTACCCTACCTTACCTCAATGCATATTATATATATATATATATATATATATATATATACTGTATATGGGTTATATACCCACTCGCTCAGTCTTATCATAAAATCTGATTAATGTATAGTCTAAAGTCCATGGGTAAAACAGTTTGGGCTGATAGAGACTGTCACGATTCGTTAGGCCTCTCAATAAGAAATAAATAAGAAATGAATTAAATTTAAAAACAGAATTAACAAACAATACTACACAAACAAATTAAAATAGAAAGGAGAGAAAAAAAAAAAAAACAGTTACTTTACCAGCATAGTTTTCTGTCCCATTGCATACTGAAGAAAGAAATGTCCATCCATGGAATTGTCTGTTACTTTGCAAGTGAATGACAAATTTTCTATTTCACAGCACACATTAAAGACATTTTGAGTTCCTCTCGGTTTCGAGCCCCATACTTGCTTCAGGGAGGTAGGGGAGTGTAATTTCATCACAACATTATACAAGTACATTTAGTAATGATACATTTAAGCTCAATCACTTTGTGGAACCATGGTGATTATTTTGATACCAGGTATTGACATTTAACAGAGGTATGACTGACTGAAAAATGACTCCCTATGTATAGGAAACATACATATTTAGGTCATAGAGTCTTTCTTTGTACATTTTATATTTTAGACCGTGTACCATTTTAGTAGCCTTCCTTTGGACAGTTTCTAGTTCATTTATATCTTTCTGGAGACATAGGAGCATATTTATCAAGCTTCGAAACAAGGAGCTTGATGCCCCGTGTTTCTGGCGAGCCTGCAGGCTCACCAGAAACAGCAGTTATGAAGCAGCGGTCACAAAGATCGCTGCTCCATAACCTGTCCGTCTGCTCTGAGCAGGCGGACAGACATCGCCGCGAATCAACCAGATCGAGTACGATCGGGTTGATTGACACCTCCCTGCTGGCGGCCTATTGGCTGCGAGTCTGCAGGGGGCAGCGTTGCACCAGCAGCTCTTGTGAGCTGCTGGTGCAATGCTGAATATGGCGAGCGTATTGCTCGCCGTATTCAGCGAGGTCTGTCGGACCTGATCCGCACTGTGAGATCAGGTCCGACAGACCTTCATAAATATGGGCCTTGGTCTCAATAACTGTACACAGTATTCCAGATGAGGCCTAACTAACGATCTGTAAAGTGGCATAAGAACCTTGCTATGTCTGCTACTAATACCTCTCCCAATGCAACCAAGTATTTGACTGGCCTTACTGGCTGCACTGCTGCATTGTGTACCAAATTGTAAATCATCTGAAATAACAACACTAGTAACTGACTCCTCATTTGAATGTACTCCATTAATTGAAACCCTCTGCCTTCTATGCTTAAGCCAGCATTCTACCCACTTAGGGCTAGATTTATCAAGCCCCTGCGGCAGCAAGTTCTCACAAGAACTTGCTCGCCGCGATTTATCAAGCAGTGGTCACCAGACCGCTGCTTCCCTAACATCTTCGCCACCTCTATTGTGGTGAAATTAAATCTCCTCGGTCGAGTCCGACCGAGGAGATTGACAGCTCCTGCCCGCGCGTGATTGGCTGTGCGCAGGCAGGGGGCGGGATTGCACGCGAGCACAAAATTGCGCTCGTGTGCAATGTTAATTACCTGCGGGTAATTTTGCCCCGCCACAGGCAAACTGAGGCGTACAGGGGCACGTATACGCGCCCCTGTATGCCTCAGCGTTGATAAATCTAGCCCTTAAAGGGACATTAAACACTAAATAAATGCTAGATAGAATGATGCTTTCAAAGAAAAGATTAGTCTGAGAATAATATGTAGATGTATTTTTTAAAGTTTCATTAGCTGTTTAAATATTGACAAAATAAGTGTAAAATTTTAGTGTGTATAAAACAATGGGAGCTGTGGAATATAACAGTGTTCTGCACTTCCATTGCTAACAGGAACTGACAAGCTCGAAATTTCAGAATGGAATTACATGAAAAGGGGAATAAATAATGAAAGTATATTGCAGAGTTTTTTTTAGATATATAATTTATCATTTTATATAACCATCTCAAAGTGTTTAATGTCCCTTTAACAATCTTAGCATCTATTTATAAGTGTTCATAGGACCTTAAAAAAGGCAGCTTGTTTTTTTTTTTCTTTTCAGACCAGGAGAAAATGGTAGATAGTACTCTTAATACGGGAGACAACATTTTTTGTTGTTGATTTATTGGAGAACCTGGAAAAATACGGGAGGGTTGGCAACCCTAGTTGTCACCTTGATTATCATTGAATTTATTCCAGGACATTATTTTTTGCAATATTAACCACAAGGTGGCAGCATAGATTTGTTTTCTACATATGAGTCAATAAAATGAGTGTTTCACTACAGCTGTGTTCTTTGCTTTATTACTGGCTTGGTGTGTTTTGAAATTATTTTATGTAACTATTTATTATTATTTATGCAAAGCCAAAGTTAACACTAAAATCACCTAAAATGTTACATATGCATAAAATTACTGTGGACACATATATAGGAGATATTACAAGAAGTTGTCACTGTTAGACCAAATTCTGTAACATCCTCAATAGAGAACTCTAACCAAATATATTGACAAGAAGGCTTTTTGGATTATTTCAAATGATCCCCCAGTACATAGAGACATAAGTATTTACACTTGTCAACTGAGCATGTTAGATGTGATTATAACAACCTGCAAATGCTCAAACCAGTGCAAAGCAAATACTTTATATATAAAGGGATAATAAACACTTGTTTTGTGTAAAAATTGTGCTTTTTCCCATGCTCCCTAAAGAGGATCTGCTAAATGCCTAAAGCAGCTATTTGATTTGCAGCATTTCCAGGTTACATCATTTGCATTTTTGTCCTCATAGGGAGCATAGGAGAAGGACAATTTCTACACAAAAGCAACATATGTTTAAATGGGTACTAAGCCCATTTTTTCATGATTCAGAGAGCATGCAATTTTAAGCAACTTTCTAATTTACTCCTATTATAATTTTTCTTCATTCTCTTGGTATCTTTATTTGAAAAAACAGGAATATAAACTTAGCATCCATCCCGTTTTTGGTTCAGAACCCTGGGTAGCACATGCTGATTGGTGGGTACATTTAGCCACCAATCAGTAAGCGCAACCGAAGTGCTGTACCAAAAATGGGCCAGCTCTTAAGCTTACATTCCTGCTTTTCAAATAAAGATACTAAGAGAACGAAGAAAAAGTGATAATAGGAGTAAATTAGAAAGTCGCTTAAAATTGCATGATCTATCTGAATCATGAAAGGAAAAAATTGCGTTTATTATCCCTTTAATATCAGTGCAGGGCAGAACTATAATGGTTTCAAAGGTCTTAAATGAGACAACGCTTGCACGTCTTAGATAAGGTAACCATATATCCTAGACCCCTATTCAGAACACTTTAGACCCAAATTCATACCTCATAAATGTTGGAAAGGTGTTAAAAAAATCTGCTAAAAATGTTTCATTTATACAGACATATGCAAATAGTTTACCTACAACGAAAGCCAATATAAAAAGTATTGCTAAGATAAAATTGTTACTATTCTAACTTTTAAATAAAGAAGAGTTGGTTTATTTTTCAGAGCAGTGAATATTCCTAAGGAGGTCTTTCTTCATCAGAAGCATCTCAAAACCTAAGCCACTAGCATTGCCTTCAGAGTGTTCACATCAAACTGAGTTTTGTCACTGGTGGTTCATATGCTATTCATGAGGGGAAATACACCTCTCAGTGGTATAATTGGTTCCCGTTATCATTGGTTGACATCTGCCGACCCATGATGTAACAGTAAGGGCTCCAACCCCAAAAACATATAATCTCCCTCTCTATGCCAGCCCATGCTGTAACTAAGTATTTTAGCCCCAAACACATATCATTTGCATCTGTATGACAATTCCTGCTGTAGCTCTAAATGATCCAGTCCCAAATACATGCTACCTGCCTCTGTATGCCAGCACATGATGTAAGTGTACCTACATATTTGATTTTATTGATAGGATATTAAGATATGAACACATACTTAGCTTGTCTGTCTTACTCATGTATTACACACAGATCACTATTCCTCCTGCTTTGAATGACTTTAAAATTATATATTCCATTTAGGATGCAGTCAGAATATTGAAAAGATACATAGTCACAACTTTACGAGTCAGATAACAAATTTACATATATTACAAATTATGCATTTAGTAGCCAATGACTCAGTATTATGAACTGATGCTATGCAATTTGTAAACCCCCAGCCCTGCCCACACTGTACTTAGCTTTAAAGGGACACTAAACCCAAACATTTTCTTTCATGATTTAGGAAGAGAATAAAATTTTAAGTAACATTCCAATTTACTTTATTATCTAATTTGCTTCATTCTTTAGAGATCCTTTGTTGAAGAAATAGCAATGCACATGGGTGAGCCAATCACACAAGGCATCTATGTGCATCTACCAATCAGCAGCTACTGAGCATTTCTAGGTATGCTTTCCCGCAAAGAATATCAAGAGAATGAAGCAAATTAGATAATAGAAGTAAATTAGAAAGTTGTTTAAAATTGCATGCTCTTTCTAAATCATGAAAGAAAAAAAATTGGGTTTTATGCCCCTTTAAATGGTCCCTTTATAGCATCAGCAGACAGGCATTGATTTTCACTACGAAGATCACCAGAGCTATCCTGCCACACTCTGCAGTCACTATAGGCTGCCACAGCTCTGTCATCCTGTTGGTCATTAAAAGCAAACGGAGACTTCCAGTCACCTATGGACAAGACTCATTCTACCCTCCTTCACCAGCTTCATGGCAGCCATCCTCAAAAAGGCACATAGCAAGTGATACAAAATGCAGACTATTCTGGAAGTAACTGTAGATGATTTTGTGGAAAGTGAAGTTGGTACTTGTCATTAACATACTGGGACAAGGGTCAGGAAACACATTTGGACTAATTCGGGCAAACCAGGATAGCATAGATTAGGGTCAGACTGACCAAATTTCAGACTGTCCCTGATATAATTTTTTTTTTATATATATATATATATATATATATATATATATATGTAATTAGGAACACACTGCCCAAATACAGGACTGTCCCTAAAAATAGGGATGTGTGGTCACCTTACTCTTGGGGGCAGATCTAGCCTTTCAAACAGTAGTGACATCACAACAGGGGGGAATGGTAGAGTTTGGACTCCACCTGCAACCTTTGTGTGCTTAAAGGGACACTCAGGTTTTATTAAATTTTCATGATTCAGATACAGCATGTAATGTTAAACAACTTTCCAATTTACTTCCATTAAAAAAAAATGTGCACAGTCTTTTATATTTACACTTTTTTTGAGTCACCAGCTCCTACTGAGCATGTGCAAGAACCTAGACTATACGTATATGCATTTGTGATTGGCTGATTGCTATCACATGGTACAGGGGGAGTGGAAATATACATAACTTTGAAATGTGTTAAAAAATAATCTACTACTCATTTGAAATTCAGAGTAAAGGCTATTGCATTGTCTTGTTATCTTGAATTTGTTGATTATGCAAATCTGCTGTGTTTACTGGTCCTAAAAGAGCTCACTGTTTAAGATGGATTTGACTTCACAACATGGCGACAGGGTTTCCAAGATGGCTGTACAGAAAATCATGCTACCTGTACAGGAAAGCTACACAAGTGTATATCCTCAAATATTGACTCACTGTAACAGCAGTTCCTCTTTCTCTTATGAGCCATAAAAGGCGTTGTTAAAGCAAGCATAACCCAAGGTATAGCAACCAAATTACCGCTCAGGCCTTTTCTCGGACCTTCACAGAAATATGTTCTAATCTGCCAATGGGAGAAGCCAGCATTACCAATAAACTGATATATTTTTCTGACGAATGTAAGGCCATGTTTTTGTTGTTGTTATTTTTTTCCCAATTTTCTTTTATTAGAGAAGTAAGCATTTTACAATAGCCATACATAATATTATCATACAGAACCGTTGCAAAATTGTTTTCTTTTAACATATTAAAAGGTGATAGGCATATGATTCATTGTAGAGTGGACAAAGCAGAAATGTAAATGTTTCTCCATTTTCTTTTTAACAAAAAGAACATATACAGAGAATCATAACATTAACATATCAATACACCAAAACTGTATCACGTAGACAAAGAGCATATTGAAGAGAGAAACCTTCAGAGGCCATCAATGCTAGGCTAAAGTTCAGTACAGTATTGCTGGCAGAAAGATGACAATTCTATTCCAATCTTTAGGCGGTTTTATCCTCACCACTCTATAAACATAATCACCTCAGCCGGGTTAGCCCCCCCAAATCAAAATTTTAAAACAAACCTTATTTACAGATCAGTTATTGTTGTCGTTACATTGTTACATACAAGGAGCGGTATTAACAACTATTTGAAGGGGGACTAACCGTTCATCAGCCCCCTTAACAAAAAAATAGATGAAAATTAATTTAATTTGATAGATATTTGTGAGATCAGGTTTAATCCGTCAGTTGTTTTGTTAGATCTAACATAATTACAAATATTTTAGGTATTAAATTGGGGGGGGGGGGGGGCTTATAGATCTTTGTTAGATCAGGTTAGATCAAGGGCAAGATTACATATGCGGCGCAGGCTTCAGCGTAACTGTTGAAACATGCATCGCCCGTAAATTCACCTTGCACATAAACCCCGCCAGTAGTTCATAAACAGCCGTAAGTCAGATAAACTAGCGATGTCCAGAAATGTGCATAAATACACATTTCTGGAGTAGCCAGTGACTTACAATAGTTTAGAAACTGCCGGCGCATAAGAAAAAAATAAAAGTTAAATCTCTTGTAAAAGTCTAACCTGCCGCCGAAAAATAAACCCGACACATCAAAACCCCTTTATCCGCAATCCCCCCACATCGTAACTAATAATAAAAGTATTAAACCCTAAACCGCCAACCCCTACAATGCAATATACCTAATAAATGTATTAACCCTTAACCTGCCATTCACCCACAAAGCCAGCTACCTATCAACACTATTAACCCCTAATCCGCCAACCCCCCACAACACAAAGTACCTATCAACACTATTAACCCCTAAACCGCCAACCCCCCACCACACATTAAACCTAATTAACCTATTAACCCCTAAGATGCCAAACCCCCACAACGCAAATAACTAATTTAATTACTAAGCCCCCTAACCTAACACCCCCTAAATTAACCCCAATTACATACAATTAAATACAAATACTAAATTACAAATAAAATAAAAAACCTAACATTACTTTAAAAATAAAAAAAAGTTTAAATTAATCTAAAATTACAAAAAATAAAAAAGTCTAACATTACAGAAAAAAATTTAATTATTAAAAATTAAAAAATTAAAACTAATCCCTATGAAAATAAAAAAGCCCCCCTAAAATAAAAAAAATCCTATTGGCTGATTTGAATTAGCCAATAGGATTTCAGTAGCTCACATCCTATTGGCTAATTCAAATAAGCCAATATGATTTCAGTAGCTCTAATCCTATTGTCTGATTTTAATTTTCAGCCAATAGGAATGGAAGGTACCCCATATTTAAACGGTACCTTGCATTTCATCTTAAGTGTGCAACGACGATCGTACGAAGAGGATCTCCACCCTCGATGGCTCCACGGTTGCCGATCTTCTGTTCGGCGGTCTGGGTCACCTTTGCTCTGTGTCGGCTTGGTCCTGGATGAAGATAGAAGAGGTCACTGCACTGGAAGAAGATATTGTCACCTCCAAGAAGACTTCCCCACCTGGAAGAAGACCTTCTCCGCCAGACTTCAGGAACGGTGAGTACCTATTTGGGGGTTAGACAGGATTTTTTAAATTTTTTTTTTTTTTTTTTTTAGATTAGGGTTTTAATGGGCTTGTAAAAGACTGAATGACCTTTTAAGGGCAGAAAAAGAGCTAAATGCCATTTAAGGGCAATGTCCATGCAAATGCCCCTTTTGGGGCAATGGGTATCTTCGGTTTTTTTAGTGTTAGTTTTTTTATTTTGGGGGGTTTGGTGGGTGGGGGGTTTTACTGTTAGGGGTGACTTAGTATTCTTAAATGTAAAAGAGCTGTTTAATTTAGGGCAATGTCTTACAAAAGGCCCTTTTAAAGGGATACTCAGGTTAAATTAAATTTTCATGATTCAGATACAACATGTAATTTTAAACAACTTTCCAATTTACTTCCATTAAAAAAAATGTTCACAGTCTTTTATATTTACAATTTTTGAGTCACCAGATGCTACTGAGCATGTGCAAGAATTCACAGACTATACGTATATGCATTTATGATTGGCTGATTGCTATCACATGGTACAAGGGGAGTGGAAATATACATAACTTTGAAATTTGTTATAAAAAAATCTACTGCTTATTTGAAGTTCAGACTAAATGCTATTGCATTGTCTTGTTATCTTGCATTTGTTGATTATGCAAATCTAATGTGTTGACTGGTCCTTTAAGGGATATTGGTAGTTTAGATTAGGGGGTGTTTTCATTTTGGGGGGCTTTTTTATTTTCATAGGGATTAGGTTCATTTTTTTATTTTTGATAATTTGGTTTATTATTTTCTGTAATGTTAGACTTTTTATTTTTTGTAATTTTAGATTAATTTAAACTTAGTTTTTTTATTTTTAAAGTAATGTTAGGTTTTTTTATTTTAATTCTAATTTAGTATTTTTTTTAATTTTAGTTAATTGGGGTTAATTTAGCGGGTGTTAGGTTAGGGGGCTTAGTAATTAAATTACTTATTTGCATTGTGGGGGGTTGGTGGTTTAGGACTCGGAGTTAATAGATTATTTAGGTTTATTGCAATGTGGGGGAGGTGGCAGATTAGGGGTTAATACTTTTATTAGGTAGATTGTGATGTGGGTTTATGGCGGATTAGGGGTTAGTAGTTGAACTAGGCATATTGCGATGTGGGGATTGACAGATAAGGAGTTAATATACTTTCAGCTAGATTACGAGTTTGGCGTTATGAGTGAAAAGCATCGTTATGGCCCATAACAATGCTTTTCATAAACAATACTATTACAAGTCTTGTCAGAATAGCTGTACCGCACACTTATTTGGCCTTCACGCAACGTCAGTACAGCACTTTAAGAAAAGTCCTTTTTCAATGGGACTTCCATAGTGCCGGTATTACAAGTTTTGCTGTGAGGCCAAAAAGTGAGCGGTACAGCCTAAAATGACGAGATCCATACCACCATCTAAAGTCAGTAGTTATGAGTTTTACGCTACAAAGCTGTACCATAAAACTCATAACTAAAGTGTTAAAAAGTGCACTAACACCCATAAACTACATATTAACCTCTAAACTGAGGCCCTCCCGCATCGCAAACACTATAATAAAATTATTAACCCCTAATCTGCCGCTCCGGACATCGCCACCACTGAAAAAATGTATTAACCCCTATTCCGCTGCTTCCCGACATCGTCGCCACTATAATAAACCTATTAACCCCTAAAACGCCGCCCTCCAGCATTGCAAACACTATTTAAATATTATTAACCCCTAATCTGCCGTCCGCCCACACCGCCGCTATAATAAACATATTAACCCCTAAACCTAACACTAACCCTAACGTAACCCTAACCCTAAAACCCCCTAACTTAAATATAATTAAAATAAATCTAAATAAAACTTAATTACCTAAATAATTCCTATTTAAAACTAAATACAGTACTTACCTGTAAAATAAAACCTAAGCTTACCTTTGCCCTGAAAAGGGCATTTGGATGGGCATTGCCCTTAAAAGGGCATTTAGCTCTTCAACTGCCCAAAGCCCAAACCCTAAGCTAAAAATAAAACCCACCCAATAAACCCTTAAAAAAACCTAACACTAACCCCCAACGATCCACTTATATTTTTCGCAGACCGGACATCCATCCTCATCCAGGCGGCAGAAGTCTTCATCCAAGCGGGCAGAAGTCCTCATCCAGATGGCATCTTCTATCTTCATCCATCCGGCATCTTCTATCTTCAGCTATCCGGCACGGAGCGGGTCCATCTTCAAGACATCCGGCGCGGAGCATCCTCTTCTTCCAATGGTCAATGAAGAATGACGTTTCCCTTTAAGGTACGTCCTCCAAGATGGCATCCCTTACATTCCGATTGGCTGATAGAGTTCTATCAGCCAAAAGGAATTAAAGGGTAAAAAATGCTATTGGGTGTTGCAATCAGCCAATAGGATTGAGCTTTCATCCTATTGGCTGATCCAATCAGCCACTAGAATGCGAGCTCAATCCTATTGGCTGATTGGATCAGCAGTAAAAGAGCTAAATGCCCTTTTAAGGGCAATGTCCATCCAAATGCCCTTTTCAGGACAATGGTTAGCTTAGGTTTATTTAGATTGGTTTTTATTTGGGTGGTTTGGATGTGTGGGTGGTGGGTTTTACCGTTGGGGTGTTGTTTGTATTTTATTTACAGGTAAAGAGCTGATTTCTTTGGGGCAATGGCCCGCAAAAAGTCCTTTTAAGGGCCATTGGCAGTTTAGTGTAGGCTAGATTTTTTTTATTTTGGGGGCTTTTTTATTTTGATAGGGCTATTAGATTAGGAGTAATTCTTTTTTATTTTTGATAATTTCATTTTTTTATTTTGTGTAATTTAGTGTTTATTTTTTTTTGTAATTTAGATAAATGTATTGTATTAATTTAATTTATTTTATTTTATTGTAATGTAAGGTTTTAGTGTAAGGCATGTTAGGCTTTATTTTACAGGTAACTTTGTATTTATTTTAGCTAGATAGTTAGTAAATAGTTAATAACTATTTACTAACTAGTCTACCTAGTTAAAATAAATACAAATTTACCTGTGAAATAAAAATAAAACCTAAGCTAGCTACAATATAACTATTAGTTATATTGTAGCTAGCTTAGGTTTTATTTTACAGGTAAGTATTTAGTTTTAAATAGGGGGAGTTAGGTTTAGGGCTAGGGTTAGGTTTAGGGTTAGGTTTAGGGGTTAATAGGTTTATTATAGCGGCGTTGTGGGCGGATGGCAGATTAGGGGTTAATAGTTTTATTTAGGTGGGGGCAGCAGATTAGAGGTTAATAACATTATGCAGGTGGCGGCGATGTCGGGGGCGGCAGATTAGTAGTGTTTATACGTGGGCTTTATGTTAGGGTGTTTTAATGTTACTTTTTCTTTCCCCATAGACATCAATGAGGCTGCGTTACAGAGCTTTTGTTTCTGCGATCGCAGGTGTTAGGCTTCTTTTTTGCTGGCTCTCCCCATTAATGTCTATGGGGAAATCGTGTACGAGTACGTCAAAGCAGCGCTTGTATTTGGGTGAGGTATGGAGCTCAACGCAACCATATCGCCCGCACAAGCCTGCTTTTTGCAAACCTGTAATAGCAGCGCTATGAAATGTGAGCGGTGAAAATAACATACAAGTAATTAGCGAGCAGCAATAACGCAAAACTCGTAATCTGGCTGTTAATTAGTTATTGCTGTGGGGGTTTGGCGGTTGACAGGTAGATAGATACTGCACATGCGTTAGGTGTTTGTTAATACTTCCAGGGAGTTACGGTGCTCACATTTTCAGCGCTAGGCTTGTTGTGCCTGCCTATGTGTGGCAAGGTGAAATTAGAGTAAAATTTCACCATTTTTGCCGCGTAAGTCCTTGCTCTGAATATGTGATACCGACTTGTGACGCGGTTCTATGTTAGGTTATGGGAGTAAAATTAGCGGGCGACGGGTGAAATATATGCACCGCATTTATATGCGGCCCCGTATATGTGATAGCAATATCCGACTAAAAACTGGCGTCACCGGCTTTTGCGGGTGCCGCCGCATATGTAATTGCGCCCCAAGTGTTTATTATGTTAAATCTATTAAGCAAATTAATTAACAATTATTTATAGAGAGGCTAACACATCATCAGAGCCCCCCTTCACAATAAAATGGAAAAAATGTTATTTAATTAGATAGATATTTGTTAGATCAGTTATAAGTCAGTTGTTACTATAACTACAGAGATATAGGTATTGAATCAAAATTTCAGACAAAACATAATTTAGGCTACTATATCTTTGTTAGATCAGGTTAGATCAAGTGTTTATTACATTAGATCTAATTTGCAAAAGGTGGTATTAATAATCATTTTGTGGGAGCTTCTATGTATTCAAAATGGGGTGCCAGCCCCCCATAAAAAAATAAACAAAAAGTTATTGTAAGGGTTGTGATAACTGCCTGTCTGGAAGAGGACCCAGGGGCTGAGAAGTGGCTAAATAACACTGTCCCAACGCGCTGGATAATACCCAGGACGAGACTTTTAGTACTTCAGCTCAGAGAATGTAATTGGATACAAAAAAGAGAAGCAATTACTGTACGTCTCACATAGCAGGATGTAGGAAACTCAGAGAATGGTCAGACAGGCACAGGTCGGTGAACCAGACAGGCAGCAGAGGTACCAATACAGGAGGCACAAAAGGGTGGTCGAGGATAGCCAGAGGTCAGATACCAGACGAGCAGATCTAAGCACAGAATGACAAAAGAGAAGTCAAACATAGTCCAGAGGCCAAAGCAGCAGCCAAGGATAAAAAAAAGGTTCAGTAACAATATAGCAGCAAAAGATAGAATACCCAGTGGCTAAGGAGGATAGGCAAATTGCCAGAAACTGAAGATTCTGGGTTCAACTCCAGCTGCACCCTCCGGAGACCACATGGTTTATCAGGACGAGACTGATAAAAGTCTACAACGAGAAGATACGCAGGAGCGCTCAGTAATGGGATATCCTTTACAGTGGGCCAAAAAGAACAAGCATTGGCCCTAACATTTACAGTCTATAATCTGTTCCTCTTCATACTCTGGAGAACCATCAACAACTTCGGGTGTAGGATGAGCAATTTTGGTGGTATATTGATTATGCAGGTAAGGTTTAAGGAATGAGATATGGAACACTGGGTTATTAGCCACAGGATTCACTTCACGTAGTAGGCAAAACAACAAACATACAAAACAGTTCACCATATAAGCACTGCAGGAGTGACACTGCAAATCTTTCTTATCTCAATCACCAATCGTTCCAAAATGTACAGTGTTCACAGGCATCCTATCAGCAAACGTTTTACCACCTCCATAGTTGCGAAACCTTCATGCAAAATCCGGATTGAAAGATACCGGTTTGGCAAACCTCTACAGGGAATCACTGTCAATTTTCAAAATATACAATTTTTTGAAGAAAAAAGCAGGGCACGGACCAATAATGAAAAGTTTAAACGTAACCTTTAATAGCAGCTTCATTGCAGCATCATCTTGCTGTATAGATTTTTTATGGATTTTTTTTTCTTGTAGTATGTAAAACGGTCCAATAAACTGAGAACTTGGTTGAGACTTGTTTTATAAGCTTAAATTCTTACTAGATAGCCAGAACTTTTCACCAATATGAAACATGGGGGCCAGACATTGGCATTGGTCAAAGGCTCTTTTATGTTGGGAGATAGAAGTTTTGGCCTAAAGAAGCTGGGGGTTTTCAGATTTTTTTTCTTTTTCTTTTTAATACTGTGTACAAATATTCTGTATTTTCTGGTTGTATTCTAATAAAGAGACTGATAAATAATTATATATAGTTATTATACCTTACTAAAACAACAAAGCTAATGGTGGCCTAAGACGTTTGGACAGTGTATGTATATATATATATATATATATATATATATGCATGCCTCATTTTATTGCGCTTCGCTTTATTGTGCTTCGCAGATATTGCTCTTTTTACAATTTGAAGGTTTGTGGCAATTCTGTGTCGAGCAAGTCTATTGGCGCCATTTTTCCAACATATATACACATATAAACACATAAATACACATACCTATATATACACATGACCAGAAAAAAAATTACGACTCAATGAAGGCTCAGATGATGGTTAGCATTTTTAAGCAATAAATTATTTTTTAATTAATGTATGTACATTGTTTTTTTTAGACATAATGCTATTGCACACTTAATAGACTACAGTATAGGGTAAATAGAACTTTTATATGCACTGAGAAACAAAAAAAATGCAGTGGTCTAGAACCAAACCCACAGGTATGCCTGTATATATATATATATATATATATATATATATATATATATATATAAATAAATCGGGGTTGAAAATTATCCCAAAATACTACTAGTCCTTGTTTATTAGTACATAATACATTTTGACGTCACTATATGATAAACTTTAATACACTTTCATACATTACTTGTATGCACTCAGATACATTAGCACAGACACATTCAGACTCACACACACAGATACATTGGCACAGACACATTCAGACTCACACACACAGATACATTGGCACAGACACATTCAGACTCACACACACAGATACATTGGCACAGACACATTCAGACTCACACACACAGATTCATTGGCACAGACACATTCAGACTCACACACACAGATACATTGGCACAGACAATGCATTCAGACTCACACACATAGATACATTGGCACATACACACACTGACACACACACACAGATACATTAGCACAGACACATTCAGACTCACACACACAGATACATTGGCACATACACACACTGACACACACACACACAGATACATTGGCACAGACACATTCAGACTCACACACACAGATACATTGGCACATACACACACTGACACACACATACAGATACATTAGCACAGACACATTCAGACTCACACACACAGATTCATTGGCACAGACACATTCAGACTCACACACACAGATACATTGGCACAGACACAATGCATTCAGACTCACACACACAGATACATTGGCACATACACACACTGACACACACACACAGATACATTAGCACAGACACATTCAGACTCACACACACAGATACATTGGCACATACACACACTGACACACACACACAGATACATTGGCACAGACACATTCAGACTCACACACACAGATACATTGGCACATACACACACTGACGCACACACACAGATAAATTAGCACAGACACATTCAGACTCACACACACAGATACATTGGCACATACACACACTGACACACGTACAAACTGTCACTCACACATACTGATACAATGAAACACACATAAATAATAATGGAAGGGAATTTGTATTGTTGCAGTAGGAAATATTGGGAGGTTGGCTTGGAGCTAGGTTTTGACAATATTTGAATTAATTGAGTGATATCAGGTTTCATTTGTGCGCAGGTTAAATTGTGCTTGTATCACAAGTTGAAAGTAAACGTGATCGCTTAAGCGCAATTCAAGTTAACGCTCATCAGGTTAGCGCGTCCTCAGAGCTGTGGTTAACTTTTTCACTAAACAAAATAGTGTCACAAAACACATAAAAAATACATTAAAACATACAGTTACACTCATAATAACACCATCTAATAAAAAATATTTCTAAAAAATATTGCAAAAAAAAGTTATAAGGGCTTAAAGATATGAGGTCTCAGGTGTTAGGGAAAAAAACAGTCAAGGGGCTTTAACATTGAGATACATACATATACATGTCTAATAATGTCTAACAATGTATGTATATATGTATTTATATGTGTGTATATATATATTTACAGACATATATACACATATAAACACATACATACATATGTACACATATAGACAGATATATACCGTAAGTGCATTGGAGCCTTTTGCAGTTAAATAGATGAAAACATGTAAAAACATATTTATGCAATATTCATTTTTAATAAAATGTTCTAGTGTGTATTTACTGTAAATATTTCACATCCCAATGTTCTACACATAGCAGAATATGTTCTAAGTACTTGTAACAGATATTCCTACATATATATATATATGTATATATCTATACCTATATAAAATCAAATATATATATATATATATATATATATAGGTGTATACTGTACCAAAATATCACTATATATATATATATATATATATATATATATATATATACTGTATATATACATATACAGTATCTCACAAAATGAATACACCCCTCACATTTTTGTAAATATTTTATTATATCTTGTCATGTGACAACACTGAAAAAAATGACACTTTGCTACAATGTAAAGTAGTGAGTGTACAGCCTGTATAACAGTGTAAATTTGCTGTCCCCCTCAAAATAACTCAACACACAGCCATTAATGTCTAAACCGTTGGCAACAAAAGTGATTACACCCCTAAGTGGAAATGTCCAAATAGGACCCAATTAGCCATTTTCCCTCCCCGGTGTTATGTGACTTGTTAGTGTTACGAGGTCTCAGGTGTGAATGGGGAGCAGATGTGTTAAATTTGGTGTTATTGCTCTCACACTCTCTCATACTGGTCACTGGAAGTTCAACATGGCACCTTATGGCAAATAACTCTCTGAGGATCTGAAAAAAAGGAGATCCAGACCGGCTTCTGAAGGAGGAAGCATGCGGCGATGACGTCACCGCCACATGCAAAGAGGAGCCGACTCCCCCCTAGGCAACGAGCAGACAGCAGGCGCCGCGTCCCTAGCAACAGCTAGAGCGGCGCGGTGCAACATAGCCCTCCTCTCAAGGGTTCCCTCTGGGAACCTTAGTCGGCCTCAAAGGATGAGCAGCATGGAATATAGAGACCAACGATGGAGCATGCACATCACGGGCAGGAACCAGGAATGATCCGCCACAGAGTAACCCTTCCAATATACCAGATACTGCAGTTGTCTGCACCTGTATCTGGAGTCCAGGATCTTAGCAACCTCATATTCCGGGTCACCAGAGACCAGGAGCGGAGGAGGAGGAGCTCAGAGCTGGGTATATCTATTCCTGATATTAGGCTTGAGTAGTGAGATATGGAAGACTGGGTGTATGCACAGAGTTTTGGGGTAGGCCACTCTGTAGGCAACAGTAGACAAACTTCTTACATCTAGAGACAGCTGAACGTAGCTGAGAGCGAATACGTTGCCAATGAGTGGTGAGTTCAGTAGCATGTCAGTCTGCAGCAGGAACCCCAGTGGACTGAGCAGAAAGAGAGAAGACATAAGGTTGATACCCTGCTGCAGCTTGAAATGGAGAACATCGAAGAGAAGAGTGCCAATGAGTGTTTCTTGCCAGCTCCGCTAGGGGTAACAACTTGGACCAGTTGGTAGGGAGAGCGTTGACAAAGGCTCTAAGATAAGCCTCAAGATCCTGATTTTCTCTCTCAGACCATTGGTCTGAGGATGGTAGCCAGAAGACAAGGAAACCGTGGTTCCAATCAATTTATAAAAGGCTCTCCAAAAGGTAGAAATGAATTGTGGACATCTGTCGGAAACAATATTCACAGGAATGCCATGAAGTCGTACCAAATGCAGAAGGAAAAGAGACGATAATTCTTGGGCAGAAGGCAGTTTTGTTAGGGGTACAAAATGAGCCAGTCTGGAGGATCCACCACAACCCAGATAACTTTATGGTGGTCAGAAGGAGGAAGTTCCACAATGAAATCCATTGTTATGTGTGTCCATGGTTGTTTGGGAGGCAAGGATCGGGGAGTTTTGTTGGCAGCACAAGTTGTACAGGCTTTTACATAATCCTGAGCATTAGCCTTCATAGTAGGCCACCATACGTGTTGGGGAAGTCACTTAAAAGTCCTTGTCAAACCAGGATGTCTTGAGAGTTTACTGTGATGAGCCCAGGACAGTATGGGAGTGCATAGGTTCAGAGGTACAAAAAAGATATCGTAAGCCACAGGGGCTTCAGGAGGTTTATTGGACTGGGCACGTTGCAGTCTTTGAAGAAGGGTGGTATTCAATTGAGCAACCACACAGAAGGGAGGCATGATATGTTCAATAGGAGCTTCAGAGGAATCACTTTAGTGAGGAAACATGAGGCGAAATGGCATCCACCTTCTTGTTTTTGGTCCCAGGAAGATTAAAGACCACAAAGTTGCAGCGGGAAAAGAACAAGGCCAACCTCGCCTGTAAAGAATTGAGTCGATGAGCAGTCTCTAGGTAAGTCAGTTTCTTGTGGTCAGTGAGAATCTGAATGGGATTAGCGATGTCTTCCAACCAATGACGCCATTCAGTCAACGCCATCTTAATGGCTAAGAGTTCACGATTACCCACATCGTAATTCCTCTCTGCAGGAGTAAAGAGTTTAGAGAAAAAGGCTACAGGGTGCGACTTGGAGGTTAAAGGATCCCTTTGGGTTAGAACTGCTCCAGCCCATATCTTGGATGCATCAACCTCTAAAGTGAACTGTAGGTCAGGATGGCGGAGCAGAGGAGCAGAACAAAAAGCCTGTTTAAGATGAGTAAAGGCGTATATGGCCCCAGGGGGCCAATGTTTACAGTCTTTGCTCTGTTTTGTCAATTCTGTGAGTGGAGTGACTGTTTGGGAAAAGTTCTTTATAAACTTGTGGTAATAATTGGAGAACCCCAAGAATCTCTGCAATTCCTTTAATGAAGTAGGTTTGGGTCACTCACTGCGGTGAGTTTAGCAGGATCCATGGCAAAACCTTCTTTTTCTAGTTTGGCTACTAAAGAATTGTCCCTGAGACATTGAAGTACCTGTCTCATGTGCTTATGATGCTCTTCCTGAGTGGAAGAGAAGATAAGGATGTCATCAAGGTAGACGATGACAGTGTGATTGAGGAGGTCACGGAAGACATTGTTGACAAATGCCTCGAAGACTGCAGGGGCGTTACACAGCCCAAAGGGCATTACGAGGTATTTGTAATGCCCTGATCTTGTGTTGAAGGCGGTCTACCATTCAGGGCCTGGGAAGATACGGATCAGATTGTATGCCCCACATAAGTCCAACTTGGTGAAGAAGCGAGCATTCTGGAGTGAGTCATAGAGCTCGGTGATCAAAGGGATGGGATAGCAGTTCTTGATAGTTATATTGTTCAAGGCTCTGTAGCCGATGTAGGGTCTGAGCCCACCATCTTTCTTACTGATTAAAAAGAAGCCTGCCCCAGCAGGAGAGGAGGAGGGGCGAATAAAGCCTTTAGCTATATTCTCTTGGATATACTCCTCCATAGATTTGGTTTCAGCTTTGGAGAGTAGATAAATCCTCCCTTTAGGAAGTGGGCCTCCTGGAAAGAGGTCAATTTTGCAGTCATAAGGACGGTGGGTTGGTAGCACATTGACTGCCTTTTTCTCAAGCACATCTGCAAAATCTGTATATACTGAGGGAAGGTTTGGAGGATACTGTATACTGGCTATGGGGATACGGAGTAGAGGAGTGACTTTAGCAAGGCAGGAATAGAAACAGGAGGTACCCCATGAGGCCAGTTGTCCTTCAGCCCAGTCGAACTGTGGATTGTGTATACGAAGCCAAGGAAGACCAAGGATGACAGGCTATGCTGGGGAATGAATGACCTCGAACTGCAGCTGTACGGTATGAAGGACACCCACAGTCAGGATCATGGGTGCTGACTCAAAATGGATTAACCCTGAACCAAGAGGGATGCCATCCAGAGTAGTTATTTTAAGAAAATGTATTTTCTGCAGAAGAGGCAAACCAACTTGAATCATAAAACGGTGATCTAGAAAGTTTCCAGCTGCCCCTGAATCAATGAAGGCTTGAGTGTGGACAGTATTCTGAAGGATGGTAAGAGTTACAGGTACCAGAATCCGAGTGGAGTGAGGGGATTTAGTAGTGATCATGCTTAGAGGTACCCCAGTGTTATCCCCTAAGCATTGGCTTTTCCCGGCCGAATGTCACAGTCCTTTAGTTGGTGGGTGTTAGACCCACAATAAAAGCATAGTCTCAATCTCCTTCTTCTTTGTCTTTCAGATTCTGAAGGTTTGAAGGAGGAGAGATCCATGATGCGTTCATGCAGACCCACCCTAAAGGCTGCCTTGAGAGCACTGCCATCCCAAGTGGTTTCAAGTGCCAAGGTGCGAAACTCGATGGCGAATTGTGCCACAGTTCTATTGCCCTGGCGGAGGTCCAGAAGAGAAAATTCTACAGCAGAGGTACGGCCAGAAGTCCCAAAGACAGAAGATAATGCAGAAATAAAAGCATCAGCATCATGCAGGAGTGGAGCGTTCTGTTCCAAAAGGGGAGAGACCCAGGCTAGGGCCATGTCTTTCAGTAAGGAAATGATAAAGGTGACCCTTGACTGGTGAGACTGAAATGTGTGAGGATCATTGCAGAAGTGCAGCCTGCATTGGTTAAGAAAACCTCTGCAATCAGTAGTACCTTCATACATGTCAGGCAATGGTATCTGGGGTATACTTCCAGAAGCAGAGGAAGAAGCCGCAGTACTAGGAGCAGAGACTGGCGGTACAACAACAGAGGCGGTATTGCTCTCTGTAACTAGTAAAGAGAGTTGAGCGGTTATAGCCTCTAGCTTGGAATCCATATTCTTCTGCAACTGTGTGGTATGGGTTCCAAACATCTGGCTCCATGGCCCAAGTATAATGTAATGCTCGTGGGATACTCCTCCATCAGACCGAATTCGGCCAGTAGTTTTGTTATCCCGGCGTCGAGACGGAATGACAGGGAATATCCCAGAGCAGAGTAGGTTTGCAAGATGAGATAAATGTCACTCACCACAGGCAGGACAGTCCTTGGCAGCAACAGGAAGGAAACCAGAGACAAACTACTAGGGTGGTCAGGCAGGCCAGGTTTGGCAATAGTATGGCAGTCCAGGAGTAAGCCACTAGGATGGTCAGGCAGGCAGGGTTCGGCAACAGTAAGGCAGTCCAGGGGTAAACCACTAGGATGGTCAGGCAGGCAGGGTTCGGCAACAGTAAGGCAGTCCAAGGGTAAACCACTAGTATGGTCAGGCAGGCAGGGTTTGGCAACAGTAAAGCAATCCAGGGCAGATAGGGGTTAAAGAGGCAGTGAGGTCAGACAAGCAGAGTTCAGCAGCAGTATCAATCCAGCAGTTAAAGGTTAAAGAGGCAGAGTGGTCATACAAGCAGAGTTCAGCAGCAGTATCAATCCGGCAGTTAAGGGTTAAAGAGGCAGAGTGGTCAGACAAGCCGGGGCCAGCAACAAAATAACAATCCAACATATGAATCAATAACACCCAGGAGAACAGTAAGTAACACCTATACTTGGGCAGTGATAGGTAGAACTTAAGTTACTTACATAGGCGCAGGATTCGCACCACAGGAGATCCAGACCGACTTCTGAAGGAGGAAGCGCGCGGCAATTACGTCACCGCCGCACGCAGAGAGGAGCCGACTCTCCCCTAGGCAATGAGCAGACAGCAGGCGCCGCGTCCCTAGTAACAGCTAGAGTGGCGCGGCGAGGCAGCCAACATGTACTGTAACATACTGAAGCAGAGCATGATCCCCTCCATTCAGAGACTGGGCCGCAGGGCAGTATTCCAACATGATAACAACCCCAAACACATCTCCAAGATGACCACTGACTTGCTAAAGAAGCTGAGGGTAAAGGTGATGGACTGACCAAGCATGTCTCCAGACCTTAACCCTATTATGCATCTGTGGGGCATCCTCAAATGGAATGCGGGGGAGCGCAAGGTCGCTAACATCCACCAGCTCCCTGATGTCGTCATGGAGGAATAGAAGAGGACTCCAGTGGCAGCCTGTGAAGCTCTGGTGAACTCCATGCCCAAGAGGGTAAAGGCAGTGCTGAAAAATAATGGTGGCCACACAAAATATTGACAATTTGGGCCAATGGCTGTGTGTTGAGTTATTTTGAGGGGACAGCAAATTTACACCGGTATACAGGCTGCACACTCACTACTTTACATTGTAGCAAAGTGTCATTTCTTCAGTGTTGTCACATGAAAAGATATAATAAAATATTTACAAAATAATTGTAAGGGGTGTATTCACTTTTGTGAGATACCGTATATATATATATATATATATATATATATATGTATTTATGAATAAATAGAACATATTCTGCTATGTGCAGAACATTGGAATGTGTGTGAAATAGTCATATTTTCCTGTGGGGTTAGGGCACATGAGAATATGCGATCGGGTTTGCGTGTGATTTGGGTGTTTTTCCCCCACTGTTTTTGTTCCTTTGATGTCTGTGGGGGAATAGGTTATTGCGCTCACATTATTTTTTAGTTTACTTCTAGTGCAATTTGCTCTCTAGCAAAAGCGCTAAAAAGCGTTCCACTCTTAATCTGGTGCCCATGATAAATAAATATATATATATTCTTTTTATTAAAGAATCCTGTGAGCACAAACACATATCTATACTTACAATTGTTTATGTATTACACATAAATAGAAGTAAAGTTTAGTCCATGTTCATAGGTATTGAAAACATTTAATCTGTAAAATAAGCCACATATAGACACATTAACCTGTTTTCCTATAATTTTATACTCAGCAGCAGCAGTGATGTCTTGAAAAAAGATCCTGTAGCATGGGTTTGCACCTAAGGCTCATTCACTACCACCATACTGCCTGTTTTTATTTAACTGCAAGTTTCATTTTCTTAGGCTGCTGCTGGAAGTAATAAGTCCAAGAATTGTGTAGTGTAAGGAGTGGTTAAATGATAATGCACACAAAGAATAGGGGATTCACGATGAGCCATACTAGGCAGATCTAGTTTCCTGTATGCCCTGGTTTCCTTTCCTCTGGCAAGCTGCCTGCCATTCTAATACTACTTTGTACATACTGTACTTCCTGATTTGTGTTTATTGTTAGTTACACAGGTAGCAGCAGGATTTAGCAATACTTTGCTTATTCATTGGTGTCAGTCAGCACTGCTGAATGCTGCTGCTCCTGATTGTGTAAATAGTAAAAATATACAGAGACAGCAAGGGTGCAAAGTGAGTTCTACAGTATGTAAAAAGACAGGCAGCATGCGAGAGGAGAGCACATGTGACTACAGAAGTTACTGATGTCAAATACAGGAACCACGCGACCTGGGTAACAGGTTGTAAAAAGTTGTAAATATTTATAAATAGGGAGACCCTGTGTTCTGTAAGAGGATCAATATGCCCAGCCCAGAATAAGGGACAATCACAGACAATTCTCCTTCAGGTTCTTTAAAAAAAAAGAGAAAAAAAAGCTACACAATGTGTAGCTGTAACTGGGAACTAATCTGGCAGTTTATGAAGGGCTTGCTTATTTTCACACATGAACACTCATGTATATGCGCAGAGGTGTAAAGCAGTTAACAAGTGCAGCACAAAAATACTATTAAAAAGTAAACTGCAAGAAAAGTAACACTAATCAAGGCAGTAAAACATGTTCCTTACACATACAGACCAGTATATAGCTTGTCTTATTTGCAGCAATATAATATTTTTTTTTATATACAAGTAAAGAGAAACATGGTCAGTGATTTTATATAAGAACAGGTTTAAAAATTTGCTATGAAGTGTTCCTTCTCAAGTAAGGGAGGGAAATAACTGTACACTGCATGCTGGGAATTAGAGTCCACAACTCTAGTGGCACAATACAGAGGGAAATAGTGAACTATAAATTCCAGAATGCTTTGTAACACCCAGAGTACTGTGCTTTTTCCTCTAAAACAGCTGTCCTGGATCAATTAGCAGACAGAGGGAATTCCAGCTCCTCTACCCCGGAAAGTCACTTTGAGTAAAACTTGGGTCCCTTCCCGCCACGCTTATATCACTACTTGTCAAGGCTCCTCTCTGATCTTAAGCATAAGGACCATATACTGACACCTACATTCTGGCTGAGATAAAGGCCATATTTCTGCCGAAGCTGGATCGACTTCTAGTGTCCTGCACTGAACTATGTGCAATAGCGGAATCCACGAAACAGCATTCCCTACTTAAGGAACCCATATATAACCAGTATGATCTTGCTCCACAGAAAGCTGTAAGCATCTCCACACCATACTCGCAGATGCACAATAGCCTCACAAAATCGGACCCCTCGTGGAGGGGAGAAGTCGCAGAAATATTAGAGACCGGAGTAAATCACTCTTGCACAAGCTTGTCAAAACTAGTCATAGATTCATCTCTGAAACCAGAGAGGAGCCTACCGGTACCTCGATGGGCCCAACGGACAGCTGTTGTAGCTCTGGACATGGATTTGATGCCTGCAAGATTATTTACTATACCTGAGACTGTAAGACCTGTCATTGGAGACATATCACTCGTAAAGAGAGAGCCGCAAGATGAAGGCCCACAGAAGGCATATGGCTGCCGACCTATTGAAATTCAATATGACCAATCAAGATGGCTACTAGACCCATGTAACGGCCCAACGGCTTTAGCCAGGGAAGGGGTGGGATAGAGCGTGCAGATCCTACCCGAATCGGCTCTCTGGGCATTTGAACTAGTGCATCCTTGCAAACATGCTGAAATCAAGTAAAGTTTGTTTAACATGGATTTAAGGATTTATTCTGTTCATATACGCGTGTATGCTACTGGTTGTCTTTCTGAGGACCATAATGGAATACACGCGACCAAAAACTTTAGGTTAAACTGTTGGTTGTTTACTGTTTTAAGTTCTGCTTTTATTTGATGTTAATTTTATTTCTTATTAGTTCTGGTTCTCCTGAAACTATAAAAATTCCTTTTTGAATATTTAATGGAAACGGTGTTTAAACATACTATCTACTGCAATGAAGTGTCTCTACTTATAGAATGTGTAAATTAAACCGCTACTATTTTAATCTGCATAATCCCTATATTACTACAATATTTCTTTCTTTTTTTAGAAATATATAATTGTATTTAATTTAGCAGAGCTATAACAATGATTCTCTTAACTACCTACTCATATTTCTATACTCCCGGAAATCTAACTAAATGTATCTCAACATAATTTTAAAGAAACATATATTCACAATACCTTTAAGTGACCCACTCTACCCCTATTATTATTATTTGACAAAAGATCATACTATGTTAACTCTGTAGATATCAATAGATCCTCTATGGTCTGCACAGCCTTCCCTAGAATTGCCCTGTAGAATGAGTAACCCCCATATGCAGCAATTATTTATACCAGAATGATATTGGAAATGCCTTTTTGATAGTGAATAAGTGTATACTGATAACATGAGACAATCCAACACTGACAACCCCTGCCGAAATTGTCCTCAACCTATACCTTTTATACTAAACCTGACATCAACTCATCCGGCTTGGCTTAGGACTAACTCAGACCTCACCTTGAAAATCATAGCACAACTCAACCTATTTAATACTACCAAGCGGGTGATATTTCAAGGCAAACCTAATTTATATGAAGGTATGTCTTTCTAATAATTTTACACAGGAGGACATTCATTCCTAAAGGAGATTGTGCTAGTTTTAGTTCAAATTAGTTTTTGTTTGTAGTTGTTGTAGTTATAAATATATTAATAAAAAACAAGAAAAAAACAAGAATGAGTACATAAATCACATACAGTAAATGGTATTTCATGTGAAGAGCTCTGAAATGTACAAACACAACTGTAATTTCTATACTGATATATCACTATGTCAAGATAATCTATTTCATTCACCCTGTGAGGTGGAATAATGTACATTTTGTTTAATTGTACTCATTGTTGGCAATAAATAAAATAAAAAATTAAAAAATCTGACAAGAAAATATCATCTGAATACCTCAAAAAATTCTTCAGATTACAATAGTAAGTGTTTTGTGACAGTAATCCTTCTGCTGCTCTCAGCTGCATGTTGAACAAAATAAATAAACCAGCCAATCAACTTCATCTGTGTTCATGTCATACTTTGCTCTCATGAGATTTCACTGAAATTGTGTGAAATTTTATAATAAACAGCCAGATACACGCTCCCTTGCAAGTCCCGGGACAAGCATCCAGATTGGCTGCTTAAAGTCCCCTTGCAATTGGATTTGGCTACTGAGAACATTTTGAGGACAATATCTTCCTTTATTATGTAGAGATTGGACAAAAAGTTATACAATTTAATAGTTATGTGTTAGATCAGGTGTGATCATTCAGTTGTTTTATTAGATCTAACATTATAGATATAAACTTTTGAGCCAACACAATGTAGATCTATGTCATGCAGTACATAGTCCAGCGTACCACATAACGTAGATCTACGTTGCAGCACCAGGGAGCCCAAGCAGTCTCGGATTGGTGCTCCGTTACCATATGAAGGAAGATTGCAAGATTGTTACAGACAGTGACATGGTCTGTAGGTTGTCAATTTCTCTGGTTGGAGAAGTCTGGGGTGATTGAGAAACGCCACTTAACAGCTGGAGTATTGGGAAGAAGCAGGGGTCTGATGACCGCTGTTTCTTAACTCTCAGCTGCTTCTGAAGGCACTCTGAAGCTGCTATCACAGCTTATTAAATGGAGCCTTTAGTGTTCTCAAAGCTACTAAAAAGTAGCACATGTGTACAGAATGTTTTTATCTATAACTCACTAAGGATAGTCACTAGGTTATGAAACGCTAATCACTATTATGTATTTTTTTGTCCTATTTTTTATTATGAGGGCTGGCACCCTATATTGAATATAAGAAGCTACCACATAATTGTCAATCTATTTTCGCAAGTGACATCTAACATTACAAACACTTGATCCAACCTGATGTAACAAAGATTTATCAGCCTGAATGATTTTTGGTCTCAAATGTAATAATACCTAATATCTCTGTAGTTAGATCCAACAAAACAACTGACTGATAATAACTGATCTAACAAATATCTATCAAATTAAATAACTTAATGTCCAATTTTATGTTAAGTTGGGGCTGATGATAGGTTAACTCCACTCCAAATAAATGTTAATACCATCTTTTCTCTTTAGAACTAAGTTAATAAACAATTGATCTCACCTGATCTAACAAAGATCTAATAGCCTGAATTATTGAGCGCTTCTCTCTTTTAATTTATGCAAATTATGACACTTAGGGAAGTCTCCCTAAGTGTGATGCGGGAATCCAGACGTGGACCCGTTGCTCAGTGTGCCTAGAGGGATACGGCTCACCTCACTGACGAGGCCCACAATAGGCCGAAACGTACGTCTGGGGTTTTGCTGTTTTTCTCGTTCAGAGAGGGATTGCCTGGTATTTCGGGGCTGGACTGTACTGTGCAGTTAGGATCAGACTGATATGCTTCAGGAAAGTTTGTCTCTGTGAAAGGTAAATGTTGAGCAAAAAGAGGCTGCTTCTTGGGTGTAACTAGCCATAGAACAAGCTATTATGCTATTGTTTGTTCCCAGGTTGAGCGCTTCTCTCTTTTTATTTATGCAAATTATGATACTTAGGGAAGTCTCCCTAAGTGTGATGTGGGAATCCAGATGTGGACCCGTTGCTCAGTGTGCCTAGAGGGATATGACTGCCCCTCACTGACGAGGCCCACAATAGGCCGATAACGTACGTCTGGGGTTTTGCTGTTTCTCTTGTTCAGAGAGGGATTGCCTGGTATTTTGGGGCTGGACTATACTGTGAAGTCAGGATCAGACTGATATGCTTCAGGAAAGTTTTTCTCTGTGAAAGGCACATGTTGAGCAAAAAAAGGCTGATTCTTGGGTGCTAACTAGCCATAGAACAAGCTATTGTTTGTTCCCAGATTGAGTGCTCCTCTCTTTTTATTTATGCAAATTATGACACTTAGGGAAGTCTCCCTAAGTGTGATGCGGGAATCCAGACGTGGACCCGTTGCTCAGTGTGCCTAGAGGGATATGGCTGCACCTCACTGACGAGGCCCACAATAGGCCGAAAAGTGCGTCTGGGTTTTGCTGTTTCTCTCGTTCAGAGAGGGATTGCCTGGTATTTCGGGGCTGAACTGTACTGTGAAGTCAGGATCAGACTGATATGCTTCAGCATAGTTCTTCTCTGTGAAAGTCACATGTTGAGCAAAAAGAGGCTGCTTCTTGGGTGGTAACGAGCCATAGAACAAGCTATTATGCTATTGTTCATTCCCAGGTTGAGCGCTTCTCTCTTTTTATTTATGCAAATGATGACACTTAGGGAAGTCTCCTTAAGTGTGATGCTGGAATCCAGACGTGGACCCGTTGCTCAGTGTGCCTAGAGGGATATGGCTGCACCTCACTGACGAGGCCCACAATAGGCCGAAACATACGTCTGGGGTTTTGCTGTTTCTCTCGTTCAGAGAGGGATTACCTGGCATTTCGGGGCTGGACTGTACTGTGAAGTCTGACTGATATGCTTCAGGAAAGTTCTTCTCTGTGAAAGGCACATGTTGAGCAAAAAAAAGTCTGCGTTTTTGGGTGGTAACTATCCATAGAACAAGCTATTATGCTATTGTTCATTCCCAGGTTGAGCGCTTGAAATTGAAATTTTTAAGTGGGGGGAAGCCCCCCTAATTTAATACCTAATATCTCTGTAAGTATATTAGATCTAACAAAACAACTGACTGATCATACCTGATCTAACAAATATCTATCAAATTATATAACTTTTTGTCCATTTTATTTGTTAAGGGTGGCTAATGACAGGTTAGCCCCCCCCACCACCATTTTTTTTTTCTTTTCAAAATCTTTATTTATCAATACTGACAGGTACATAATGTGAAAGACTATGTACATTATCTCAATAATAGAAAACAATAGCAAGTATGAGATTCTTTGTCTACTCATATATGAAATTGCCTGAGTAAGTTATAAGTATAAATTGTAAGTATAAATTTATACATAAATTCGATAAACTATGAAAAAGAAGCTAAACCATATGCAACAAAACTAAACCTCGAAGAGCAGTAAGAATGATCAATGTGGGATGAAAAGTCACCTTGGGTCAATGGGTTGTTCATTTAATGTCCTGAAGATTAGTCACATGTTTCCTTTTTGGAGTAACAAAGATGGGGAATGTAAGTCAGCACTGTTAGGAGCCCTCTTAATCATCCTCC
Source organism: Bombina bombina (assembly GCF_027579735.1). Classification (NCBI taxonomy): domain Eukaryota; kingdom Metazoa; phylum Chordata; class Amphibia; order Anura; family Bombinatoridae; genus Bombina; species Bombina bombina. Next base: position 1,405,503,807 of record NC_069499.1, on the reverse strand, counting down.
CACTGTTTCCAAAGTCTAGGGTCCATTCACCCCTAATCTGAGCCTGAAGAAAAAAATCTGTATGTTGTAGAGGAGTCAGGAGATGTGTCTAGAGGTCTTGGGGTAAGGTATGGAGAAAACAGTCCCATTTCCTCAAAAAAGGAGAGGTCCTAGAATGGGTGTCAGCTGTAGTGTCATATAATTCAATTGTAAGTTGTTGGAGAAGTGCTTCTCTGAATAATTGGAAAGTGGGGGGTTAGCTAGAATCCAATGTTTAAAAATGAATTTCCTAGCAACTAACAAAACTGTACCCAGGAATCTTTTGCATTGTTTAACTCCTGGGCAAGTTCAAAAAGATAACTTAACAACTGTCAAAAGACAGCTCAACTCCACACCTCCCAGACAGCCAGTACAGAATCATTCTTGCAGGTAGGGATGGGCAAATATTTAATAATTATAACAAATTTTTATACATTTGTTCATTAGAACTGGATTTCGAATGTTTATCAAACATTCTAACATTCTAATTTTGAATATTGGTTTTTGAATTTAAATTAAAATTCCGTAATATTCGTTTGAATATTCACATTTTATGTATGCTTTCTGTTAGCTATAACATTTTATTTTGAATTTATGTTATTCGAAATTTTGACATTCAAATTCGATTCAAATAAATAAATGTGATTCATTTCATTCATTTAGAATGTTCATAATATATCGAATATACACATTCAAAATTTGAATGTGTATATTTTAACTATTATGAAAATTCAAATTCAAAAGCAACATTCGATTCAAAAGCAAAATTCAAACCCGAAAGCAACATTTATTTATTTTTTAATTTTAAAGAACTTTTGTTCTTATCACTATATTTGTTCTAACATTTGAATTTTGATTTATCCACATTCACCCATACCTAATTGCATGATATACAAAACTTTTTATCCATTTTTAAAAACAAACAAAAAAGAAAATATACAAAGAAACATTAGACATATTAATACACCAAAGATTCTATCAAGTAATCGATATTGAAGATAATCATCTTGATAATTATCATCTAACTTTCAGGCTGTTAGACCCCCACCACCCTATAAGCATAATCTGCATATACACAAAACCTCAGAATGATAGTAAAAGAGGAAACACCTATGAGTAGATCCCATAGATCTGAAATCTAAAAAGGAAACTGAAGGCAGATCTAATTCCTTGAGATGATATCACATGGCTGGGACATATGAGGCTACATATTAAGGATGGTTGAATTTGGTGAAAGTTCTTAGAAAAACGAATAGTCCTGTGGACATTCGTGTTTGGACAATCAAATGTTGATAAGTGAATGTTATTTCTGGTTTTCGAATATTACTTTAGTTTTCGAATGTTCATAATTAGATCAAATATCAACATTCAAAATTTCAAACATAACATTCAATTTAACAAACACTATTCAGAAGTTCAATAGTTCATGTGGTAGGGAATTAAAGGGACAGTATACTATAAAATAGTTTTTCCCTTAATGTGTTTACAATTACTTTTTTACCAGCTGCGGAGTATAAAATGTATGAAATTTGCTTTTTAAGGTTTATTTGTGTATATGAATTAGCTGATTTTGTGTTTTGAAGCCACAACCTAATAAAATGGGTTGAGCTTGAAGATGTAATCAGATCTCATTACTTTATCATACTGTGCACATATACCTGCTTTTTTATCTTATATCTGTCCATAAACCAATCACAAATACTTGGAGAGAACAATGGAAAATTAACATTTTATTACTGTATCTATTCTATAACCCACTAGGAGTGTAATTTCTTCTACTGGCTGTGTTTACACAGCTTGGCCTTGAGGCCAAAACTTTTCAGGATGGGTGGGGATACGACAGGCTACAAAAACTATTTTAAATGCCAATATAAGGGTAATGGATATACTTGTAAACAATTGAATACACTCCAGCAGGTAAAGTGGATCATTGGGAACAAATTAAAGGGGAGAAAAAAATTGAGTAAACTGTCCCTTTAAGTAAATTGATAATAGATACAAATATATTTAATATATTTTTATAAATATTTTTCTATTTAGAATATTGCATAATTTCAATATTACATTTAAAATGACCATTAGAAATACTATTACAAATATATCAATTTGATTTTTTTTAATTCCAATATTGCAATATTATGCAAATCTTAACCCTACACTCCCCATGTAAGTAAGCATTTTAAGTGTAGAAACAGAAAATTATTAATAACATGTCTAAAAATCAATTTCCAAAAATATCAAATAAATATTCAACAAGAAACAGAATCTCAGTTCCCATGCGGGCAGCATGACACATGCCTGAAATGTAGAAAGAAACAACATTTAGTTGTGTAAAAAAAAAAATAACTTCATAATGTGTAAGGCTGGTTATTCACAAAAAAATGTTCTGACTGGAATTAGTTTGTGAAAGGTGACCAGCTCAATCCCAATTAAACCCATCTATTCAACTCCATCCGAGGGGAGTCCTACTTTTACTCAAAACAGCGACTATAGCCGCATTGAGGACCACATAGAGACAGTGTGCAAATATCAGTGCTAATGGCAGAGTATTGCAAACAGAGAAAGTGAAATACACTTAAGGGCTCATTTCCACAGTCTATCAACAATTTAATTGCCACATAATAAAGCCCCTTAGAGACTTTCCAGTAGAACGGTTGCCATGCTTCTGCCAACTCGAGTGGTGTTATTTTATCCTCCTTGCTCTTTGGGGCACAGCAGGACAGCAGAGGACTGACCTTGCTCTCGTTCTCCTCACATAGCTCAGGAAGGCAACCTGTCCCTAAAGGGTCCTTAAAGGGACAGTCAACCCAAAAATTACTGTAACTTATTTAGATTAGTTAAATAACAATCTTTACAGTAAACTGTAGCCAAATTTCCATCTAAATAAACTTTGGCAGAAAATAAACTTACTAGATCTCATCTTGCAGTTTTGAAATGGCCGCCTGACCCCTCCTTCTCTGACGTCTTCCAAAAGCTTGCACTAGTACAGGATCCTTTTCTCTAGTCTCGTCCCTGCACGCTCCTGCAATTTCAGCTTACAGCTGTTCATACCCGGCACTCACTGCCTCTCATCCATGCTGTGCGCTGAGTGTTACAGAGAATGAGAGGCAGTGAGTGCCGGGCAGGCAGCAATACGATGGTCTGTGCTTTAGTTAATACTCAGAGATTAGAGAGAAATGTTTTATTTTTATTGTATTTCCCTAACTACACAGTCCTCTCTGATCAACTTGTTTGTGCACCATCAGCATGGTAACATTGTATCCACGGATCAACTGCAATTTATACCTCTCTCTCAAAAGTTTGAATTTTTTTTTTTGTGAAACGGCATTTATTAAAAGAGAAAGCTGGGGGCGTGTCCGGGTAGCGGCCATGTCAGGTGACAATATTAGAAGCTCTGTTTAAAGTCTGGATAATCCACCAATTAGCTCCTTGTAAAAGCGGCATCTTACATAAGTGCTAGATATCACTGAAGGAAGAGTTGCTTCAGATGGTGCTGTAATAGCTCCTTGTAAAAGCGGCATCTTACATAAATGCTAGATATCACTGAAGGAGGAGTTGCTTCAGATGGTGCTGTTGAAAATTTTCTACAACACTAACCACCATTTATCTATATTCTTGCAATGAATCCAGAGACAACTACTGGAAATAGTTCTGACATAATAGCAGCTGTGGAGTTGTTGGAGCGGAGTATACAGTGTTTCAACATCTTCAGAGCAGACTTACATCAGTGCTGACTCTCCTACGCTGAGATTCTAAGTGACTAGCAGATGTTAGCTAGACACTGACACACAGAATGTGCAACATAACTCCTTATGCAAAGCTCAACTATAGGAGACTGCCATAACTTTGACCGATCCTGAGCACTTGAGGATATGGAACCATCCAATGCAATAAAAACCTTGCACACAGATGTGCAGTAGGATCGGTCAAAGTTATGGCAGTCTCCTATAGTTGAGCTTTGCATAAGAGTTGACACCGCAAGTACAATCAGCACTATTATGCTATATGCACAAGCGGATACACCATTCACGCAGAATGTGCAACATAACTCCTTATGCAAAGCTCAGGATCGGTCAAAGTTATGGCAGTCTCTATAGTTGAGCTTTGCATAAGGAGTTATGTTGCACATTCTGTGTGAATGGTGTATCCGCTTGTGCATATAGCATAATAGCGCTGATTGTACTTGTGGTGTCAAGAGTTTCAACTACCTCTGCAGTCAGTGTCTAGCTAACATCTGCTAGTCACTTAGAATCTCAGCGTAGGAGAGTCAGCACTGATGTAAGTCTGCTCTGAAGATGTTGAAACACTGTATACTCCACTCCAACAACTCCACAGCTGCCATTATGTCAGATCTATTTCCAGTAGTTGTCTCTGGATTCATTGCGAGAATATAGATAAATGGTGGTTAGTGTTGTAGAAAAAAAAAGTTGAGCTCAAGAAATTTTCAACAGCACCATTTGAAGCAACTCCTCCTTCAGTGATATCTAGCATTTATGTAAGATGCCGCTTTTACAAGGAGCTATTACAGCACCATCTGAAGCAACTCCTCCTTCAGTGATATCTAGCACTTATGTAAGATGCCACTTTTACAAGGAGCTAATTGGTGGATTATCCAGACTTTAAACAGAGCTTCTAATATTGTCACCTGACATGGCCGCTACCCGGACACGCCCCCAGCTTTCTCTTTTAATAAATGCCGTTTCACAAAAAAAAATATTTCAAACTTTTGAGAGAGAGGTATAAATTGCAATTGATCTGTGGATACAATGTTGCCATGCTGATGGTGCACAAACAAGTTGATCAGAGAGGACTGTGTAGTTAGGGAAATACAATAAAAATAAAACATTTCTCTCTAATCTCTGAGTATTAACTAAAGCACAGACCATCGTATTGCTGCCTGCCCGGCACTCACTGCCTCTCATTCTCTGTAACACTCAGCGCACAGCATGGATGAGAGGCAGTGAGTGCCGGGTATGAACAGCTGTTAGCTGAAATTGCAGGAGCGCGCAGGGACGAGACTAGAGAAAAGGATCCTGTACTAGTGCAAGCTTTTGGAAGACGTCAGAGAAGGAGGGGTCAGACGGCCATTTCAAAACTGCAAGATGAGATCTAGTAAGTTTATTTTCTGCCAAAGTTTATTTAGATGGAAATTTGGCTACAGTTTACTGTAAAGATTGTTATTTAACTAATCTAAATACGTTACAGTAATTTTTGGGTTGACTGTCCCTTTAAGAGAGGAAACAACCTTTGCCAATGTTTGTAAAAATCCATGTGACGGGGGGTGGAGTCTACTCTCAAAGCGGCAAGATGTGTCTTAATGAAGCTCTCTGAGATTAAGCTATTTTCTTGCAGATTGCCCACTGCAAATCTACAAAATATCTTCATAATCTATCAGACTACACCTATATATGGTCGGAGTCCTGATTTAACCCAAGAGTGGATATGCTGACTATGTTTTTGCCTACGCTCTTTGGGATCAGCTGCGTGACAGACCTTCTCACAGACCTGGAAGCCATATTGCAAGCAACTGCCATCGCGCAGTAGGATTATTTCATACATAAGGCTCTGTGGGAACTACAGATCGCAGGTCTGGGCTGCCGCATTATTACCCCCCCCCCCCCATTACCGGGGTCACGGGATCCTATAAAAGGATACTAAAATTACTTCCAGAAATCAACAATAATAGCATCTGAAGCGCTAACTATTGAGTCAAGATGGAAGCTCTGGCAAGGTGGGAGGCGAGTATGTACAAAATGCTACAAGATCATCATAGAGACCTGGAAAGAGATCTCTGTGCTATTCTCTTTGGAGGGAGTCTTTTTAATGGAGCGCCCAGTGAACTAGCCAGCAGTGCTCTGGCAGAAAAAGATAGCAGCCCGCAGGGGGGAGGCCCTCTTGGTCACTTCACGGAAAGCGACAAGTCCTGACTCTAAAAGTACCCGATCTACTCCTATGTCATCCTGGACACCTTCTGAGACGCTGGGCGGCCCGCTCATAACTACACCATCCTCTTACTTCAGACCGGAGCTGCCAGAGACCGAGGCAGCTGAAATAATCGGTGAGGAGGGGCAGACCTTTAATTGGGACATGGAATGGGCAATGGGACTCACACCAGAACTCACCACTCAGACTGTATCCACTAGTCCCAAGGGCTCTGGATCAGTGACAGGGTCTCACAACCTCTATCGCTATAACTTTAGCCGCCACCACAGATTCCCTGCTTTTGCTAAAGTTGCATGCACAGCTTACAGGGTATACGCACCAACTTCTGATTCCAAAGATATCACACAACCTCAGCAGCTGAGAATTTACAAGCAGTCTTCCTTCTCCATGCATAATGCACAAATCAGTGCGATACTAACTGAGAGACACGGAGTGGGGTATAACGCACAAATCAGTGTGACTTCATTTGATAGACATGGAGTGGGGTAAATATGATGGATGATTCAGGATTACAGTCTTATAACCTATGTTGTGGTTGCTGGTAGATCCGTCTTTGAAGCTTGACTTTCAGGAGCAAAACCGCTTTACATAGATGACACAGTCTGCTAAGTTTCTAGCAAGTCTCATATAAGTTAGAGGGACATGTACAAGCTATGGGAGATCTTAGTGCACAGGACTCATATGCTGCTGGAAACCTCTCACTTTATTGATAGAGTGCTCTCTGCTTAGAGACATTGAACCAATGACTCCATTAAAGTTTTGCATGGGTTTAAGGTTTTTTTTTTTTTTTTTTTGTCTTTTTATCCAGGGAGTTTATTGTTTCTCTCAATTTCCATGTGATGGATGTCCCTGTATTAATTCCCGGAGAATCCCCCTCTGAGGTAGTCACAAATAACAACCTCCCTAATGCTCTTTGTGAAATAGATCCCAGGTTACACAGACTACAATTTAGTTATGCCACTACACATTTGCTGCATGCTTGTAAATATTCTGATGCCTCCCTGTCGGCATGATGTATTATTAAAATGTATGCTTCTTATAGGATGCTTGCTAAAAATATCACAGTTCCCTGGAAGCTTATTATGTCATATATATATATTTGAGTGAGAAACTGTTGTACAACTTGTTGTTGATTTTCATATAGTTACCGTATTTCCATTCTATGTAGCCCAAAAGTGGCTATAGACTTTGCAAATTTGCCTCCATTAATTCCTGTCCCTTTTTTATGGTCCAAGAGTGGCCTATCCTTTTCAGAGGAGGTTCTATACTTATAAAATTGAGATTGCAGCCAAAAAGAAATGAGGTATCATTGTTATAATTATTTTCTTTTCTTTCCTTTTCTCTATGTGTTAAACCAATAATTAATGTAATGGGGATGATATTCACAAGGTTATTCTATCTAGTTGGTGAACAGTCATGTCATACTGTAACCTGTTTTCAGAGATTATTTGAAATTGCATTTTCATCCTATATTGTATGTTTTAGTTACCTCAATAAAAAATATATAAAAAAAAAAAAAAAAAAAAAAATCCATGTGACATGCCCAGAACTCACACTCCATTTTCATATAGTGCCAGGTAAAGTGGATAAGAACAATCTAGTCTGCGGAGCTGGCGCCAACACTTCGGCACACTGCAACAAAACCCTTTTGTCTGGAGTTTATACAGCTGATTATAAGCGAATCTCTGGAAGTATAGGCTTCTGGAAATGTGCTCTCTGTACCCTCTCTTTATACGTGAAGTAGTGAAGTCGTACGATAACATCACGTGGTTGATCTTCTGACAGGCCCTTGGGTCTGAGGGAGCGGTGAGCTCTGTCTATCGAATTCTCAGACTCTGAAGATATTGGAGCCAGCTGTTGGAATAGATCTTTCAGAAAGGGCAGCAGATCATTGGAAGCAACAGATTCCGGCACCCCCCGGATCCTTAGGTTGTTGCGCCGGGACCTGTCCTCAAGGTCTGCAATCTTGTCCTCAACTGAGTCCATATATTCAGATAGATTTTGAGCATACGTCATGCAGGTAGATTGTTCAGTAGCTAGATCCTCACAGCGTCTCTCAAGCATGTCAATGCGCTCATTAGTGGATTAAATTTCTTTCTTGAGTTCCGCCGTTGAGGCAGATAACTTTGCTGCAAAGGAGGAGTGATGATCATCCAACATGCTTTTTAAAGAATCTAGTATGAAGGTAGGCGTCACAGCCTCTCCAGAACCTTGTTGGATATTTTTTAAGGCTGACATAGGGAATTCTGAGGAATCAGAGCTAGGTGAGTCCGGGGGCTCTAGAATATTATGTTGTTCCGGTAACACCGGATTAAAATGATCCATGACTGTCTTTTTTTGTGGGAATGGTGGCTTATTTTTCTTCCTTTGGGATTGTGACATGGTTATTTGTAGTTGGTATGTCACAGTCTGCACCGTAGTGTATATGTGCTCACTTTAAATTGCAACAAATAAGCTTCTTAATCCTTTCCTTAAAGACAATTCCCCTTACTTCAGGAGATAAGTAGCATCAGAAAGTGTGGAACACTGATGTTAAGGTGGCTTTCCTGCGACCAAGTACAGGAAGTTTATTTCATGGTTGCAGAGTTAGGATTATTATAGGAATGGAGTATCATATGCAGGCAGGTTTTATGAAGGGTGGAGGGTATGTCCACACCCCAGGGCCCAGTGGTATGGGATCTTCTATTATTAGCGTTTTAAATCAAGACAGTACCCCTATTCCAGATGCTGCAAAGCACTAATAAACAAACCCTCTGCTGTCCTTCTTTGCAAGGTCTTAAACAATGGCTTGAGGTATAGATAGGAATGTTCAACAACAAAACTCACAACTTCTCTGTGAGAAAGATGTTAATTAAATGCAGGCCTTCCAGATATATCCCGCCCTGGCAAATGGGTATATATGCCTAAGTGTGAAAGGTGTACTCAGGCGCCAACAATACTGAGGCTAAGGTTAAAAATGAGGATTTATTACATATAATCACAAAATATACATATACATATACATATAAAGCTGCATGGATCCACGCTAAAATGGTCTAAAAAATTATTATTATAAAACAATCTAAAAACAATCTAAAAACAATCTATCATAGATGTGAGGAACAGACTGTTAAGTGTGTCCCAATGCGGTACAATTGGTCCCTAAAAGTTACTGAGGGACTAAATTAAACTGGTGGTAGTTACATAGTGGATGTAAGTGACCTTGTGATGAATGTTAAATTGCAACAATTAAAACATAGCAAATTCTGGAGAATGTGGAAATAATAAAATAAAAAATATTGTGACAGTGTGTACGGTGCCCCTAAAAAGGGGGGGGGTGGGGTGCTGAAAACCTGAAAAGTTCAAAAAATGTTCCAAACAAATTCCAATGTGATTCCAAAAAAATATAAATACAAAACAATTCTGTGCTGTGTCTTAAATGTGTCCTAAATGGTTTACAGAGGTCCTGTTAATGTCCAAAAAATATAAAGTCCAAAAAATTAAAGTAGAAGTCAATTTTCTCTGTGCTTATCCGGTGTGGTATATCATTCAGTGCACACAAAAAATTTTTTATAATAAAATATAAAAATCCAACAGAAAAATAGCAAAAATTAGCAAAAGATAGCAATAAATAAAAATAATAATAACAGAAAAAAAACCTGCGAAGAGAAGATGAGACACAATGTGTGAAACCTTTTCAGAAATATCCTCCTAATGAAATAGAGCTTACCAGGTCTACGCGTTTCGGCCTCTCTTAGGCCTTTATCAAGACTGAATGGTAAGCTATTGATGTTGGCCTTTTATAGGGCCTTTAGTATTGTGACCGGAAATGGAAGCAGTTAGTGACTTCCGGTTTTCGTTAACAGTTATATTTCACATTAATATTGTTAATGGTCTTATTTTATAAGTTGTGATATCCTCCTGTAAGATATTTCTTTACATTACCTCTTGCTTTTTACTTTTTATCTTCACTGTTTGCTTTCAATCCTTAGCCTCTGTGTACCTAATGACGTCACTTCCGGTTTGGGTCCGTGATTTATAATTAAAACAGTTTAGCTCTTAGTTCCCCTGCTAAGGATTGCCCTCTTATTGATTACCGAGATTATTCTTCTGTTAGAATATTTGGTAAGGGGTATGTGTAATGATCGGATTACGCGAGTTACTGCGTTCCGATTTTCTAAGGATCCCATTGGTCGTGACGTCATTGGTTGGCGGTGTTGGTTGGCGGTACGCGATTCTTAGCCTTCTTCCTTTTGTAAATAGTGAGGATGTGTCAGGTCCCCTGAACTCTGATTGGGTGTCTATTTGTATACATAGTACTGGATATTCTTTTAACTCCATCGCTGTTTGCAGATGTTACTATTGTTATTGAGGGGGGATATTTATGTTCGCTCAAACAATTTCTATAGTCTGTAAACAATATATAAAGTGTTTGAGAGACCTTATATTTTTGGGGGACATTTGAATCGAGATGTTTGACTTAGGTTGCTTTTCAAAAGCATTTTATACTGTTTGAGAATATAAAAGTGTTAATACTTAATGAATCTTATAACATTTGTAGATGCTTTTTGCTTTTCAAATCTTTTTGTGCTATTGAAAATGTGTTAATAACTTATAACAGATAATGGGCATATCATGTTTTGTTTGTTACGTGTAAGAAATGTAATCAGAAACACTGTTAAGGGTGTATAATACATATATACTTATCCCTTACTGTGAGTGGTTTTCCAAAAATTTCTAATTGTTTTAAATTGTTTTCATACATAGTATAAAATTTCTTATCGACTATCGATTGACAGCGGTTCTGTCATCTTGTCCAATTAGTTGGAGGGGGAGGAGGGGGGAGGGTAATCGTTCTAAGTACTAATCATATTCTATTTTAAAAGGCAGTCAGCCAGATCTGGCTTTTAGGTCTGGCGTCTTCATCTTTATCTGGATGAAGTGTAATTTTTGGATGAAGTTAATTTTTAGTCTGGCTCCTTCATCTTATCTAGATAAAGTGTCATGCGATTATATGAAGATGAACTTACTTCTTTCTTTACTCATAATAGGATGGATATTTTTAATGTCTATATTCGGGCTGTAGGCATATACAATATGGACACTTCTACTACTGATCTTAACATTACTGGGAAGGATGAAACCTTCTATTTTTTATTTATTTATTTATAGATGATCATCATATTCCAGATTGTCTATCTTTGAATTAGGCAGCGTTTAAATTATCTATGTTTGCTTTCTTGTCTCCTTATACATAAAAATAAAATTAAAGGATAAAGATAAAAGGATAAAAATATCGCTGGTGTTGTCTGGAAAGGCTACTAGGAGTATACAGTATGTTTACTTTCACCTCTGGGTAGATTGATTTGGTCCTGTGCTACACCACTGTATTTTGGTGGATATCCCAAATTCCTGGGGGCTTGACAGGGAGTTTTAGAGAGAGCTGTGGGGGAGTTAAATTTGGAGGTCAGGTATCTAGCTGTCATAGTGGATACTTGTCAGTAGGACTTTCAAATTTCATTAAATCTAAGGGGGAGACTCCATTTCACCCTTGTTCCAATTTATATCTAGAGGGGAGAGTTTTTTTGAAGATTCTTGGTGAACATAATCAGATCAAATTGTATAAGTGGGAGAGATCTTCCTTATTGTTCAATCCCTTTGGGTGGAGGCAATCCAAATTAAAGATCCATCTTGACTCGGCGGTCAGTAATTTCTTTGTATAGTTTCCTCCTCTCCAGTCTTTCCGGATCTTTTGGATTCCCATAAAGGATAGTTCTTTAATATTACCTTTATGTATGGTTGAAAAATGACTGTACAGCACTGTATCCGTATTTAACTTTTCAATTAGTAGTAAATGTTCACGTATTCTATCTCTTAGAATTCTTGATGTTTGGCCTATATATTGGAGGCCACATGAACATTGTAGCATATAAACGACCCCTGCATCTTGACATCGGATTAATTCATTCACTTTGTGTTCTTCTTTGGTGATGTGACTATGGAATGTGGTGGCTTTCTTTCCACGTTTACATGCTTTGCATAGCAGGCATGGGAAAAAGCCTTTTACTTCTTTCCCAAATGTATCTAAGATCCCCTGCTTCTTCTTCTTTTCTATACTTGGGGCCAGTTTACTTCGTAAATTCTTCGTCTTTCGATATACGAATTTTGGTTTTGATGGCAGTTTATCGCCTATTATGTCATCTTCTTGCAATAGTGGCCAGTGCTTTTGGAATATTCGCTCAATTATATCTTTGTTTTCACTATATTCTGTGATCATCACCACATTAAGGCGGTCATCTTCTGTTATAGATGTTTTTTCTTTGTACTTTAGAAGTTCCTTTCTTTCTATGTTTGCAACTTCTTGGATATTCTGATCTAATGCGTCTTGGTCGTACCCTCTCTCTAGAAATTTATTCTTAATGATTTCTGCCTGTTCTCCCCACTTTTCCTCTGTCGAGCAATTCTTCTTAATCCTTAATAACTGTCCTTTTGGGATGTTACTCTTCCAGCTTCTGTGGTGGCAGCTAGTACTATGTATATAATTATTGCTGTCGACACTTTTAAAATGTGTGGATGTTTCGATCTTGCCATTTCTGACTGCAATATTCAAATCCAGAAAAATCAGCTCCTTGGTACTGCAAGTATAGGTAAACTTCAAGTTGTTCGTACTTTTATTCATGACCTCGATAGTGTAGTCCAAGTCCTCCTGAGTGCCTTTCCAGACGATGATGATGTCATCTATATAACGGCGATAGAGGACCAGGTCCGTGCCTGCTGGGCACGACTCCCAGAAGATGTTTTCCCACTTGCCCATATATAAGTTAGCATAGCTAGGCGCGAACCTGGTCCCCATTGCTGTGCCGCAAATTTGTTGGTAATAATTTCCATCGTCATGGAAATAATTGTGGGTCAATATATACTGAATACCATCTAAGATGAAGTCTTTTTGGTCCTCTGGGACTTCTGGGTCTTTATCTAGGAAGTATTTGACTGCCTCCAGACCATCTTCATGGGGGATACACGTATATAGTGACATCACATCACAGGTCGCAAAGATGTAGCCCTTCTCCCATGGGATCTCCTCAAGGAGGTTTAATATTTGCGTGGAGTCTTTGAGATATGACGGTAGCTGTTTTACATATCTTTGAAGGTTAAGATCAATGTATTCCGAGAGGTTACTACTCAAAGAACCGATACCCGAAATTATCGGTCTTCCTGGTGGTTTCTGTAATGTTTTGTGAATCTTCGGTAGATGATATATTACCGGAGTGATGGGATGGTTTATATTGATGTAGTCATATTCTTTCTTGCTTAATATTCCTTGTTCTTTAGCCTGATCCAGAATCTGCAGTAGTTCCTTCTTATATACACCTAGCGGATTTGAGGGTAGTTTTCGATATGTCTCTTGGTCTCCCAAGATCCTAGCATTTTCCAGTTTGTAGTCAGCTCGGTCCATAATGACAATTCCACCACCCTTGTCCGCTGGTTTAATGGTCAGATTGTGGTTGTCTTCTAGTGTCTTGATCGTCTTGATCTGTTGGTTTGTGAGGTTTCTTGTTCTCAACTTTAATTTTTTAGATTGTAGCTCCTTAATTTCTTTGCAGACTATTGTCTCAAATGCCTCAATTGAGACCCCCTTGCTATTTATGGGGAAAAAAGATGACTTTGGTCTCAGGCATGTGTGTCTGTAACTGTCATTTTGTTCGTGTGGGCTCCCCATTGTTCTTTCTGTTGTTGACTTAGCAAAGAATCTTTTTAATGTGAGTTTTCGGATGAATTCTTTTGTGTTAATGAAGGTCTGGAATTTATCCAAACTTCTCGTCGGTGCAAAGGAGAGACCGAACCTGAGAATGGTGTTTTCTTCTTCAGTTAGGGTGTGCGAGCTTAAATTGAATATCCCCTCGGTATTTCCCGTGGTGTTTATTCCATTCTTCTCGCTCCCTTTCTTATTTAATTTCGCCCCTCCTCGCCTTCCTCTGTGTGTCTTCTTCTTGTCGAAGTTGTTGGGTTGTCTTGTTCTGTTTCTCTCTGTGGTCTTGGGGCTCTCTCTCTCTCTCTGCTGTATGTATGGTTCAATCCTAAAAAAGATTGATCTGTCATGATGCCTGACGCGGATCTTTGGGGTTCTTTCTGTGGTTCCATTTTTTTGGGTCGTTGTTGGATTTTCCATTCTTCCCTTGTATGCCCCTCATCTTTTCTATGAGTACTTGGTCCTTCGTTCTTAGTTGGCGTTCTGTACATATTGTTCCTTCTGTGGTATGTATCATCTCTGTTGTTATTTTCCTCACGATGATAAAATTCCCTCTCGTTTTGATAGCTGTATCCATTATCATTACGTCTGTAGTGATTCATTCTCCCCTCGTAATGTTGTTGTTTTGGTGAATATTGATATTGGTAATCTCCCCTATTGTGTCTTTTATCCTGGTTATAGTCCCATCTATTGTGCCAGTTTTCCCTCCTTCTTCTGGGTGTATATTCTTCCCTCCCTCTGTATTCTCTTTCTTTATTATGTTCCCACCGGTTCCCATTATTTTGTCCTCTATTATTATAGTAGGGTCTCGGTCTGTTGTTGCCAAATGGCGTTTGAATATAGTGATGGGGTCTTGTATAATTTCTCCTATAGGATCTATTCAAGTCTTCATGTTTTGGTCTATATTGTCTAGTCATCTGTCTCCTTGAGTCATAATCATATCCCATATCCTGTTGATAATCGCCCCTTAATTTAGTGTGTGTAGTTATGTCTTCCTTTTCCCCTTCCAATTGCGTATCTATGTTTTCTTCTGTCGTGGTGTTAGTGTGTTCATCATTTTTTATCTCTTTGTTTTCTAATTCTCTTAGAAATTTTTTGGTTTTTTTCTGTATGACGTCATCTCTGATCTTTCTTATCTTTTTAAATAGGTTATCTTTCCTTTCTATAATGTCTGCGGAATCCTGTCCAGAGTGTTCTAAATTAATTAGAATTTCTTCATTTTCTTTAATTTTTAGATCCATGTGTAATGCCAATGATTCTCTATACTCTATAATAAGTCTGATCAACTGTCTAGACGTATTTATTAAGACAAGTCTCCATTTCTCAGAGATGGGGTCTGATAGAGGGAAAGCACATTCTTTATGTGTCATGAGCCCTTTTGGAATAATTTCCAAATCCAAACATTTTTTCAGAAATGCAATTTCTGCTTTGTATTTTACTTCTGAAATTAGAAGTTTTTCCAATTCCCTAAAAATAGATTGTATGTCTACAGTTTCATCTTCGTCTAGTTCAACACATATCATTTTAGTTTGCTTATTTACATTAAATGATACATCTTGGCGAAGTGAGGCTAGGGACTCCATATCTATATGTTCCAAATAATCCAGAAAGATTGTCAGTATAAATGTCGATGTAGTGGCTGCTAGAATATTACTAGGATCAGTAACTAAGAGTAGGAGGAAGGTATATCCCAGCGCCAACCAAACCTTATATGCCTGAGACAGTGGTACCTAGCTACCACTAGGTGAAGACAGAAATGTGAAAGGTGTACTCAGGCGCCAACAATACTGAGGCTAAGGTTAAAAATGAGGATTTATTACATATAATCACAAAATATACATATACATATACATATAAAGCTGCATGGATCCACGCTAAAATGGTCTAAAAAATTATTATTATAAAACAATCTAAAAACAATCTAAAAACAATCTATCATAGATGTGAGGAACAGACTGTTAAGTGTGTCCCAATGCGGTACAATTGGTCCCTAAAAGTTACTGAGGGACTAAATTAAACTGGTGGTAGTTACATAGTGGATGTAAGTGACCTTGTGATGAATGTTAAATTGCAACAATTAAAACATAGCAAATCCTGGAGAATGTGGAAATAATAAAATAAAAAATATTGTGACAGTGTGTACGGTGCCCCTAAAAAGGGGGGGGGTGGGGTGCTGAAAACCTGAAAAGTTCAAAAAATGTTCCAAACAAATTCCAATGTGATTCCAAAAAAATATAAATACAAAACAATTCTGTGCTGTGTCTTAAATGTGTCCTAAATGGTTTACAGAGGTCCTGTTAATGTCCAAAAAATATAAAGTCCAAAAAATTAAAGTAGAAGTCAATTTTCTCTGTGCTTATCCGGTGTGGTATATCATTCAGTGCACACAAAAAAAAAATTATAATAAAATATAAAAATCCAACAGAAAAATAGCAAAAATTAGCAAAAGATAGCAATAAATAAAAATAATAATAACAGAAAAAAAACCTGCGAAGAGAAGATGAGACACAATGTGTGAAACCTTTTCAGAAATATCCTCCTAATGAAATAGAGCTTACCAGGTCTACGCGTTTCGGCCTCTCTTAGGCCTTTATCAAGACTGAATGGTAAGCTATTGATGTTGGCCTTTTATAGGGCCTTTAGTATTGTGACCGGAAATGGAAGCAGTTAGTGACTTCCGGTTTTCGTTAACAGTTATATTTCACATTAATATTGTTAATGGTCTTATTTTATAAGTTGTGATATCCTCCTGTAAGATATTTCTTTACATTACCTCTTGCTTTTTACTTTTTATCTTCACTGTTTGCTTTCAATCCTTAGCCTCTGTGTACCTAATGACGTCACTTCCGGTTTGGGTCCGTGATTTATAATTAAAACAGTTTAGCTCTTAGTTCCCCTGCTAAGGATTGCCCTCTTATTGATTACCGAGATTATTCTTCTGTTAGAATATTTGGTAAGGGGTATGTGTAATGATCGGATTACGCGAGTTACTGCGTTCCGATTTTCTAAGGATCCATTGGTCGTGACGTCATTGGTTGGCGGTGTTGGTTGGCGGTACGCGATTCTTAGCCTTCTTCCTTTTGTAAATAGTGAGGGTGTGTCAGGTCCCCTGAACTCTGATTGGGTGTCTATTTGTATACATAGTACTGGATATTCTTTTAACTCCATCGCTGTTTGCAGATGTTACTATTGTTATTGAGGGGGGATATTTATGTTCGCTCAAACAATTTCTATAGTCTGTAAACAATATATAAAGTGTTTGAGAGACCTTATATTTTGGGGGACATTTGAATCGAGATGTTTGACTTAGGTTGCTTTTCAAAAGCATTTTATACTGTTTGAGAATATAAAAGTGTTAATACTTAATGAATCTTATAACATTTGTAGATGCTTTTTGCTTTTCAAATCTTTTTGTGCTATTGAAAATGTGTTAATAACTTATAACAGATAATGGGCATATCATGTTTTGTTTGTTACGTGTAAGAAATGTAATCAGAAACACTGTTAAGGGTGTATAATACATATATACTTATCCCTTACTGTGAGTGGTTTTCCAAAAATTTCTAATTGTTTTAAATTGTTTTCATACATAGTATAAAATTTCTTATCGACTATCGATTGACAGCGGTTCTGTCATCTTGTCCAATTAGTTGGAGGGGGAGGAGGGGGGAGGGTAATCGTTCTAAGTACTATTTTAAAAGGCAGTCAGCCAGATCTGGCTTTTAGGTCTGGCGTCTTCATCTTTATCTGGATGAAGTGTAATTTTTGGATGAAGTTAATTTTTAGTCTGGCTCCTTCATCTTATCTAGATAAAGTGTCATGCGATTATATGAAGATGAACTTACTTCTTTCTTTACTCATAATAGGATGGATATTTTTAATGTCTATATTCGGGCTGTAGGCATATACAATATGGACACTTCTACTACTGATCTTAACATTACTGGGAAGGATGAAACCTTCTATTTTTTATTTATTTATTTATAGATGATCATCATATTCCAGATTGTCTATCTTTGAATTAGGCAGCGTTTAAATTATCTATGTTTGCTTTCTTGTCTCCTTATACATAAAAATAAAATTAAAGGATAAAGATAAAAGGATAAAAATATCGCTGGTGTTGTCTGGAAAGGCTACTAGGAGTATACAGTATGTTTACTTTCACCTCTGGGTAGATTGATTTGGTCCTGTGCTACACCACTGTATTTTGGTGGATATCCCAAATTACTGGGGGCTTGACAGGGAGTTTTAGAGAGAGCTGTGGGGGAGTTAAATTTGGAGGTCAGGTATCTAGCTGTCATAGTGGATACTTGTCAGTAGGACTTTCAAATTTCATTAAATCTAAGGGGGAGACTCCATTTCACCCTTGTTCCAATTTATATCTAGAGGGGAGAGTTTTTTTGAAGATTCTTGGTGAACATAATCAGATCAAATTGTATAAGTGGGAGAGATCTTCCTTATTGTTCAATCTTTAATTTGGATTGCCTCCACCCAAAGGGATTGAACAATAAGGAAGATCTCTCCCACTTATACAATTTGATCTGATTATGTTCACCAAGAATCTTCAAAAAAACTCTCCCCTCTAGATATAAATTGGAACAAGGGTGAAATGGAGTCTCCCCCTTAGATTTAATGAAATTTGAAAGTCCTACTGACAAGTATCCACTATGACAGCTAGATACCTGACCTCCAAATTTAACTCCCCCACAGCTCTCTCTAAAACTCCCTGTCAAGCCCCCAGTAATTTGGGATATCCACCAAAATACAGTGGTGTAGCACAGGACCAAATCAATCTACCCAGAGGTGAAAGTAAACATACTGTATACTCCTAGTAGCCTTTCCAGACAACACCAGCGATATTTTTATCCTTTTATCTTTATCCTTTAATTTTATTTTTATGTATAAGGAGACAAGAAAGCAAACATAGATAATTTAAACGCTGCCTAATTCAAAGATAGACAATCTGGAATATGATGATCATCTATAAATAAATAAATAAAAAATAGAAGGTTTCATCCTTCCCAGTAATGTTAAGATCAGTAGTAGAAGTGTCCATATTGTATATGCCTACAGCCCGAATATAGACATTAAAAATATCCATCCTATTATGAGTAAAGAAAGAAGTAAGTTCATCTTCATATAATCGCATGACACTTTATCTAGATAAGATGAAGGAGCCAGACTAAAAATTAACTTCATCCAAAAATTACACTTCATCCAGATAAAGATGAAGACGCCAGACCTAAAAGCCAGATCTGGCTGACTGCCTTTTAAAATAGAATATGATTAGTACTTAGAACGATTACCCTCCCCCCTCCTCCCCCTCCAACTAATTGGACAAGATGACAGAACCGCTGTCAATCGATAGTCGATAAGAAATTTTATACTATGTATGAAAACAATTTAAAACAATTAGAAATTTTTGGAAAACCACTCACAGTAAGGGATAAGTATATATGTATTATACACCCTTAACAGTGTTTCTGATTACATTTCTTACACGTAACAAACAAAACATGATATGCCCATTATCTGTTATAAGTTATTAACACATTTTCAATAGCACAAAAAGATTTGAAAAGCAAAAAGCATCTACAAATGTTATAAGATTCATTAAGTATTAACACTTTTATATTCTCAAACAGTATAAAATGCTTTTGAAAAGCAACCTAAGTCAAACATCTCGATTCAAATGTCCCCCAAAATATAAGGTCTCTCAAACACTTTATATATTGTTTACAGACTATAGAAATTGTTTGAGCGAACATAAATATCCCCCCTCAATAACAATAGTAACATCTGCAAACAGCGATGGAGTTAAAAGAATATCCAGTACTATGTATACAAATAGACACCCAATCAGAGTTCAGGGGACCTGACACACCCTCACTATTTACAAAAGGAAGAAGGCTAAGAATCGCGTACCGCCAACCAACACCGCCAACCAATGACGTCACGACCAATGGGATCCTTAGAAAATCGGAACGCAGTAACTCGCGTAATCCGATCATTACACATACCCCTTACCAAATATTCTAACAGAAGAATAATCTCGGTAATCAATAAGAGGGCAATCCTTAGCAGGGGAACTAAGAGCTAAACTGTTTTAATTATAAATCACGGACCCAAACCGGAAGTGACGTCATTAGGTACACAGAGGCTAAGGATTGAAAGCAAACAGTGAAGATAAAAAGTAAAAAGCAAGAGGTAATGTAAAGAAATATCTTACAGGAGGATATCACAACTTATAAAATAAGACCATTAACAATATTAATGTGAAATATAACTGTTAACGAAAACCGGAAGTCACTAACTGCTTCCATTTCCGGTCACAATACTAAAGGCCCTATAAAAGGCCAACATCAATAGCTTACCATTCAGTCTTGATAAAGGCCTAAGAGAGGCCGAAACGCGTAGACCTGGTAAGCTCTATTTCATTAGGAGGATATTTCTGAAAAGGTTTCACACATTGTGTCTCATCTTCTCTTCGCAGGTTTTTTTTCTGTTATTATTATTTTTATTTATTGCTATCTTTTGCTAATTTTTGCTATTTTTCTGTTGGAGTTTTATATTTTATTATAATTTTTTTTTTGTGTGCACTGAATGATATACCACACCGGATAAGCACAGAGAAAATTGACTTCTACTTTAATTTTTTGGACTTTATATTTTTTGGACATTAACAGGACCTCTGTAAACCATTTAGGACACATTTAAGACACAGCACAGAATTGTTTTGTATTTATATTTTTTTGGAATCACATTGGAATTTGTTTGGAACATTTTTTGAACTTTTCAGGTTTTCAGCACCCCACCCCCCCCTTTTTAGGGGCACCGTACACACTGTCACAATATTTTTTATTTTATTATTTCCACATTCTCCAGGATTTGCTATGTTTTAATTGTTGCAATTTAACATTCATCACAAGGTCACTTACATCCACTATGTAACTACCACCAGTTTAATTTAGTCCCTCAGTAACTTTTAGGGACCAATTGTACCGCATTGGGACACACTTAACAGTCTGTTCCTCACATCTATGATAGATTGTTTTTAGATTGTTTTTAGATTGTTTTATAATAATCATTTTTTAGACCATTTTAGCGTGGATCCATGCAGCTTTATATGTATATGTATATGTATATTTTGTGATTATATGTAATAAATCCTCATTTTTAACCTTAGCCTCAGTATTGTTGGCGCCTGAGTACACCTTTCACATTTCTGTCTTCACCTAGTGGTAGCTAGGTACCACTGTCTCAGGCATATAAGGTTTGGTTGGCGCTGGGATATACCTTCCTCCTATATATGCCTAAGTGTTTATAAGGCACAAGTGTTACTCAAGGCCTCTGCTTGGCTCCTAACTGGAAGCTCAATGTATTTTGTCAGTGTCCCCTTTATTAACTGTAGCGGTGCACTCTAAGATCAGTGTAAGGGCATCAGGCCCGGTCTGAGCCTTTGTGAAGTTAGTAGGTGTTTAAGAGCGTGGCTGCAATGCTTATATTCACTGTCGGTGGCTCACCTTTTTGTTTGCCTGCCTCTGTGTGAGATGTTCTCCTTGCGGTGTGAATATGTCAATTGTCCAGCAAGGATGGAGGGGAGTCACTGAGACACAGGCGGATCACTGCACTGACCGCGTGGTTTATGGCAATGAGCCAAGATGGCGTCTCCTCCGTGCTGCGGATAACTGCTGGGCTGCGATAAGGCTCTTCCTTTCAGTGCTACGATGTTGAGCACCGGAGTCTGTTCAGAGGTGAAGTGTCTTAGCGGGAATAGGCTCGGCTGTTGTTGTTGGGCTCCAGATTGTATTTGCCCCTATAAAATTTCCCGTGTGTGGGCTCCTAAGGCTGCATATATTCAGCCGTTACTCAATTGTTCCCCTGACTTGTCGTTGTGCCAGGGTCTTGTAAGGAAGGTGGGAAAAGTTTTAGGAGAGAAAACTAGTAAAACAAAACAATAAAAAGGGATTTTTTGCAGGGTTTTAGATAATTTGCTAGAGGAGCTCAATCTAAGTGCGACTGGCTTCTCCCGGTGTTGGCTCCGCCCCGATTATAAGCGAATCTAATAGCAAAAGAAATATGTAATTACATTAAATAGACATGAAACACAACATTTTTCTTTCAGATTCAGATAGAACATAAAATTTTAAACCATATTTCAATTTGCTTTTATTATCTAATTAGCTTTTTCTTTTGGTATCCTTTGTTGAAGAAGCAGCAGCAATGCACTACTGGGAGCTAGCTGAAAACATTGGATGAGCCAATAAAACAAGGCATAAATGTGCAACCACCAATCAACAGCTCCTGAACCTACCAAGGTATCCTTTTCCATAAATAATACCAAGAGAACAAAGCAAATGAGATAATAGAAGTAAATGGGAACATTGATTAAAATCACATGCTCTATCTGAATCCTGAAAGAGAAAAAACAAAATACATTTCTTTCTTTCTTGACATGGTGAGTCCACGGGATCATCAATTATTGTTGGGAATACCACTCCTGGCCAACAGGAGGTGGCAAAGAGCACCACAGTAAAGCTGTTAAGTATCACTTCCCTTCCCACAAACCCCAGTCATTCGACCGAAGGAAAGGAGAGAAAGGAAATAACACAAAGTACAGAGGTGCCTGAAGTTTATATAGCAAAAACTGTCTGAAAAAAACAGGGTGGGCCGTGGACTCACCGTGTCAAGAAATAAATAAATTTATCAGGTAAGCATAAATTTTATTTTCTTTCTAATGACACGGTGAGTCCACGGGATCATAAATTACTGTTGGGAATCAATACCCAAGCTAGAGGACACAGATGATTAGGGAGGGACAAGACAGGTAACCTAAACAGAAGGCCCCACTGCTTGCAGAACCTTTCTCCCAAAAGAAAACTCAGCCGAGGCAAAAGTATCAATTTTATAGAATTTAGAAAAAGTGTAGAAGACCCAGTTGCAGCCTAAAAATCAGTTCCACAGAGACCCAAGCAGAAGACACCGCCCTGGTGGAATGAGTTGTAATTCTCTCAAGAGGCTGCTGTCCAGCAGACTCATATGCCAAATGAATAACACTTCTCAACCAGAGAGACAGAGACGTAGAAGAAGGGTTAGGACAGATAGAAGGAACAACAATTTTCTGATTAATATTCTTGTCTGAAACAACGCTAGGAAGAAAACCAAACTTGAAACTGAGAACTGCCTTATCCGAATGAAATAAGAGATAAGGAGAGTCGCACTAAAGAATCTTCCGCTCCAAGAATGTAGAAGGTAGAAAGACAACAATTGTGAGCTTCCACCCACTAAACAATCCAAGTCACCTTCTACATGGCACAGGAACTCCAAGTTCCTCCCGGGAGGTAGATGAAAACAAGTAAGGTGACATAATCCGACTGGAACCAAAGAACTGCAGAAGTCAATACATCAGCACATTAAAGTCGCTCTCAACTCCAAGATGTTAAAGAGGAGAGCAGACACTTATTCATAAGCCCTGCGCCTTAAACAGACCCATACTGTTTCCCAGTCCAGCAGGATGGTGTCCAAGGGCACATAACCCAGGAATGTTTCTAGAAGCACGTGCGCTGATACATATACTCCCGAAACCATCATGGGAGAAGTCTTTTGACGAATGATCTAGATCTATCTTCTAAGACAGATCCAAATGTTCTCCATTCTATGGAAATTAGCAAAGGGAATGATGTCAGACCAATACCCTACCTTGAGTCACTGAAAGTGAAGGTTAAATCAACTGCAGCTAGATCCAAACTCCAAACCTACTGGTTATAAGATGGATAAGCTATGTACCGGACCACCAGAGTTTGCTGTTGGAGGGACAGACAATGCAGAGAGAGAAAAAGGAAATAAAACTCCTTCTCCTAGATAGAGATTCTAGTAAGAATCAAACCTAATGCACCTGGTGGTCCCAAGCAGACTCCCATCCAGGTATTTACCAGACCTGGCCCCACATAACTTCCGAAATCAGAAGGAATCTATAGCAATCAGGGAATTGAGGCGGTAGACCCAAATTAAACACCCCTGGATATGAAACAAGGGAACTCTTCTCCCAATTCATTTCCCCACCCTGGGAAAGAAGATTGGACAAGATCTCTTAAAAGAGAATTTCCTCAAAGGAAGGAAGACACCTGAACTAAATTGTTTTGCAATTCTTCAAGACCTAAAAGTCTGACTAGGATGAAGGAACTCAGACTTGAGAAGGTCTTAACAGCTTGCGAGCACACATTCAAAGTGCAAATAGCTGCAGCTGGTTTCAAACTGCACACATTCCGCTTGCTAGGCAGCTAAGCTAATCATCAGGCTACTACAGCTGACTCATAAAGAAAAACAATAAATCCTTAAGGCCCTTTGTTCGTTCTGAACCGGCCCTCTAGAACTAAAGGAGGATACTCCAGAGTTATTTGAGGCAAGTATCTTAACTCTGCTTCCAAACTGGGACGGAACTATCACTCCCAGTGAGGAAGGTCCTGAATCCAGTCCAAGGGATGTTTCTCTTCACACCTGTTTTGCAGAAACACTAGAAAGAGAAAACTGACCTCGGGAGCAATCTTAAATTGTACTCCTACTCTCTTGACATTCTTAGATGGGAAAGCAGGAGCTTTACCTGGGTTCAAACCCACAACCCCCTGCCTCAGTAGTGGTGGATCAAACCACTACACCAAATCTCCCTTAAAACGCCAGACACAAGGCCAAACAAAATCTCATCCTTGAAAGGAAACGCCAGAAGCGTGGATTTGGAGGAAAAATAAATATTGAAACTGCAACTGCAGACAAAAAAAAAAGGCCTAAAGCTGTACCTCACAGGTAGGCTTCTCAGCTGATGAATTTTCAACCACAATGCCCGACGGCTAGTACCATCAAGTCTAGAAAAAACGAACATTGCTCTAAATGAACAATTAAACCTCCAGCTTCTTACCTATGTCAGAAAGAAAGCAAGATTACCTCCACAGAGATCTAAGTTCTCTGAGTTAAAGTACAAAGCTCCCTTCTACTAAGGACACCGTGCATTTAATGAGAGACAGCGACAGGAATAAAAGGGTGTGAGACAGGGAGAATATTCCCAGATTCTCTAAATACCTTCCTGAGAACATCTCACAGCACGTCTAGAACACTTCCACAGAGGAAAGAAAAATATAGAACTGATAAACTTCACAAAAACTCTGAAGGGTTGACAACGATAGGGAATCAATGTCTTCCAAACAGCTAAAACCTCCTGAACATTATAAGAAGTTTTGAAGCATACATCTGAAGAAAAACAGACCAAGCCGCAGATACCGCAGAAGATACCTGAACTTGCAATTTCTGTATGCAAATACACTCCTCCAGGAGATTGAGAGGAACCACAGGGCACTGCATGTGACGCCACAGAGGCTTGGGACGTTAAAGGAGAAAGCTGTGGCAATGCCTTAACAGCATCATCCTGGGAGACATGAAGTTCAAACCAAGATGTACATTCAATAGCATTTGCTAAACCAGAGGTACAGAAAAAATAAATATTTAAACTAATTCTTAGGTGCGCAAGACTCTACCAAAGAAAATCATTATTTCTTTAAAAATGTTATCTAATAATGAAGGACAGATGTGCTAAAAAAACAGAATGTACCTCCAGAGCCAATACACCTTATTGATGATACAAAAACATTAAACCTTATAATAAAACCAAATTTATTAAACTGAGTTCCCAGTCCATATGATTCATACTGGGACCTAATGTTAAATGTTATTGATACACGGGCACTCATTTATGTACTGTCTATAGCTGCTTACATTTTACAACTGCAGTGCTTAGAAGTTGAGAGAGAGATCTATGTGGAGCTCTCATCACTTAGCAATGCCAAACATACTCAATCAGACAAACAACAATGACTCTGCTCCGTTCTCAGTCCAGAGAACAAGGCAGAGTCCCTAAACAGAAACCCGGTAAGGTCTAAAAATGGCGTCGCTCCGCTTCCAAGAAGAAGGGGCGGGGCAAAAAATTGGCATGGTGTGAAGCGCTTCACTCCACCAAAAGTATAAAAAAAACATGACCAAAATCTCCTCTAAACACACGAGGAGTTCCTGCAGAAAAAAACACTTCCATATGTTAGACTGGAATTAAACTACGTTTTCCCAGTGTGTAAATCACACTGCTGCCTTCCGAACAGCGTGACATATCTCCAGCCCCATAGGAATGGAGAATGACTGGGGTTTGTGGGAAGGGAAGTAATACTTAACAGCTTTGCTGTGGTGCTCTTTGCCTCCTCCTGCTGGCCAGGAGTGGTATTCCCAACAGTTATTGATGATCCCGTGGACTCACTGTGTCATTAGAAAGAAATTGGGTTTTATGTCCCTTTAATG
Source organism: Bombina bombina (assembly GCF_027579735.1). Classification (NCBI taxonomy): domain Eukaryota; kingdom Metazoa; phylum Chordata; class Amphibia; order Anura; family Bombinatoridae; genus Bombina; species Bombina bombina. The sequence goes on along the minus strand of NC_069499.1, from coordinate 1,405,477,784 downwards.
TGCCTTCCAGGGTAGAAGAGGTTGCTTTCCTTCTATCTGCTATGAGTTCTCGGACAGCTTGTCTGTTAAGGGAGATGTAGATGGCATTGAACAATGGCTGAAAACAAATATCATAAGAGAGCCACCCACGAAACTCCAACATGCCAATGAAAGAAAAAGAATACATTTAGTTTTTGTTCACATTATAGATAAATGAATACACAGAAACAAAGAGCATGTACAGTCTACATAATACATCACACACAAACATGCAATTTTATGTTTATTTTTTATTTAGTTTTAGTAAACCATATAAAACAATACAGAGAGCATAAACATTAGTCCTGACAGATAAAGTTGATAAAGGATAAGAACAAAATAGATTTTTTTTCAGTAATGAAGGTGCCCACAGTGGCAAACAGAAGATATGACAGAAATAATGGTGCTTCTAACTCTCATGAAAGAGCCATTCCTCCAGCGTCCACTCAGTAGTATCACCCCTCCACCAGGGCCCTGCAATGGTACAATTAAGAGTTAATAAAATTTGAAATCATCTGACTCCATATAAATAACGTTTATCAAAGAGTATCTATGATTATTTAATTATATTGTGATTGGCCCTTACATAAATGGCGTCTTCAAAACTGGGCTTTAAATCTCCACTGGGATCACACAATTGTGACTTACATGGAGTAGTATTGTAATCCGTTTTCATATACACCACTGCTAAACCATCTGATTATATCTGTTATGTTGTCAGGGTGGGTAGACAGTGTACCATTTTTCTGTCGCTATTTGGTTGATTTTTAAACTTTCAGAAGAATGTTTTTTTTAAATAGTTAAGTCTATTGTTTCGTTTCCATTTTGGTGTGATCTGAAAACATGAAAGCAACTACAGGTTTCTATGAAAAGGACTCATAATATCTTCTTTTACTGGGTTTTAACATTATTAAAACTATAAATCATGAACCCGTTGCCTTCCTACATTGTATTTACTTACCCTTAAACAAGATTTTGCCGCTGTGACAGGGCTTTTATAGGGGACACACATCAATGCACTCTGATCATGAGAGTTCCTATTAAAGTGCTTGCACCTACATTATCAAACTCATGGTCACGATTGCTCGATCCAGTTTACATGTTCAATAATTTAGCCACAAGCATTTTTTTGAAGGCCACAGTACTGTTAATTGCAATTACTACAGTGTGAGTGCGACTTACAATCAAATATTAAAATACAAAATAAACACATCCCATTTGTAGCTGTTGGCCTGAAGTAACTTTTCCTGCATATCCCCTTAGTTGTACAGGATATAACGTACTTAACAAATATACATATGAATAACGTACCCATACATATCAAAATGTGTGCCCTGTCCACTAGGGTTGAAAGGAACTTAAATGAATTGATACCAAGGGGTCGATTTATCATGGCCCGATTGGGGCCATATACCCCTGTTTCCGAAAACATGAGTTCCGAAAACATGAGTTAAAACATGAGTCAAGAAGCAGGGGTCTTAAGACTGCTGCTCCTTAACTCGTCCTCTGCCTCTGAGGCTACGGACATCAATCCGCCCAATCTCATACGATCGGGTTGATTGACACCCCCTGCTAGTGGCTGATTGGCCGTGAATCTGCAGGGGGTGGCATTGCACAAGCAGACATGAACGCAGACATGAAACGCTGTCGCCATTTATCGATGTCTGGCGGACATAAACGCTAAAGCGGATCATGTCCGCCAGATACTTGATAAATCGGCCCCATGTATGTTAATAAACTTCTCCAATGTCTCCTGTCACCATTTTAGAGTGTTTTAAGCATGAGCACGATGATCAACTGTTGGCAAATAGTTGTGAAACAGTTGTAAAGATGCCCAAAATGCCCTTTCGAGGACTTATCAAATGCCTAAAGGTGTCTTATTTGAAAAGGGAAAACTGGCCTCGAAAAGTAGTTGAAAAGTGCCTTTAAAATGGATCTTGACCTCCCAGAACTTATTGGCCCCATAGGAGAAATAGAGCTTTTATCCAAAAACCCTTTTGTGAGTATGGGGAACATCCAAAAATGCGCTTTTGTCATTGTGTCAAAAGTATCCATTTTGGCCACAAAAACAGCTGAATAAGCTGAAGCCGATAGATTGTAATCAAGGTTTAGGAGTTTATATGATTAATCGGTCTACTCCATAATTTAAAATTGTTTAAAAAGCTAGATAATCCCTTTATTACCCATTCCCCAGTTCTGCATAACCAACACAGTTATATTAATATTCTTTTTACCTCTGTAAATAACTTGTATCTAAGCCTCTGGAGACTGCCCCCTTATTTTAGTTCTTTTGACAGACATGCGTTTTAGCCAATCAGTACTGACTCCTAGGTACCTCCACATGCATGAGCACAATGCTATCTATATGGCACACACAAACTAATGCAATCTGGCTGTGAAAAACTGTCAAAATGCCCTGAAATAAGAGGAGGCCTTCAAGGTCTTAGAAATTACCATATGAGCCCAACTAAGTTTAGCTTTCAACAAAGAATACCAAGAGAACAAAGAAAAATTGATGATAAAAGTAAATTGGAAAGTTGTTTAAAATTGCATTCCCAATCTGAATCATGAAAGTTTATTTTTTTAATATTTTTTTTGTTTAAATATTTTTTTATTGAAAGTTTTCACAAGAGTACAATATATGCGTTTCAACAGTACAAGTAAAAAAAAAAAATGAAACATTTTCCAGATGGGTACAGTCTGGTAGCATAAGAATTCAAAGAGTTCACATTATGAGCTATCCACATAAATGAGAAAGAGTTGAGGTGTGAGAGAAACAGCATAATAAACAAAGAACCAACAAAGGGACTATATGTATCATAATGACACCTTGCTCTGCACAATAAAATGAACTATACAGTCATCTAAATACAAAAGACCCACACTGTAGTATTCCCTGAGAATCATGCGTAAAAATAAGCAATATATGTACTGTATGTGTAAGGAAACCAAAGCGGTGAGATATATTAACTGGGAACCGTGGCAGTCAGATACTCCAGAAAAAGTCTTGTCGAAAGTACTCCTGGCCCTAGGGGAAACAGAGCAAAGAGATCAAAGACGTATAGAGAGTGGGTGGATGAGAAAAAGGGGGAATAGGGGGGAAGTGTGGAAGAAGAGAAAAAAAAGGGGGAGGGAGATAGGTGACAATTTTCCCAGCTGATTAGTTCTGTCTCAGGGATAGATGTGATCGAGGACCCATTCTGTTAAGTACATAGGTTCCCCCCTGGCTCAAGTCATTGTCTCCAAAGCTCCCAGCTCAGACAGTGGATGTCAATTTTTTTATTAGCCGCAAAAATGGGGAGTTCGATTGTCTCCATGTGTGTCATAATTGTAAGGACTAGAGACCACCCTGGGCTTTTAGGCTGACGCCATGATCTGGCTATAGCCAGCTTAACTGCAGTAAATATATACATATGTTAAGAACCTGAGCCGGGAGCTTCTCGGAGAACATATGGAACAGACCCTTCAGAGCATGTCCCCCCTGCTGACTCCAAACTGCCTGCAGCATAGAACAGCCCTGGTACAGAGCCTATGAATTTTGGGGCATGCCCACCACATATGAACTACAGAACCAAGTCTCCCACAACCCCGCCAACATAAGGGGGAGTGAGAATGGGAAATTTGAAATAATCTAAGAGGAGTTAAGTTCCATTGGAATAAAATTTTGTGGAAAAGCTCCAAATAAGTAACATTGTGAATAGCACTCTTGGTGTATAATATGCTTCTGGACCAGGACTCCTCCGATGCCTCGAATCCAAGCACTCTCTCCCACTGCTTAATTTGGGGGTCTTACAAAAAACGGGCGTATTCAAGATATCCATATAGGCCATTGAAAATATCCTGGGGATACGTGTCTCCGGGCTCCATCTCCTCTCCCACTTAGTACATGATCGGGGGGGAGGGCACTAAGGGACCCCCAAGATCTCAGAAAGCTCTTGAGCCTGTAATATTAAAAATGAAAGAGGGGCCTATGTGGGTACTTGTTTTGGAATGCAGCTACTGACATGGGTGACCCACCGACCCATAGGTCTGACACCGTCAAGAACCCCTCTTCCTCCCACCATTGTGAGTTTGGTAAGGCTTGTAGGAGGACAGCTAAGGGATGTATTGGTGAGGGGTGCAGGGATATACCGGTAAAGTGACAAATTTTGTCCCAGAATCTGAGGTTTGCCTGTGCTATATAGTTCTCAGAAATAGTCAGGTGCCTAACATGTTTAAGAATCCACATTAAATATTGCAAAGGGGTTCCCGAGAGTATAGAGTTTTGTTCTATAGCCGCCCATCTACTAGTTAGCGTGTGATCACCCCAGGCCGATAGATGGGCTAGTCTCGCTGCCTCATGGTATTTGATAATATTAGGAAGAGCAGCCCCCCCGCCAAGGCCGGATTATATAGGTATTTTACCGCTATTCTCGACTGTTTTCCCTTCCAAATGAAAAGGTTACATGCCCTCTGGAAGTGAATTAGTAAAGGCTTGGGAATCGGTATTGGGAGACAACAAAAAAGGTATGTTATTTTGGGGAGTAGGTTCATCTTTACCGCAGCTATATGCCCCCACCAGGATAAAAGGGGGAGTCCCATTGCTTCAATAGGTTCTTACATTTTTGTAAGAGAGGGGCAAAATTGCTAGAGATAAGCATGGGGATATCATGGGAGAGGAAGACACCCATATGTTGTATCTTTTCTGTGGACCATTGGAAAGGAAACCAGACTTTCAGCGACTGAACATCTATGTCTGGGATATTTAACGCATATGTAATTGTTTTAGAGAAGTTCAGCTTGTAATAGCTAACTTTTCCGAACTCCTCTAAGATGAGAAACAGGGCTGGAAGGGAGGATAGAGGTTTGGAGGTAACGACAGTTAGGTCATCCGCAAACAAAATTACTTTATGTAAACTGCCCGAGATGTTAACTCCCTCAATCTCTGGAGAACCCCTAATTCTCTCCACTAATGGCTCCATCATGAGGGTGAAGAGCAGCAGGGATAAGGGGCAGAGATTTTGAAGCTGGGGGAGCAAAAACATATCCCACAGAATTTAGCTGAGGGTGAGGAATATAGGGCCATAATTCTGTTACAGAAAGCTTGGGGAAAGCCAAAGGTCAGCAGCACCTCCTTCAGGTAAAGCCAGTCGACCTTGTCAAAGGCTTTCTCAGCATCGAGGGATAAAGTGACGCAAGGTTGACAGAGTCGACTGGCCTCCAAGAGAATGTTGAGAAGCCTCCTAGTCTCGGGGTTTATTAATTGAGGGATAATAGCTTTCATGCGATTGGCTAGCACCTTGGTGTACACCTTGGTGTCAACATTCAACAAAGAGATAGGCCTGAAGTTGGGGCAAGCATCCAGGGATTTGCCCGGTTTTGGCAGGGTGACTATTGTGGCTTGCAAGAATTCCTCAGGAAAAGAGCCTATGGCTCCCGCCTTACTGAATACTCTTGCCAAGATAGGAGAGATCTGGTGCACAAAGGACCTATAGAAAAGAGAGGTGTATCCATCTGACCCAGGAGCTTTGCGATTTTTCAGATTTAGAATCACCGAAGTAATTTTATCGACTGTAGGTGGGGAATCAACCGTCTCTATCTGCTCCTGTGACAATCTTGGGGGATACAATCCAGATAAAAATTCACGGACAGACTCACCGCAGGGTGTGTTCTGGGGCTGCTCCACCCGAAGGTTATATAATTGTGAGTAATAGTTAGCGAACTCCACCCCTATATCTTTAGGGTTAGTAATCTTCGCTCCCCCCTTGAGGAGGTAAGGAATTCTCGACTGGGCCATGCGGTTTCTCAGTTTTCTCGCTAAAAGGAAATCTGGTCTGTTGCCTTTGTGGTAAAAAAGACGCCTAATAGCCCAAAGACATTCCTGCACCTTTTGATTCTCCAACATCCTTATAGAGCTCCTAGTGGTCTCAATGAGAGGTACAAGAGAGGGGTTTAATGGGGATATGTGTTGGGTAATGAGAGATCTAAAAGTCCTATGTAATTGGGCTAGAGACACAGTTGAGTTTTTGCGGGTTTGGCTTTGTACCTTAATAAAAAGGCCCCTCAGAAAGGCTTTTAAAGAACCCCAAGTCATCAACGTTGCCTGTGTCATTATGCTGCAAGAAATAAAAAATTTCCTCAGAGATAGTGTCTTTAAGGCCTGAGATAGAGAGAAGAGAGTCCCGAAGATGCCATGGGGGTCCGTTGATGCTAGTGGGAGTTGAATAGTAATGGGAGAGTGGTCCGACTATGTACAACTACCAATTAAGGCCGTCGATATCTGATCTAAAAGCCAAGAGCTGCAGAAAAAAAAAGTAAATCCTAGAGTAAGAGTTGTGCACAGGGGAAAATAAAGTTAAAATCTTTATCCACAGAGTGTATGGAGAGCCACACATCGAATAGGTCTGCCTGAGCCAGGAGGGAGTAGAAATGTTTCGTAGTTATAAAGGCCCCTGAGGGATGCGCTTATCTAAGGTTGGGTCCAGGACCATTTTGAAATCTCCTGCTACTAGTAGTGATCCTTTTTTGAATTTGTGTAGTCTGGTAAGGAATTTTCTAAGATGTCTAATTTGTTTCGTATTGGGGCTATAGTAAGAGGCTAGTGTGTATATCCTACCATCCAGTTTACAGACCAAGATTATATAGTGACCCTGAGGGTAAGCATCTATATGTAAATGTTCAAATGATATATCCCTGTGAATCAGGATAGCGACCCCCCTCAACTTTTTAGTAAAGGATGCTGTAAGGATGTTCGGGTATAGGGAGGATCTCAGCAGTAGTGGTTTATCTGCTACCAGTGAGTTAAGTCCTCTCACATTATGGGATGCTCATACGTATAACGCCCATCATAACCCAGAGAGAGGGTGGAAAAAAAGGAGGGGGGGAAAGGAAGGGGGGTGAGGTAAAGGGGAGAAGAAACGGAGTGCTAAAAGTAGAAGGGAGAGGGGAAGGGGGCAGGGAGAGCAAGAATGGAAGGAAAGTAGCGAACAGAAAGGTAACAAAAAAGGAGTTAAAGATAAGTACTAGGGTCAGGGTAATACTCAGCTTAAAAGTAACCTGGAGGGGATATTAATCAGTAGGGATATATAGCAGAAAGGGAGCCACGGACACTGGGTTACCTAAAACATGTGGTATATTACAAGGGAAACAACGATTAGGCTTCTGAACAAGAAGGAAACGTTTTTAATCTAAAATGTCAGTAGGAACGATTGAAAAGTAGCTTCAGGCCTAGTTGGAGGGGGGGGGGGCTGGGAGGAGCCAGCCAGGCCAGAGGAAGTGAACAGGAAGAGAAGAAAAAAAAGGAGAAAAAAAAAGGAGAAAATAGGAAGGACCCTGCTTTGTGTTCAGCAGCAAGGCGAGGGCAAGGGAGGGGAGAGATAAATGGATGGATAGACAAGTATGTAGACAGGGGGAGAAGTACAGAGGAATTTAGAGGAATTTAGAGGAATAGGGGCCCTGACAAACCCAGGCTGTGTATGGCTGTGGGGCTGAAATGTAAACCGTCATAGTAACAGAAATAAATTAACAACCCACACACATAAAAAAAACATAATTTTCAACTAAGTGAGGAACATAAGAACATATATAACCATTAGGTGTGAGCCTTGTTTTTATCATAGAGAGCTGCATTGTTAACAGGTAATAATTAGACTTGTGCAGCTTTGAAAAATTCGGTTCGGTTCGGATCGATTCAGAACGATTCGAATTTCAGTTCGGATCGATTCGAATTCGGAAGAAATCGAATGAATTTGTTTTGGATTCATTCGGATTCTTTCGGATTTGTGAAAAATTTGGTTTGATTCGGTTTGATTCAGTTCGATTCGGTTCGAATCGATTCGGAATTTCGGTCAGTGTTAAGTGGGATGTGCTGTGTATTACACTAGTATACTGTACAATAGTAGTGTAATACACGGCCATCCAAATCCATACGAATCTACCGAATAAATTCGAATCGATTCGGATTTAATTAGTAGATTCGGCACTACCGCAATTCAGAAATTTGAATCGATCCGAATCTCCGAATTCGACAAATTTGTCCGAATTTCGATTCGGACCGAATCGAATCGCGCATGTGTAGTAATAATTGGAATGGTTAAAGCATCGACAATAGGGCCACTTAACATACTCAGCAGGGGGTCTAGGGTCTCCATGTTATTCCCGGGGGTGGAAGTAGAGAGTGAGTGGGAAGCTCTAAAATAGTCAGGCCGTGTCAGCAACATTAGGGAGTGTATCAGTATATGACTGTGTATTAAATATGGGAGATCTTAAGTTAGTGGGCAAACTGGGATTGCATTGTAATGGTGTCTCAAGAGGTCCCCTTGTTAGACAAGAGGAAGTAAATTCCAGATTCAAAGTACAGGTAGTCCGACCAAAGAACAGATCATATCACTAGGGCCCAAATAAATAATGTTGCCAGCTCGCTAACCATCCCTAAATACAGGCTATTAGCCTCAGGAGGAAATTGTTTGTAGCTCCTGCTAGACTATGAGCCGGTGGTATTTGTATAAAAGTTTAATTTTAAATACACTGTCCCTTTAAGTCATTTGCTGTGGATAAATACTTATTTACATAATTTTATTATTGCATTGCTGTTTTCATATAACACATTATAGCATTTTCTTTTTTAACCTTTATGTCCTTTTAATACAAAAGGGAGGTTCTTATTTATTAATATTCCTACACCATACTTTTGATGAAGTTGGAACTGTAATAAAATGTGGGTTTTAATATAATTTTTGGAGGTTGAGTTTGCTTAATTTATGATATGAGACAAGAGATTACAAGTGAGTAATTTTTATAAATATTTAGAAGACAGACTGGCTGTGGTGGACTATTAATCTTTTCCTGAAGCCTTTACTAGTGAGGAAGGATCTGTGTTTGTTAATCTTTACTTGCTGAAGTCATGGTTGATGCTTGTCTGATTTGTTTTCTGCAGATTATTTTCTACATGCATAGTTGCCAACTTTCCCATTTTTCCCGGGACAGTCAGGTTTTTCACTTCCTGTTCCTGTCTTTTAAGTCTGTCCTTTGTTCAATTTAGTATGTAGTTAGTTCAACAATATTCTATGCAGTGCAGTACTCCCACCACAGAGGTTGCTGTGGCTTTTAATTTTAAAGTGAAAAAAATATCAGTCCCACTAAGTAAAATTAAAACAATTCTTTATTGAGACATAATTAAAATCAGACACCAAGGAGTATCGCATGATCTTACGCGTTTCCCGCTTCTATGAGCACCTAAACATAGATACTATGTAACGACCATAAACTATTTAACAAATGTTCTGCCAATCAGAAAATACAAAGTAAATGACGACACAATTTAACTCATTGTGCCTCATACAATATTACACATCACTTCTACAATATTAAATAACATTTAAAAAATATATCATAAAAGTTCTTATTGCAAAAAGAGATATGGGGAATCAATGTTTGGCATAAAATATATAACATAGGATATATAAAGTTGCGCTAACAACTAATAAATGTGAACAAAAAGTAAGCATCTAGTCTACAAAATAACTCATGTCCCACTCCAAATTTAACCCCTTAGGAGTTTTAGTTTTAGATTGCAATTTGTAGATCCAAAAGCGTTCTCTGTTAGTAAGCAACCTATATTTGTTACCTCCTCTAAGTGGGTAACGGATTACATAAATAACCTTTACAGTTATACTATGGGTATTAATGAAATGTTCACAATTCATTCAAGTGTCTAGCTATCTCTGAATCCTCACTATATATTTTTTTATATCCCTGACATGTCCTGTCACTCTAGATTTTAATTCTCTAGTCGTTTGTCCGACGTGCTGAAAAAAGATTGCATTCCAATAAGAAGACCACAAACTCTATGACAGTTTGCATAAAAAATTCTCAATTTTGTTAAGATGTTCTAATATCCTCCTTTTCAGGAATCAAGAAGTTTGACCACAATAACAGACATTAGGATGAGACCTACTGAAATCCTATTGGCTGTTTAAATCTGCCAATAGGATGAGATCTACTGAAATCCTATTGGCTGTTCAAATTAGCCAATAGGATTTCAGTAGCTATCATCCTATTGGTTGTTTTGAACAGCCAATAGGATTTCAGAAGCTCTCATCCTATTGGCTGATTTGAATTTGAAGAATAAAATCAGCCAATAGGAATACAATTTATACCATTTTGAAACGACTACCTTGCATTCAACTTCAGTGTACGGCGGCGACCGTATGAAGAGGACGCTCCGCACAGGATGTCTTCGGCTTCCAGGATGGCTCTGTGCCGCCGGGATGATGATAGAAGATGCCCCCAGGATGGATGAAGACCAGCTGCCTGGATGGAGATGGATGTCCGGAATTCAGAAACCATGAGTAGATCTTCTTGGGTTAGTGTTAGTTTTTTCAATTTTTTTGGGTGGGTTTTCTTTTAGATTAGGGCTTTGGGCTTTTAAAAAGAGCTAAATGCCCTTTTTAAGGGCAATGCCCATACAAATGACCCTTTAGGGGCAATGGGTAGCTTAGGTTTTTCTAGAGTTAGGTTTTTTATTTTGGGGGGTTGGTTGGGTGGTGGGTTTTACTGTTGGGGAGACTTTGCATTTGTTTACAGGTAAAAGAACTGATATCTTTAGGGCAATGCCCTACAAAAGGCCCTTTTAAGAGCTATTTGTAGATTATTGTAGGCTAGGGTGTGTGTTTTTATTTATTTAAATAGAGTTATATTGTAATTTTAATTTAAAGTTGGGGGGGGTGTGTTAGGTTGGGGGGTTAATAGTTTAATTTAGTGTTTTGCGATGTGGGGGCGGCGGTTTAGGGGTTAATAGGTTTATTTAGTGGTCGGAGATGTGGGAGGCCGCATTTTTAGGGGTTAATATCTTTATTATAGTGGTGGCGATGTCGAGAAGCGGCAGATTAGGGTTTAATAGCTTTTATTAGTGTTGCTGATTTCGGGGGGTGGCAGATTAGGGGTCAATAACTTTATTTAGGTGTTGGTGAAGCTGATTAGGGGTGTTTAGACTTGGGGTTTATGTTAGTGTGTTTTCATTCCACGATCGCAGGTGTTTTTTTTTTAACACTCTCTCACAATTGATGTCTATGGGGGAAAGCATGCACGAGCACGTCAAAGCAGCCCTTGAATTTTGTGCGGTATGGAGCTTAACGCCACCATATTGCACGCACAAGGAGGCTTTTCAGAAACTCGTAATGGCATCGTTATGGAGAGGGAAATAACGCAAATGTTGTTGTGTTCGTTTTGCACCCTGTTTAGAGCAAAACTCGTAATCTAGGTGTTAGTTTCATATGAATGATCTGTGATTGGATTGGTTTAATGCGGTCATATCACTGGAGAAGTGGGAATCTACCTGACTGAGAACTAATGCACTCAAGCTACTCATTGGGGAACTACAATACCTACCTTGGCTTATTCATTTTAAAAGAAAAAGATTTGATAGACTTATTATTTAATAAATTAATTTAATAATTTTCTTTGGAAAAATGCAAATTTAGTAAAGCATTTGAAACAGGGAAAGATTAACATAAATAAATACATTTTTATTTAGGAGGATAATTAATTTTTAATACGGTATCTTTAACAACATGCTGATTAAAATAGCTTTTACTAATTTATTTCCACAGTAACAAATGATAGTAAACTCTGCACATTGTAAGCCTTCTCTCTAGGTAGCAGTTATTTGAAGGTTTATATATATATATATATATATATATATATACAGAGAGAAGAAATTAATGTTAAAGCTTGGAGAAACTTTTTATTCGCTCTTGAAAAAAGGCATTATCCAAAACCGGTTGAGCAATTTTATTTATACTGAGCTTTCATTACTACTTGTTTTAATAGTAAAGCTGGATTTTTTGCTTCAATGTTGTTCCAATCCTTTTTTAATAAAAACATCTGATTTTATTCTTCCTGTGTGAGTATATTCCATTTTTCCATTTAGTGCACCTTTCTGCAAATTACTATTGCATTATGTCTGTTCTTCTCTTCTGAGGTGTCAGGGAGGGGATAAAAGACTTTGGGGCATATTTATAAAACTCTGTACGGAGCTTGAACCCCTGTGTTTCGGCTCGCCAGAAACAGAAGTTATGAAGCAGCGGTCTAAAGACCTCTGCTCCATAACCTGTCCGCCTGTTCTGAAGCGGCGGACATAAATCGACAGAAGTCAACCTGATCGAATACGATCAGGTTGATTGACACCCCCTGCTAGTGGCCGATTGGCCGCAAATCTGCAGGGGCAGCATTGCACCAGCAGTTCACAAGAATTGCTGGTGCAATGATAAATGCCGACAGCATATGTTGTCGGCATTTATCGATATGCAGCGGACATGATCTGCTATATCGGATCATGTCTGCTCGCACAATCATAAATATGCCCCAGAGTCTGTGCTTCCAAGGGGGAATTGCGCTGCCATACAACTACAAGTTTGAACATACGGTGAAGGAGTGACCGGGGCTGGCAGCATCCATCCGATAAAGGGAAGTGCAAACAATTTATACTATTCACATCAATATTGTTGTTGTAAACTCAAAAACACTCTCTGCTAAAAAAAATATTCAAAAAAAATTATTGCAATACAAAGTTATAAGGGCTCAAAGATATGAGGTCTCATAAAAAAAAAAAAAAGGCAGCAAAAGGCTTTATCATAGAGACACATATACATGTCTAAATATGTAAATTTATGTATATATATATATATATATATATATATATACATATATTTATTTTTATATATATATATACAGTATATATATATATATATATATATATATATGTACATATGTTTTTATGTGTTTTACTGTATATTTACTGTACATATTTCACATTCCAATGTTCTTCACGTACAGGATAATGTCCTTTTTATTATTAAATATATATTTATATACAGTATATGTATATATCATATACATATATGTTCCAATCAGCCAATAGAATGCGAGCTCAATCTGTTTGGCTGATTGGATCAGCCAATCGGATTGAACTTGAATCTGATTGGCTGATTCAATCAGCCTATCAGATTTTTCCTACCTTAATTCAATTGGCTGATAGAATCCTATCAGCCAATCGGAATTCTAGGGACGCCATCTTGGATGACGTCACTTAAAGGAACCTTCATTCGTCAGGAGTCGCCGGAAGAAGAGGATGGATCCGCGTCCGCTGCTTCAAGATGGTCCCGCTCCGCGCCGGATGGAAGAAGATAGAAGATGCCGCCTGGATGAAGATGTCTACCGGTCCGGATGCCTTCTTCTTGCCGGATAGGATGAAGACTTCGGACCCTCTTCTGGACCTTTTCTTGCCGGATAGGATGAAGACTTCAGAGCCTCTTCTGGACGGATCGGTGATACCCGGCGTGGTGAAGATAAGGTAGGAAGATCTTCAGGGGCTTAGTGTTAGGTTTTTTAAGGGGGGTTTGGGTTAGATTAGGGGTATGTGGGTGGTGGGTTGTAATGTTGGGGGGGTATTGTATGTTTATTCTTTGGGGCATGCCAAGCAAAAGGCCCTTTTAAGGGCTGGTAAGGTAAAAGAGCTGTTAACTCTTTATTTTAGAATAGGGTAGGGCATTTTTTTATTTTGGGGGGCTTTGTTATTTTTTTAGGGGGCTTAGAGTAGGTGTAATTAGTTTAAAATTCTTGTAATCTTTTTTTATTTTTTTGTAATTTAGTGTTTGTTTGTTTTTGTAATTTAGTGTTTGTTTGTTTTTGTAATTTAGTTTAGTTGATTTAATTGTAGATAATTGTAGGTAGTTTATTTTATTAATTTATTGATAGTGTAGTGTTAGGTTTAATTGTAACTTAGGTTAGGATTTATTTTACAGGTAATTTTGTAATTATTTTAACTAGGTAGCTATTAAATAGTTATTAACTATTTAATAGCTATTGTACCTGGTTAAAATAAATACAAAGTTGCCTGTAAAATAAATATAAATCCTAAAATAGCTACAATATAATTATTCGTTATATTGTAGCTATATTAGGGTTTATTTTACAGGTAAGTATCTAACTTTAAATAGGATTAATTTATTTAATAAGAGTTAATTTATTTCGTTAGATAAAAATTATATTTAACTTAGGGGGGTGTTAGGGTTAGACTTAGCTTTAGGGGTTAATACATTTATTAGAGTAGCGGCGAGGTCTGGTCGGCAGATTAGGGGTTAATACTTGAAGTTAGGTGTCGGCGATGTTAGGGAGGGCAGATTAGGGGTTAAAACTATTTATTATAGGGTTTTTGAGGCGGGAGTGAGGCGGTTTAGGGGTTAATACATTTATTATAGTAGCAGCGAGGTCCCGTCGGCAGATTAGGGGTTAAAAAGTGTAGGTAGGTAGTGGCGACGTTGGGGGGGGGGCAGATTAGGGGTTAATAAATATTATGTAGGTGTCGGCGATGTTAGGGGCAGCAGATTAGGGGTACATAGGGATAATGTAGGTTGCGGCGGTGTGCAGTCGGCAATAGAGTGGTGGCAAAGTGGGGGGGCCTCAGTTTAGGGGTACATAGGTAGTTTATGGGTGCTAGTGTACTTTAGAGCACAGTAGTTAAGAGCTTTATGAACCGGCGTTAGCCCATAAAGCTCTTAACTCCTGACTTTTTTCTGCGGCTGGAGTCTTGTCGTTAGAGTTCTAACTTCAGCCAAGACTCTAAATACCGGCATTAGAAAGATCCCATTGAAAAGATAGGATACACAATTGACGTAAGGGGATCTGCGGTAGGGAAAAGTCGCGGCTGGAAAGTGAGCGTTAGACCCTTACCTACAAGACTCTAAATACCAGCGGCCAGCCAAAACCAGCGTTAGGACCCCCTAACACTGGTTTTGACGGCTAATGCAGAACTCTAAATCTAGGCGTTTGTCTGCTGATCTTTAGCTTATGCTCTTGTCCGGACTGCTCACTGCATCAACCGCTGTGGTCAGGAGTGTCCAGGACCACTCAAAATATGATTTACACTGTCACAAAGGAGTCCTTTAGTTTATATAAAAACCCCAAAATCCTGTTTGGACCCCTCTTTCAAATTTGGCTGTCCATAATGACCATTAATTAAGGAGAATTTTCTGGACATGCTCTTTTCTCTGGCTGTTCTTTGATTTCACTACAGCAGTTCTCTCTTACGCCTGACATAGATATATAAGTATAGATATGTATTTTTTATTAATAGTTTAAGATATATATATACTGTATATGTTTAATAATAAAAAGTACATTTTTTTTTATGTGAAGAGCATAGAAATGTAACAAATGCATTTTGCAAATTGCGTTTCTCAATTTAAATCGTAACGTGGTTGGGTTAGTGAACATGAGAACTTAGTATTCTTAAGGTGGGTTATTGAAATATGACATAAAATATTTTAAAAAAATATATAAATTATTAAAAAGTAATAAACATACTTTAAAATATATAGATATATTCTATGGATTTTTTTAGAATATTTTACAGTATGTTTATTAATTTTTAATAATTTATATGAATATCTATACTATGGGGTATTTTTTATCAAGCTCCGTATGGAGCGTGATGCCCCGTGTTTCGGTCTAAAGATCGCTGCTCCATAACCTGTCCGCGCTAATCTGCAGGGGGCGGCGTTGCACCAGCAGTTCACAAGAACTGCTGGTGCAATGATAAATGCCGTCAGCGTATGCTGTCAGCATTTATCGATGTACGGCGGACATGATCTGCAATATCGGATCATGTCTACTCGCACATTAATAAATAGGCCCCATTATATCTATAGGAATAGATATGCAGGTATAGGTATATACACCCATATAGCCATATATAGAAATATGTATTTGAGAATAAAAAGCACATTATCCTGTAAGTGAAGAACATTGGAATGGGAAATATTTACAGAAAATATACAGTAAAATACATACACTCGGGGGGCGGAGTTAACTTCCGCACTGAGCAGTCGCAACTTCACAGAGCTCCTGCTTTTTCAATTTATTTAATCAACTTTAAAACTGTTTTACTGAATCCTAACAGGCGAGTTTCTACATTTTGGTACATACTGAGGCTTGTGTGACTGCCTGGCCTCGGTGATACAAAATCCAGACCCGTACAGCCCTCTCTAAGACTCGGGTGTGAGCCGCGCCGGGTGAGCTGGGAATCGCATCTGCTTCAGGGCCCTGAAGATATCTCTACCTAGCGAACAGCTTACCTGCCTCCGCAATACCTATACTGCCGCACCGCACTTAGCTCCGGAGGGTCGGGGATCCGCTCCGGAGCTTTACCGACTACGCTGCAGCTGCCCTGAAAGAGACTCTTGGACGCCATAGTGGAAATCTGCCTGGAGGCGCACCGCTCGCAGTGAGTAAAAACCTGTAGTCACAACAGAGGGCATAAGGCAGACACAAAAGGGATAAGTAATCCTGATAAATATCAAAGGGGATAAGACAGACAACAAAGGGGGAACACAGGAGAGAACAGAACGGGAGAAAAGAAAAAGGCGCCAAAGTCCGCCATCTTCCCTCCTTCTTCCTGCCTTTTTACATCTCTGCAACGGCTGTGTAAACTGTAAACTGCTAACACCTTGCCACAGCTCTTCCCCAATGACAAATAGACGTTTAAAGTTGTCCGGTCTGGAGATCTAATCAACTAATCTTACTGTAAACAGGCAGCTACACTTTCTGCCCTAAAAGCCCTCCTTTACATGTCACACTACTCAGAACATGTAACGGCTGTGTAAACTGTAAACTGCTAACACCTTGCCACAGCTCTTCCCCAGTGACAAATAGACGTTTAAAGTTGTCCGGTCTGGAGATCTAATCAACTAATCTTACTGTAAACAGGCAGCTACACTTTCTGCCCTAAAAGCCCTCTTTTACATATCACACTACTCAGGACGTCCATTCTACTAAAGAGTGTAATTACACGGTACACAAGCAGCTGCACTCTCTACCCTAACAGCCCTTTTTCTACATTATACTGCTCAGAGCGTTCATACTGCTGAAGGGAGTTTTCACCACTTGATATTAGAGATTCTCAGTGCTTTAATTGTTTAAATGATGTAAGACCTGCTTAGACTTTTTCACCAGATAGGGTCATTGATAATAAAGGGTGCTTTATATATGAACTAGCAGAGTTTTCAAGCTGGTAATCCTTCCACAACAGAGAGAGACTTATACCACAACCGCAGCTTTACCTGCCTCCCAATCTAACTTTCAGTGTGCTCAGCCAGTCCCCTCCATCCTTTCCCACAGGTGCATGGTGCCTGTGGGTCATACCCTCTTACCCTTTACCAACTTGGCCAATAGGAGGCATATCCCTAGGAGGGGACGGTACAACTGGGAGATCCTACTTAACCACCTAACCGGCATTTAAAACTTAAGAAAGCTTTACTTTGGACTTTTCATCATTAACTTATCACATAAACATCTGACCATGACCCTATTTGTGTTGGTCTGCATGGCTCACAACATGCACTAAGAGGTGAGGGGTCCGCTGGGCCGAGGCATAAGATGACTAACTAAAGAAATGTGATCTAAGACACTGGTCCTAAACACCCTATCGAGGGATCTCTGCCTAATTGTGTTATTTCACACTGTTGTTCTTCTGTTAAAACCTTAATATTTCTATCATGCCACAGGGCTCTCGGAGGAAGACCGCTAATCCTTCAGAATATAGAAAATCTGTGGCAGACCACTTCAAAGCTAAGCCTACGGCTGGGAAGCCTACGCCTGAACTCAATACCCCACAACAGCTGCTGGAAAACAGCCCTGATATGGCGGAAGCTACAGGTATGGAAAGCAGCATCCCTGGCTCAGTAGCCTCAGATATTGTAACTACCCTCACTCAGAGGATGAACTCTCTCCAGGAATCCCTCACCAAAGCTATCAGGAGCTCTACAGCAGATCTCAGGAGAGATATTGGGGTCATCAGTGAACGTATTGACGTTCTAGAAAAGAAACAAGACGACCTAGCGGTAGAGCAGGGGAATCTGACTAATCATTCACAAGTGCTAGTCGACATGCTGGATACAGTCGAAGCTAAGATGGCATACATGGAAGATCGTTCCCGTAGGAACAATTTGAGATTCAGAGGTGTTCCTGAAGAAATTGCCCCGCCCGACCTCGGGAAATACCTCATTGAGCTATGTGAAATACTTCATGCCCCAGGATTCACCAATGAAACTTTAATGGACAGAGTACATAGACTCCCCAGAGGGAGGAATGTCTCAGCAGAGAAACCAAGAGATGTGATCGCTAGATTCCACTACTTCACATATAAAGAACAAATTCTCCGAGCCATGTTCCAGCGTCCCACCTTGCCTAGTAGATTTGAGTCCATACAAATATTTCCAGACCTGTCCCAGTACACGGTACAAAAAAGAGGCACCTTTCGTGAGGTTACAAAGCTATTGAGACAGATGGGAATTAAATACAGGTGGGGATATCCTACTAAGCTGCTGATTCAAAAAGATGGCCGATTTTACACAGCTGACACCCCAGGCAAGGGTCAACTTCTCCTCAAAGGATGGACCAAAAGCACTAGCCTAACTGGAGACAATGGCTCCACTACTCCTAAAGAAGCAGAACAACACACTACCTCCTCCTCTATTCTGAGACCAACAGCATTTGAGTGGAGGCCTCTTGCTCAAAGAAAGGCTCCGTCCAAAAGGCAAAACCCAACATCACAACAACCCTCAACAGATGGAACAGAAGATCCCTCGGATGATGAAGACTGATAAGTATACTTTTCATTACTAAATGCTCCCTTGTCATCATACTTTATAGGGGAATGTTTTGTTTATTTCTCAGTTACATAATTATGTGAAGCAGGAACTGTTTTATTGCAAGTCTAAGAGACACTTTGTCCCATCCAAGGGAATGTTACAAGGACATGGACATACTATAAGAGACTCTCTTTGCCCTAACCGCCACAGTCATGATCTGGTGCTAATAATGAAAATGTTTGAATTATATAATCCTTTTGCACTGTTTGTAATTAAGTTTACTGTTTCCGTTGTTAATAACAAGAGTTAGTGAGCCTTATTTAGAGCCATTATACAATTAAACGTTATGAGGCCAGGGACATATCATAAGAGACTATTTACTCCAGTTATTATGGCCCTAGTTTGCTCCTGATAGCGAGCACCCACGAGCACTATGCTCCTCTTGCTATGTCTAAAGCTATCATTTACTGTTACTTATGCTAGTTACAAGCAGATTTGAGCCTTATTTGGAAGGCCCATGTGTACTTTTTTACTATGAGCGCCTACTGAACTGAAATATGTACTGTCTAACAAACCGGACCCTTGTAATGTTCATGAGTATTATTACTACCACAGCTGTTTGTTCCAGGACCTGGTGGACCTTGTCTAGAAGAGTTATGCAAAGAGATGTTGTGGCATCAGGGACACAATAAGAGACTTTCTACCCCAGTTATAGAGACCCTAGTGTGCTGCTACCAGCAAAACATCCTGAGTTTTATGTTTACTTTACAATGTTTCTAAGTGCCATTTAATATTGTTTATGCTGGTTGTATATATTACTAAGCCTTATTTAGAAGGTTTTTGTACACTTACCACTTGGTGTACCTGTAAACTTGAAATATGTAATACCTAACAAATTTGCATAATCTTTAGACTGATAGGACTTGCTTTATTATGTTTTAAGATTACTAACACATGTCAAAACCTGCACTGACGCTTTTCGCTCTTCCAGAGGCTTACACCTGGCTGTATTACATTTTATCCCACTAAGCCCTGTAGATATGCTCACACTAGACATGCTCATTCACTAGATGCTGACAGCGGTGCTAAGAAAGCCAAACACGACAAAAGTTAAACTAGCGACATTAACAAGGCACTAGCAGACTTATAGTTACATATTCAAATATTTCTTTTCCTTACTATAGATATATTGAGCCTGATTCTAGCGGTGTGACGATAGCCGTTGCACTCCTAATAAGGCCCCAGTTCCATGCAATTCAGCATAGATAGTCCACCAGGTCGTACCTGAGACCCACTATATACAGTAAAGATACTCGGCTGCTCACCCCTTGGCCCTAGACCGCCTGGTCTGGAGCTGAGGCTGAGAGACATTACCTGCTAGCAATACTCTCCGGAAGCCCTATGCACATCAAACGGGAAATTGAGACTTTCCCAGTCATGTTGTGCATACCTTCTTCAGTTTAGGTTTTTACATACCAAATTGTTCAGCATGGAAGAAGGACCCTACTAACCTCTTATTGCTTCACGTTATCTGTATCAGTTATGTATTAAGTTGATGTGTCTGTTTTTGCAATCTCTAATATAGACTAGTCAAACCATAAATGGTTTCAACTAAGTAGGATGTTTGACCAGAGTTATAATATTTTATCCACACTGTAGAGAGAACATTACAAGCGAATGTATATTTGAAAAGTTCTTGCAGTAACTGACTACATTGTTTCCTATGTTTATTACAGCATGATGTCATCTTATCCTGCACTTAAGTTTAAAAAAAATAAAATAAAAAAAAAATGTTGTTGTGACTAGATGTTATCAATGGGATTATTAAGACGTCACATTGGCTTGTCTGATATTCACTTTTTCCCTTACTGACAATTCCACCCCTAACCTAGAACAGACAGATCCCACCTAAAATACAACCCATATACCTCCCCACCTACGGACCTTGCCTCGGCCCGGACCTCCCCCCCTCCTCCCTTCCCTCTTGCTGACTTATCTCCTCTATCCTTCTGGACACTAGTCCATACGATCGTCAGACTGCACCTCTCCACCCCCCCCCAAGGGAACACCACAGCTTACCGAAAGTAAGCAAAAGAACACAGATTCAATCGTATTTCCTAAGTGACTTATTACTCATATCCTCATATCTGAGGATCAGACGACTATAACCAAACCACATTTCCCTTAACCCTCTTACCTCCTCCCTCCCCTCCCCCCCCTTTTTTTTTTCTCCCCTTCTCTCCACTTGTGACAATGAGCCCCGGTCTTAAATTTGTCTCTCTTAACACGAAGGGGCTTAACTCACCGGCAAAGCGCAGCATGGTACTATCGTACTTAAAGAAGCTTCGGTGTGATGTATCCTTCTTACAGGAGACCCACTGGGCCAAGGCAAACACCCCAGCTCTAAAATCCAAACACTATCCGACAGTTCTCAATTCGACTTACGAAGAAAAGAGCAGGGGAGTATCAATCTGTGTCAGCGCTGCGGTGGCATTTCAACAAATACACTTGGAAACGGACCCGGAAGGGAGGTTTCTATTAGTGATCTGCAAACTCAATTCACATCTCTATACTCTTGTAAATCTATACGCCCCCAATTAGGGTCAGATAGCCTTTTTGCGCACGATGTTACATTTTATAGACGGTCTAAAACAAGGCACGCTGATACTAGGAGGTGACTTCAATCTAGTCTGAGACCCTTACATAGACAAAAAAATCCCGAACAATAAAGTCCTAGATAATTACTCTAAGTCCACGGCCCCTAAGTTCCAGAACCTCATATACCAATCTGAACTTTACGATGTGTGGCGGGCATGCCACCCAGAATCGCGAGATTATACGTACTTTTCACCCCCTCATCGGTCGTACTCGAGATTGGACTACTTCTTTGTTGACTCTTGGTCTATGAATAACATCACAAACTCTAGCATATGCAGTTGCCCATGGTCTGACCATGATGCTGTAGTTATGTCAATTGACACGGAAAGATCTACATTGATCAGACCGTCATGGAAACTTCCAAAATTTCTGTGGGAAGACGCATCCTTTGTCCCAGATCTGGTAGATAAGATAGAGGAATTTCTGGAGATAAACAGACCTAACCAGACCTCACATCAAATCAGATGGGCAGCCTTAAAGGCCTATATCAGGGGGTTCTGTATTGCAAAGGCATCCAGTATTAAAAAGAAGTGGGGAGCCCCACTGGGGAAACTCACCTGTGACTTGAGAACGAGAGAACGGCAAAATAAACTAGCTCCTACGGATAGTCTGTCCAGCGAGATTCTGAATCTAAAATCACAAATCAAGAATCTAGAAGTGGAAAAATTTAAACGAGCCCTTTCGAGATTCAAAATGATTATGTATTCCAAAAGCAACAAAGCAGGCGCGATGTTAGCAAACAAATTGAAACAGAGACTAGCGTGCTCCCGAATACCATACCTTGACCTCGAGGGACGAAGAGTGTGCGCCCCTGAGGACATAGGGAAGGCCTTTGCGAAATTCTACGAGCGCCTTTATAGCATTGACTCACATGAGAGGCCTACAGTAGCACCCCCTCAGGCCATTTCCTCCTTCTTGGAGAAATTGAATCTGCCAGTACTCTCAGAGGAGGATAAAGACAAGTTAATTGCACCTATCACTGAGATAGAGCTGGGATTGGCAATTAAACAGTTAAAGAATGACAAAGCCCCGGGCCCGGACGGCTTCCCTGGGCAACTCTATAAAAAGTTACAGACGCAGCTTAAACCCATATTGTGCCACACTTACAATGAAATTAGATCGAAGGGACAGATATTAAAAGAATATCTCGAAGCGACTATTGTCGCGATACCCAAGCCAGGCAAAGACCCATCCCAATGCAGCAATTTTCACCCTATTTCGCTCATTAATGTGGACACAAAATTGTACTCCAAAATTCTTGCGGATAGACTGTCTTTCTTACTGCCATCACTGATCGATACAGACCAAGTTGGCTTTGTTTGTGGCCGGCAGGGACCGGACAATACGAGACGATTGATTTCTATCTTCACTGAAGCAAAAAGGCAGGACACCCCCCTTCTGGCCCTGTCACTAGATGCCGAAAAGGCGTTTGACAGGGTCAGATGGGAATATATGTGGAGGGTCTTGGAGACATTTGGCTTTCCACCTGAGGCTATCACCATGATCAGAGCCCTGTATTCCTGTCCAAGCGCCAGGGTGAGAGGGCTGGGCTTTTGCTCCCCCCCCTTTGACATCTCTAATGGAACTAGGCAGGGTTGCCCACTGTCCCCTTTGTTGTTCGCCCTGATCATGGAACCACTAGCGGAGGCGATCCGTGCGTCGCCTACTATTGAAGGGATACAGGTGGGTCCCTGCCAGGAAAAGATCGCGTTATACGCAGATGATGTCACCCTCTTTCTCTCGAACCCTAAGTGCTCAGCTCCAGCAGTGTTCACCACCTTAGCACAGTTTAGCTTACTGAGCTACTATAAGATAAATATGTCAAAAACGGAGGCATACAGTATAAATATACCTGGCGACCAGCTCTTAAACCTGCAAGAAGTGTACAATTTTCACTGGTCCACAACGTCCATTAAACATCTCGGCATTCAGCTGAGTGCGGATCTAGATAGGATTCTATCTCTGAACTTTGATCCTCTAATTGCTGAGCTACAGTCCCTAATTCGCAGATGGGACTTCAGAGAGATTTCTTGGATGGGACGCATAGCTACAGTAAAAATGTCGCTACTCCCTAAGGTATTATACCTATTTCGTTGTATCCCGTTGAATATTCCACATGGCACCCTACAGCAAATCCACCGGCTCTTTATTGACTATGTCTGGGGGAAAAAGACACCTCGGATTGGCTATAAAACCATGCAGAGGGAATTCTCTAGAGGTGGAGTGGCTTTTCCAAACGTTTTTCTTTATTATGAGGCTGCCAGATTATCGCAGATCACGGCCTGGGGCCCCGCTAGAGAGAAACCAAAATGGTTCAAACTTGAGGAATTGCACCTACCCGAGGGCTTGGATCTTCCGAGTGTTCTGTGGGTTCACAGACACAAGCAACTAGTTGACAAGGTCATTAACCCTATAGTACAGCAAAATATTAAAACGTGGCATGAGCTCAAACACCATACAAAAATTGCCCCACACTCATCGCCGATCCACCAGATGAAAGGTCTTCTATGGGACCTCCCAAATATCCATGTTGAATTCTGGATACAACATGAGTTCGAGCTGGTAGAACAATTGTTTTCTAATGGGAAGCTTATGTCGGTCCACCAAGTACTCGACTTACTGAGGGGCTCTCCCCTATGGCTTTCCTTTGAATGTTGCAGAGTACTTAGCTTGCTCCGCTCCTGGAAATTTGGGACTCAAAATCTCAGACCCCATTCTAAATGGGAAGAGAGGTGGCTACATGAGATGGGAACGGTTTGACAGGGTCAGATGGGAATATATGTGGAGGGTCTTGGAGACATTTGGCTTTCCACCTGAGGCTATCACCATGATCAGAGCCCTGTATTCCTGTCCAAGCGCCAGGGTGAGAGGGCTGGGCTTTTGCTCCCCCCCCTTTGACATCTCTAATGGAACTAGGCAGGGTTGCCCACTGTCCCCTTTGTTGTTCGCCCTGATCATGGAACCACTAGCGGAGGCGATCCGTGCGTCGCCTACTATTGAAGGGATACAGGTGGGTCCCTGCCAGGAAAAGATCGCGTTATACGCAGATGATGTCACCCTCTTTCTCTCGAACCCTAAGTGCTCAGCTCCAGCAGTGTTCACCACCTTAGCACAGTTTAGCTTACTGAGCTACTATAAGATAAATATGTCAAAAACGGAGGCATACAGTATAAATATACCTGGCGACCAGCTCTTAAACCTGCAAGAAGTGTACAATTTTCACTGGTCCACAACGTCCATTAAACATCTCGGCATTCAGCTGAGTGCGGATCTAGATAGGATTCTATCTCTGAACTTTGATCCTCTAATTGCTGAGCTACAGTCCCTAATTCGCAGATGGGACTTCAGAGAGATTTCTTGGATGGGACGCATAGCTACAGTAAAAATGTCGCTACTCCCTAAGGTATTATACCTATTTCGTTGTATCCCGTTGAATATTCCACATGGCACCCTACAGCAAATCCACCGGCTCTTTATTGACTATGTCTGGGGGAAAAAGACACCTCGGATTGGCTATAAAACCATGCAGAGGGAATTCTCTAGAGGTGGAGTGGCTTTTCCAAACGTTTTTCTTTATTATGAGGCTGCCAGATTATCGCAGATCACGGCCTGGGGCCCCGCTAGAGAGAAACCAAAATGGTTCAAACTTGAGGAATTGCACCTACCCGAGGGCTTGGATCTTCCGAGTGTTCTGTGGGTTCACAGACACAAGCAACTAGTTGACAAGGTCATTAACCCTATAGTACAGCAAAATATTAAAACGTGGCATGAGCTCAAACACCATACAAAAATTGCCCCACACTCATCGCCGATCCACCAGATGAAAGGTCTTCTATGGGACCTCCCAAATATCCATGTTGAATTCTGGATACAACATGAGTTCGAGCTGGTAGAACAATTGTTTTCTAATGGGAAGCTTATGTCGGTCCACCAAGTACTCGACTTACTGAGGGGCTCTCCCCTATGGCTTTCCTTTGAATGTTGCAGAGTACTTAGCTTGCTCCGCTCCTGGAAATTTGGGACTCAAAATCTCAGACCCCATTCTAAATGGGAAGAGAGGTGGCTACATGAGATGGGAACGGTAAAACCTCTTACATTTCATTACAGGGCCCTCCTACAAGACCATTCAGTGGGCCTCCCGAGCCAAATCAAAATGTGGTGTAGGGAATTAGCTCTAAACATGTCAGACAAAGAGCTGAAAGATGCGATCCAATTGACAAAAAAAACGATCCACTGCATAACGATTTTTGAAAGCTACATGAAACTTATACTGCAATGGTATAGAGTACCCACTAAACTGTCGAAAATGTTCCCTAGCGCCTCCTCAGAATGTTGGAGACTATGTGGAGAAGAAGGCTCCAACTCTCATGTGTGGTGGTCGTGCCCAAAAATCCGAGACCTCTGGAGGGACGTTGAGACCCTGTTGCATTCTATGAACTTGACTATACAACTAACGCCAAGCTCAGCCCTCTTCCACATCTTAGATAAAGCCCTCCCCAAATGCAGCAAACAGTTGGTGATCTATGTGATGGCAGCCACCAAGCTTTGTATTGCTAGAGCATGGAAACGAGTTGCTCCACCTAGGATATCGGACGTTTGCGAGGTAATACAGTACCTGGCTAACATGGAGAAATTTGCGTATGGTTCACTGGAACGCATGGAAGATTATTGGGCAATATGGGAAGACTGGATCCAGATCCGGTAGACCTAAATATTGCCTCATGCCGCTATCTCTCCCCTCTCAGTAATGCAAAAATCCGAGACCGGGGGACACAGCGCACAAACTGTTTTAACCCCCCTTTTTTTTTTTTTTTCTCTCCCCTCCTCCCTATACCTCCTATACCACTTCTGCTATCACCACTCCCTCCGTACTGTTCCCGTTTACCCCATTCCCTTTCTCACCCAAAATTTTTTCCCACCACCTCCCATGAGATGACCCCTTAGCCCTTCTTTCCTTTGGCCTACCCTTCCCCCCCTACACAACATTACTAAATACCCAAGCTTAGCTAGAGTTCGTCTTGATATTTAAGACACGTGGTTCTAGTTGTCACTTACGATTTTTCATCACAGAAGCTAAATTTTATATTTTATTATCTGAGATCCCTATGAAGCTTGAGATTAATCCTCAATTGATATCTAGATATATACATCCTGTTTAAAACATACCTGAATGTTTATCACTCAGAAATATGCCTAGATGCTATTTGTCAAATCTATGTATCCACTTTGATGTTCTCTTTTTGAGGAAGATGATTGTCTTCCTTTGTGTTTATTGACTGTATGTACTTTTGGTTCTCAATAAAAAATTCTTAAAAAAAAATAAATAAAAAAAAAATACATACACTCACTGGCCACTTTATTAGGTACACCTGTTCAATTGCTTGGTAACACAAATTGCTAATCAGCCAATCACAAGCCAGCAACTCAATGCATTTAGGCATCTAGACGAGGTGAGGACGACTTGCTAAATTTCAAATCAAGCATCAGAATGGGTAAGAAAGGGGATTTAAGTGACTTTGAACCTGGCATGGTTGTTGGTGCCAGACGGGCTGGTCTGAGTATTTCAAAAATGACTAATCTACTTGGATTTCCATGTACAACCATCTCTAGGGTTTACAGAGAATAGTCCGAAAAAGAGAAAATATCCAGTGAGTGGCAGATGTGTGGACGAAAATTCTTTGTTGATGTCAGAGGTCAGAGGAGAATGGGCAGACTGGTTCGAGATGATAGAAAGGCAACAGTAACTCAAATAACCACTTGTTACAACCAAGGTATGCAGAATACCATCAACACAACCTTTGAACCTTGAAGCACATGGGCTACAGCAGCAGAAGACCCCACTGGGTACCACTCCTGTCAGCTAAGAACAGGAAACTGAGTCTACAATTCACACAGACTCACCAAACTTGGACAATAGAAGATTGGAAAAACATTGCCTGGTCTGATGAGTCGATTTCAGCAGCGACATTCAGATGGTAGGGTCAGAATTTGGCGTAAACAACAAGAAAGCATGGATCCATCCTGCCTTGTATCAACGGTTCAGGCTGCTGGTGGTGTAATGTTGTGAGGGATATTTTCTTGGCACACTTTGGGCCAACCACAGTCTACATGAGTATTGTTGCTGACCATGTCTATCCCTTTATGACTACAGTGTACCCATCTTCTGATGGCTACTTCCAGCAGGATAATGCACAATGTCACAAAGCTCAAATCATCTCAAACTGGTTTCTTGAACATGACAAGTTCACTGTACTCTAATGGCCTCCACAGTCACCAGATCTCAATCCAATAGAGCACCTTTCGGATGGTGGAATAGGAGATTTGCATCATGGATGTGCAGCCAACAAATCTGCAGCAACTGCGTGATGCTGTCATGTGAATATGGACCAAAATCTCTGAGGAATCTTTCCAACACCTTGCTGAATATATGCCTCGAAGAATTAAGGCAGTTCTGAAGACAAAAGAGGGTCCAACCCGGTACTAGCAAGGTGTACCTAATAAAGTGGTCAGTGATTGTATAAACACATAAATACATATGTGTACATATATGGACATATACATAAATGCATTGGAGTCCTTTGCAGTTAAGTAGCTGAAAACATGTAAAATCATGTTTATGAGCCCTTATAATGTTTTTTTGTGCTTTTTTTTTTTTTTTTAAATAATTTTTATTCGATGGTGCTATGAGAGTAACTGTACTTTGTAATTTGATGTGTTTTATGAGACTTTTTTGTTTCACGAAACAGTTAACCAGAGCACTGAGGTCAAACAATAACCCGACGCACGTTAATTTAAATTGTGCTTAAGCAATTGCATTTACTTTCAACTTATAATACGAGTAAAAAACCTGACGCGTGCAAACAGCTGCGATAAACCCCTTATCGTTTGTGCGTAACTGTTAACCCGCCACTCATAATCTGGCCCAATATGTCTAGATTTCCAAATTATTTTTAGAAAATATAGGCCAAATACTACAAAGATAGATTTATTGGTTTAACGATATAATTTTTCTATGCTTGGACTGTATTCAAAACTGTTATACTAAACTTCTACCCCAGACCTGTGCAATTTATGGCCAAGTGACTCAAATGTATGCACACTTTATTCTTAAATCTAATTAAACTTGAAAATGCTCGTAAGGTAGTAATGCACATACACAGGCACATAAACACATTCACTTACACTCAGGCACCCATATAAAACACACACACAGACACTCAGCTCTTGTTTAAGCTGACCTGACAAGTGATTAGGTAGACTACATTACTGTCAATAAAATAAATAATTGGCACTTTCACAATCATGGATGCACTAAGTGTTGTGCATTTTAAACAAGTTTCAGGAGCACCTGGAAAGGACCACTAGTGATCACAAAGTATGAGAAGCACAGTAACAGTTTATTAAATAAAAAAATGTCTTCCTTATTTTCAAGTAGAGAGGTTGTCAGCTGCAGTATGCCGCTCAGAATGCCTCCTCTGTGTGCCTCTTCTTCCCCCAGTTCCCATGTGCTGCTTGCTTCTGCTCTGGGGGCCCATTCGTCCCCAGTCCCCATGTGCTACTGCTGCTGCTCTGGGGGCCCCTTCTTCCCCAGTCCCCATGTGCTGTTTGTAGGGTTGCCAGCTTTAGTTCAGGCCAAACCCGAACACTCTTGCGCCGCACACAGTAGTAGCAAATAAATAAATACATTTCAGAGTATACACTATACTACACAATAACACATATAACCTGCACATAGACATTCATACTCTCACACACACACTTACTCATAAACACATGCTCTCACTGACACACGCACTCACTCTCACACACACTCCCTGTCAAACACACACACTCTCACCAAAACACAAGTATTTAGGTTAAACAAAGAATGCAGTAGCCAATTATTGATGTTTTGGCCTAGATTTGGTAAAATTAAAGCAATATACCTCTTAAAATATGATGACACCGACAACAAGGAATTAACTAGGTCATTCAGATTCCTGACTTTAATTACCAGTTGAAAGTAATGTACTCAAATGGCCAAAAGGTTTAAAGCTGCTGAAGGGCAAGGTTGTTCTAGTGAAAAAAACCAGCTATGTCTAACTAAAAATAAACATGAAGCAATTTCTACAGCATACATTAAATACACTGTACAACAAGTGATTAGGAATATGTTGTGAAGGAAATAAATTTACTGTAACTGTTCCTTAAATCAAATGCAGAAAGGTGGATAAGCTTATCTATATCTCACTGTGTTACTGGTGGGCAATAACATATCACAAAGTCATAGAAACATTTTGTTTCTTAGTGCTTAGCATTCTTTTTACAAAAGCAGAAAATGGTGGTGTAATTCAAAATGCCCTCTTTTAGACAGAATATTTTAAACCAATGTTTATCAAACATTCTAATTTCGAATATTGTTTTTTAAATTTTAATTAAGTTAAATGTTATGTATGCTTTCTGTTAGCTATAACATTCGATTTCAAATTAATTTATGCTATTCAAAATTTTGACATTTGATTTAGAATTTATGTGATTGGGAATTTCAACATTAGATTTTTTTTATTGAGATACCAAAACACAGGTACAGTGGAGTTAGAACAGAGTACAGGATAGGGTGAGACACAATATGTAAGTCCATTCAGTTGACAAAGTATGCAGAGGTCCACAAAAATAAGTGTCCCATAGGAATGTCTCTCCACGCATAGGCGGGGTATGAAGTAGGGTAAGTTGAACAAAATATTTAGTTTCAGGGTGTTTGCTCAAATTATAGAGCGAATTGTATGAACATGAGCATAAACATGGTAAACGTTGTGTCAAACAAGTAATAGATACAACATAGTGCATAGAAGTATAGAACAGCTAAAGGGACATTAAACCCAAACATTTTCTTTCATGATTCAGACAAAGAATACAATTTTAAATAACAGTCCAATTTACTTCTATTATCTAATTTGTTTCATTCTTTAGATATCCTTTGTTAAAGAAATAGCAATGCACATGGGTGAGCCAATCACATGAGGCAAATATGTGCAGCCACCAACCAGAAGCTACTAAGCCTATCTAGATATGCTTTTCAGGAAGGAATATCAAGAGAATGAAGCAAATTAGATAACAGAAGTAAATTAGAAAGTTGTTTAAAATAATATTTTCTATCTGAATCATAAAAGAAAAAAATTGGGTTTAATGTCCCTTTAAGCTTTATCAGTAGGCTCCAACCACTGCAGATTTGAAGGCGTAGTGCAATGCCACAGTTATTACCTATGGGGATTTGTAGAATGTGGAAGGTTGTCCCAGGGAGTCCAGATATCTGAGTGGAGGTCTAAGATTCCCTGATTGAGGAGTACAGCCTCTTCCATAGTTCGTATGTAAGAAAGTAATTCAATCACCTTTGGAGGTGTGGGAGTAGTCGGTTGTTTCCAGTGTCTCGCTATCACTAGCTTGGTTGCCATTAAAATATATATATAAACAGGTATTTCTGAGGATTAGTTAATTTTTGGAAATCTAAGTGAAAAAGATACATTTCAGGGCCCTTATTAGCCGGGAGGTGTAGGAGGTCGCATATGTATAATACTGCCGTCCACAATGGTCGTATTACCGGGCAGTTCCATTATATGTGGAGGCCATCACCCCGTTTCACCAGCATGGTGTAAGGTTTGCTGGAGAAATTTTGTGTAGCCTACTTGGGACCCAATGCCATTTCATCAAAAGCTTAAAGTAGAGCTCAAAGAGCGTCACACAGTGTATAGCCTTCCTAGTATCATTGATGGCTCTCACCCAGAGCTGGTTAAGGTAGAGTCAGGAAGACATTGTAGAAGACCTCTGATATCATGTATTGGTGATGGGTGGGGGGCTACCATGGTAGAGTGTCGGAGCTGGTGCCACAGGGCTAAACAGTCTCTAATAATTGGGTTGGGGAAAAATGAGGAAAATGTACAATGTTGTGGTATTCAGGGAAGGTCAGAGAGTAAGATGTGGTGTGATAGGGATGCCTGTTCAATCTTGTACCATCTGAGGGGTAGTAGAGCCCCAGCCCGATACATGTAGGAGCATGGTGGCCTCATAATAAGTTTTAAGGTTTTAAGGTTAGGGAGCCCTAGTCCTCCTTTATCTATTGGAGATTGTAAAAACCTTGCGGGAAATGCATGGACGGGAGTTTGCCCATATGTAGGTGTTTAAAGTAGATTTGTAAGTGTCCAGGAGTACTGCAGGGAGTTTAAGGGGTAAGCATCGGAATAGGTAGGTAAGTTTAGGGAGTAGAAACATTTTGAATGCTGAAATTCTTCCAATTCATGAAAGTTCTCGGTACCTAGAAAGTGCTATGGAGTGTCTAAAGATCTGTAAGAAACAAGTGTGGTTTACGTTTATGACACTGGGGAGGTAATGGGACAAGTGTACGAATGCCCTCTATGTTCCATTTGAACTGGTATTTGGCTTGTAATCTTTTAACTTGTTTGTCAGGTAGGTTTAAGGGGTAGGCTTCTGTCTTATCTACATTCAGCTTGTAATAGGAAATCAAACCAAATAGTTCAAATAAATCTAGGAGGTGAGGGAGGGAGAAAGTTGGGTCTGAAAGAAAAAACGTAAGATCATCCAAAAAGAGGCTGGTTTGGTTTAGACGCATTGCAGTTGCTAGAGGTTCAATCGCTAGTACAAAGAGAAGCAGAGAAAGGGGACATCCCTGGCAGGTTCCATTAAGGAGAGCAAATGGACGGGAATAAAATCCCAGTCCCTTCACTCTAGCTGTCGGGTTAGACTAAAGGGTCCCAACGGCCGTTCTATAATATATCGGGAATCTGATTACCTCCAGGACAGCTATCATATACTCACGGCGCACCCTGTTGAATGCCTTTTCGGCATCGAACAACAGAGTGAGGAGGGGAAGTTGCATCCTTTTCTGCCTCTGAGAAAATATTAAGTAAATGTCTCGTTCTATCAGTACCCTGTCTATGTACAACAAAATTAACCTGGTCTTTATGGACAACTTCTGGGAGAATAGGGCTTAGTCTGGTAGCTTTGGCATATATCTTGATATTTACATTAATCAGAGAAATAGGGCGATAACTCCTGCATAGTTGTGGATCTTTGCCTTCTTTGGGCATAGTTAGGATTGTTGCTTCTATAAACTCGGTTGGTAAGGAGCCTGTCTCAAATAGTTTAGCGAATAACCGCTGGAGGTAGGGTGCTAAAATATCAATATATGTCTTATAGAATAATGGGGTTTAACCGTCAGGACCAGGGGTCTTATGGAGTTTAAGCGTCTTAATTGCCCTTTTAATTTCTAAGTCAGAGATGGGATCTGTGAGAGATGCTATCCTTTGTGGTTCTAGTTTTGGAAGATTTAAGGAGGTCAAGAAGTTCAATATGTCATTTCTATTTTTTTCCTCTATTTTTTACCGTACTAGGGTGAGAGTTAATGTTATATAGAGCTATAGTAGTCCATGAAGGCATCACCGGGCTTTAGGGGAACAACGTATGTCATATTCAGTCTTAATCTTCTGAATTCTAGTAGATTTAGTGCGGGCTCTAAGCTTGTTAGCAAGTAGCCTGTCAGCCCTATTACCTTGGTAATAGAATAGTTTTCGGAATCGAGTATTGTGTTTTCCTGTACTTTCTAGGTTTCTTTTGCTGTTATATCAGCACTAAGTGTACCTATGCGAGTTGCGAGAATAGGGTCAGATTTATGTTTATTCTCGCGTTCAGTCATTCTTAACTCCCCAAATAGTTGCGCTAGGGTGGCTCCCTGTTTTTGCCGTAATTGTGCCGCTCTTTTAATCAGAGTCCTCCTAAGATATGCCTTCATGGAGGCCAAAAGTGTCGCATCCGAGACTAGTCCTTTTTCATTGAGCTGAAGGTATTCTTGTAGGTCAGTGGCAGTCTAGAGAGTCCATGGGTTCTTTATCAGATAGTCAGCTAATCTCCATGAATGAGTCTGTCCTTCTAGGTTATTAATGTGGACCATCACCATGTCGTGATCAGACCAGGGGCATGTTACTATCTTTGCTCTTTTAGTCTTATCTAGGGTCCATGGGTCACTAAATATGGCTTCTATACGGGAGTGGGAATGGTGAGCTGTAGAGTAAAACGTGTAATTGCGGTCTGTGGAGTGTAGACAGCGCCAAATATCAAATAGGTTATAACATGTCAATAGGTACCGAAACCGTTTGGAAGCGAGCACAATTTTTTGGATCTGTCTGTGTGCCTTTAGAACTCTGTCTGTCTAAAGTAGGGTCCCATGTAGAGTTAAAGTCTCCCCCTATCAATACAGTTTCCCTCTTGACCTGGTCAATCCTAAGGAGGAGCTTCTTGAGGAACACATCTTGGTGGTCATTGGGTGCATATACATTGACTAAGGTGTATAGAATGTTATTGAGTTCACGAACTATAATGAGGTATCTACCCTCAGTGTCTCTGTCGATGGATATTGATGAATAAGTCCCGTCCCTCCTAATGAGTATTGTGACTCCTCTTTATTTTTGTTATAGGAGGCTTTTTAACAGACTGGATAGAGAGAGGACTTAAATGTGGGGGTGTTGAGTCCCTTAACATTAAGGGTAGGGAGCGTTAAGGGGGCCATCTATCTTGGTGTACCAGTGAATTGTGTAGTCCAGGTGAATCCATCTGAGAAAGGGACAAGAGGAGAGAAAAGAAAAAAAAAAGGGAGGAGAATCAACATTAGATTTTGAATGTTGATAACATATTGAATGAATATAAATATTTGGAATGTGTATATATATATATATATATATATATATTTTTTTTTTTTTTTTATATATTTTTATTGAGGTTTAAGGTAAGGCATACAAAGAGTATGTTAGGGAAACATACATAACAGATTTGTTACATATAATACAACCAATATAAACCAGGTGAAAGAAACAACACATGCTCATATGACAAGTTTCAATAATATCAAGATGTATATCATCTGCCAAATAAACTTTGTACCCTCCAGATGGTATTTGAGGTCACTCTTGTACCTCCTAGTAATATAGAATGTGCATAGCAACATATTCTGCTAGTTTTAAAGCTTCTATACACAGTATTCTGAACAAGATAAACATTACATGTTGAATTGACAATTGCTGTAAATATTTGTATAGATAGGTATGTGCCAGATATCAGTCAGTATGGGGACACATTTGGACCCTCTATGTGAAAATAAGATGGGTTATACACAATTAGGTTTAAGTCTATGATCAGGGTGGATGCAAAAAGCATAAGTTATATGGGTAGGTGAGGCTAATTAAAAGTCGCTAAGGGCTGATATTGTACAGCTCGCCGAGTATACATGGAAGAGTTTTTCTAAGGAGCTTACGGCTAGATTTGGAGTTTTGTCGGTAACGACCCGAAAAACTAACGCCGGCTTTTTTCTGGCCGCACCATAAAAATAACTCTGGTATTGAGAGTCCACATAAAGGCTGCGTTAGGCTCCAAAAAAGGAGCGTAGAGCATTTTTAACGCAGCTTCAACTCTCGATACCAGAGTTGCTTACGCAAGCGGCCAGCCTCAAAAACGTGCTTGTGCACGATTCCCCCATAGGAAACAATGGAGCTGTTTGAGCTGAAAAAAAACCTAACACCTGCAAAAAAGCCGCGTTCAGCTCCTAACGCAGCCCCATTGTTTGCTATGCGGAAACACTTCCTACGTCTGCACCTAACACTTTAACATGTACCCCGAGTCTAAACACCCCTAACCTTACACTTATTAACCCCTAATCTGCCGCCCCCGCTATCGCTGACCCCTGCATATTATTATTAACCCCTAATCTGCCGCTCCGTAAACCGCCGCTACTTACATTATCCCTATGTACCCCTAATCTGCTGCCCTAACATCGCCGACCCCTATATTACATTTATTAACCCCTAATCTGCCCCCCACAACGTCGCCTCCACCTGCCTACACTTATTAACCCCTAATCTGCCGACCGGACCTGAGCGCTACTATAATAAAGTTATTAACCCCTAATCCGCCTCACTAACCCTATAATAAATAGTATTAACCCCTAATCTGCCCTCCCTAACATCGCCGACACCTAACTTCAATTATTAACCCCTAATCTGCCGACTGGAGCTCACCGCTATTCTAATAAATGTATTAACCCCTAAAGCTAAGTCTAACCCTAACACTAACACCCCCCTAAGTTAAATATAATTTACATCTAACGAAATTAATTAACTCTTATTAAATAAATTATTCCTATTTAAAGATAAATACTTACCTGTAAAATAAATCCTAATATAGCTACAATATAAATTATAATTATATTATAGCTATTTTAGGATTTATATTTATTTTACAGGTAACTTTGTATTTATTTTAACCAGGTACAATAGCTATTAAATAGTTAAGAACTATTTAATAGCTAAAATAGTTAAAATAATTACAAAATTACCTGTAAAATAAATCCTAACCTAAGTTACAATTAAACCTAACACTACACTATCAATAAATTAATTTAATAAACTACCTACAATTACCTACAATTAACCTAACACTACACTATCAATAAATTAATAAAATAAACTACCTACAATTACCTACAATTAACCTAACACTACACTATCAATACATTAATTAAATACAATTCCCACAAATAAATACAATTGAATAAACTAGCTAAAGTACAAAAAATAAAAAAGAACTAAGTTACAAAAAATAAAAAAATATTTACAAACATAAGAAAAATATTACAACAATTTTAAACTAATTACACCTACTCTAAGCCCCCTAATAAAATAACAAATCCCCCCAAAATAAAAAAATGCCCTACCCTATTCTAAATTACAAAAGTTCAAAGCTCTTTTACCTTACCAGCCCTGAACAGGGCCCTTTGCGGGGCATGCCCCAAAGAATTCAGCTCTTTTGCCTGTAAAAAAAAACATACAATCCCCCCCCCCAACATTACAACCCACCACCCACATACCCCTAATCTAACCCAAACCCCCCTTAAATAAACCTAACACTAAGCCCCTGAAGATCTTCCTACCTTATCTTCACCCTGCCAGGTTCACCGATCCGTCCTGAAGAGCTCCTCCGATGTCCTGATCCAAGCCCAAGCGGGTGGCTGAAGAGGTCCATGATCCGGATGAAGTCTTCTATCAACGGCATCTTCAATCTTCTTTCTTCCGGATCCATCTTGCAGACCTCCGACGCGGAACATCCTCTTCTCCCGAAGCCTACTAGCCGAATGACGGTTCCTTTAAGGGACGTCATCCAAGATGGCGTCCCTCGAATTCCGATTGGCTGATAGGATTCTATCAGCCAATCGGAATTAAGGTAGGAATATTCTGATTGGCTGATGGAATCAGCCAATCAGAATCAAGTTCAATCCGATTGGCTGATCCAATCAGCCAATCAGATTGAGCTCGCATTCTATTGGCTGTTCCGATCAGCCAATAGAATGCGAGCTCAATCTGATTGGCTGATTGGATCAGCCAATCGGATTGAACTTGATTCTGATTGGCTGATTCCATCAGCCAATCAGAATATTCCTACCTTAATTCCGATTGGCTGATAGAATCCTATCAGCCAATCAGAATTCGAGGGACGCCATCTTGGATGACGTCCCTTAAAGGAACCGTCATTCGGC
Source organism: Bombina bombina (assembly GCF_027579735.1). NCBI lineage: Eukaryota > Metazoa > Chordata > Amphibia > Anura > Bombinatoridae > Bombina > Bombina bombina. Next base: position 1,405,440,911 of record NC_069499.1, on the reverse strand, counting down.
TAGTAGGCGTCGGGAGAAGAGGATGTTCCGCGTCGGAGGTCTGCAATATGGATCCGGAAGAAAGAAGATTGAAGATGCTGTTGATAGAAGACTTCATCCGGATCATGGACCTCTTCAGCTCCCGCTTGGATGAAGATTTCATCCGGATCATGGACCTCTTCAGCTCCCGCTTGGATGAAGACTTCAGCCGGATCATGGACCTCTTCAGCCCCCCGCTTGGGCTTGGATCAGGACATCGGAGGAGCTCTTCAGGACGGATTGGTGAACCTGGCAGGGTGAAGATAAGGTAGGAAGATCTTCAGGGGCTTAGTGTTAGGTTTATTTAAGGGGGGTTTGGGTTAGATTAGGGGTATGTGGGTGGTGGGTTGTAATGTTGGGGGGGGGATTGTATGTTTTTTTTTTACAGGCAAAAGAGCTGAATTCTTTGGGGCATGCCCCGCAAAGGGCCCTGTTCAGGGCTGGTAAGGTAAAAGAGCTTTGAACTTTTGTAATTTAGAATAGGGTAGGGCATTTTTTTATTTTGGGGGGCTTTGTTATTTTATTAGGGGGCTTAGAGTAGGTGTAATTAGTTGTAATATTTTTCTTATGTTTGTAAATATTTTTTTATTTTTTGTAACTTAGTTCTTTTTTATTTTTTGTACTTTAGCTAGTTTATTTAATTGTATTTATTTGTAGGAATTGTATTTAATTAATTTATTGATAGTGTAGTGTTAGGTTAATTGTAGGTAATTGTAGGTAGTTTATTTTATTAATTTATTGATAGTGTAGTGTTAGGTTAATTGTAGGTAATTGTAGGTAGTTTATTTAATTAATTTATTGATAGTGTAGTGTTAGGTTTAATTGTAACTTAGGTTAGGATTTATTTTACAGGTAATTTTGTAATTATTTTAACTATTTTAGCTATTAAATAGTTCTTAACTATTTAATAGCTATTGTACCTGGTTAAAATAAATACAAAGTTACCTGTAAAATAAATATAAATCCTAAAATAGCTATAATATAATTATAATTTATATTGTAGCTATATTAGGATTTATTTTACAGGTAAGTATTTATCTTTAAATAGGAATAATTTATTTAATAAGAGTTAATTAATTTCGTTAGATGTAAATTATATTTAACTTAGGGGGGTGTTAGTGTTAGGGTTAGACTTAGCTTTAGGGGTTAATACATTTATTAGAATAGCGGTGAGCTCCGGTCGGCAGATTAGGGGTTAATAAGTGTAGGCAGGTGGAGGCGACGTTGTGGGGGGCAGATTAAGGGTTAATAAATATAATATAGGGGTCGGCGGTGTTAGGGGCAGCAGATTAGGGGTACATAAGGATAACGTAGGTGGCGGTGCTTTGCGGTCGGCAGATTAGGGGTTAATAAGTGTAGGTAGGTGGAGGCGACGTTGTCGGGGGCAGGTTAGGGGTTAATAAATATAATACAGGGGTCGGCAGTGTTAGGGGCAGCAGATTAGGGGTACATAAGGATAACGTAGGTGGCGGTCGGCAGATTAGGGGTTAAAAAAATGTAATCGAGTTGCGGCGATGTGGGGGGACCTCGGTTTAGGGGTACATAGGTAGTTTATGGGTGTTAGTGTACTTTAGAGCACAGTAGTTAAGAGCTTTATAAACCGGCGTTAGCCCAGAAAGCTCTTAACTACTGACTTTTTTCCTGCGGCTGGAGTTTTGTCGTTAGATGTCTAACGCTCACTTCAGATACGACTCTAAATACCGGAGTTAGAAAAATCCCATTGAAAAGATAGGATACGCAATTTACGTAAGGGGATCTGCGGTATGGAAAAGTCGCGGCTGAAAAGTGAGCGTTAGACCCTATTTTGAGTGACTCCAAATACCGGCGGTAGCCTAAAACCAGCGTTAGGAGCCTCTAACGCTGGTTTTCACGGCTAACGCCAAACTCCAAATCTAGGCCTAAGTCTGCTCACTCTATGAGGATAGAGTAGCGAAGGTGACATGCCAGCAGTGCTGGGAACATAGTCAGTAGCTATATTATCAGTGTGGATTCCTATTAGGTAGGGCGGTGTAGCCATTTACACTAAGTGTAAAAGAGAGATCTTCTACGGGATGTAAATGTGTATATTTTACAGCCTGACAAGGATTGAATCCTATGCTCCAACAAGCATTTGGCAAACTTAGGAAACCTTTCAATCTTAAGTGTACAAATGCCCTGCTGCCACGGCTGCTGACAGCATGGCAAGGTGGTGTAAGAAGGGAAACTTCAATAATACAACTATACTAAATATGTATGAGTCAGGATAAGTACAGTTGTAGGATTCTCATGCATCAATAACTATACTTGTAAATAGGCCACAGGGGAAAGTATAATGTTTCTGAAGTTTAAAACTCAAATAGCTACCAAAGTAATATGAGCTTATTAGAAGAATAGGTAGTTCTAGACAGAAAGGAATAATACAGATATCTATCAGCCCAACTTTTGTAAACATAGATTTATTAATAGACAATCATGTATAAATACTAACTCTTGAACCTCTTTAGACGTTAATTAGACTGAAAACAGATTTAAGAAGCTCAAAAAGCACATCAATAAAGTATTTTGTATATATGATAGCACTTGATATTAAAGTTCTCCAAGCATCAGGCTCAGTTACCGTCATAAGGCATATATGTCATCTAAATATAGGGAGTAATTTGTCCTTTATGAGGAAATCTCCAAACATGGCAGGAAGGAGGTAGCTTAATAGGTGGTTAACATTTGTGGCAGTTCGTGTCAAAAGTCGACTTGATGCCATACCATGTATCCTGCTTGTGTCTGAGTTCCATAGGAAGCTCTCACCCCACGGCAGTCCTCCTCTGCAGACAGCGTGAATGTACTACTCTCCGGCAAATCTTGTAGGATCTCAATCATGTGGCCCGGGTGTATGATAATAGTGGCACTTCCACTTGAAGGCTTCCGCAGGTGTCTTCATTATAGTCAGCTGCAAGGGGCTTAGGTAAAGGGTGGAGGAGCTTGGATCTCTGCATCTCACCAGCACACTTTGTGGCCTTAGGACCAAAAGAATCCCAACTGGTAGCGATAGCGCAACCCATATCTCTTGATCCGGCAGTAAACTCAAGGCTAGTAGACCGGTTCTTCTCCATCTGCAATACTGAATGTGCTTTCTGTCTTAATAACTCGTCCGAAGAGTTTTCTTCAGATGTGAAGGCATCTTCTAAACTTTCCACAGATCAGCTCTGTTTATCCTTAACCAGAGCTTGGTCTTGAGGCGGAGTCACTGCTAGTTCTGTAAAACACACTTGTGTATTATTCCCTCCATGTTTTTTCCCGGCTTTTTCCCTAGTCATAGCATGGTGGTTATCACTTTGTGCTGCTAGTGTCCTATTCTGTGGACCATGTATGTGAAAGCCTTGCATAGTGCTCATCTAGTAAGCGCGTCACAGCTCCAAGTAACAAATTAGCACTGGTCCGCCAGACTTCGCTGAATACGGCGAGCAATACGCTCGCCGTATTCAGCATTGCACCAGCAGCTCACAAGAGCTGCTGGTGCAACGCCGCCCCCTGCAGACTCGCGGCCAATAGGCCGCCAGCAGGGGGGTGTCAATCAACCCGATCGTACTCGATCGGGTTGATTTCCGGCGATGTCTGTCCGCCTGCTCAGAGCAGGCGGACAGGTTATGGAGCAGCGGTCTTTGTGACCGCTGCTTCATAACTGCTGTTTCTGGCGAGCCTGCAGGCTCGCCAGAAACACGGGGCATCAAGCTCCATTCGGAGCTTGATACATATGCCCCAGTAGCTTCACTTAGATGCGTCCTGCCGCTTCAGCTATATTTTAACTATTATGAACATTTAAAATCGAAAACAACATTCAAATTTGAAAGCAACATTCGATTTTTGGATTTTAAGGAGATTTTGTTCTTATCAATATTCAGTTGTGTAAAACGAATATACAAAGGAATATTCATTCTAACATTCACATTTCGATTTAGCCATATTCGCCCATCCTTAATTGCTAAACATAACCTAAAACATGACATAAAACTAAATAATTTAAATAATTTACCATGCATAAGTAAAATATTCCTAATTAAAAAAAAAAAAAAAATCACAACAATTTTGGTACAGATTTATGAAATGTCTTTGGGACTTTAATTAGCACCTGTATTAATTGTTAATACAATACAGAAATCTGCACAATTGTGCATGATATGTATTAATAAAATAAAAAAAATCTTGATCAACATTTAATACAGCTATTGATTTAAGTCACCAAGAGACTTGATAAAACTGCATATAATAGTATGTGTCCCAACCTGTTAAAAGAGTAAAACAAAATGCACCGCTTGAACCCTGGACTTAGGTGGCAACTTTAGATACTCCTGCTGCTCTGGGATCCCCCTCTTCCTCCGCCATTCACTCCATGTTTGCATCTCTAGACTGGAATCCCTCCCGCCCCTCCAATTCGAAGTTTTCTTGCTGCACAGCAGTCTAGCCATTACAAGCGGCTGGTTAATGCTACCGCGAGAGTGCGGTAGCAATTAGCGCTCCAAAAATTAACCAGAGATCAGATCTCTAGTTAATTTTCAAAATGTCCCCCAATTGCCCCCAAATTTAAGAGTATTTTTTTTTATTTAATGAAGAAGTTTTTAGAGCTTAAAGTGAGAGGGTGTGGGGTTCCTTTACATTGCCGTCTATGGGGACTGTGCTTAAACTTAAAAAAAATATAGTGTATAAGTATATTCTTATATGCATATATATATTTATGTGTTAATATGTTTATATACACATATAAACACATAAATATATATAAATGTATACACATATATATTTTAAATTTGCTGCCCATTGCTGTGCGACTTACCCCCTTTGATGCACTCAGTTCTGTGCCGTGTATGACGAAATCAGAACAAGACTCCCATTGGAGCCTATGGAATGCGCTCTCGTGAGCGCAAAGCTTCCATGCAATGCGAATGAAAGGTCGCGATCGCATTTCGCTTTACTTGTAATACCAGAACACATTTGTGCAAATATCGTGCTCATGAAAGGGCAATTTTGCGCTCCACTCATAATCTAGGCTTTAACTGAATGTCAACTTTCAAGAATGAGTGCCCGGTTTTTAAAAATACTATTAAAAACGGGCACTTTCATTCATGAAAGTTTACATTTCACCGTTTTGTTAAAATACTTACTTTTTCTTCTTGAAGCCAGAGAAGCGATTCCCCCTCCTACCGCTCGTCACTTCATATGTCAGCAATGACGAATCCGGCTTCCTCCAATCACAGAGTAGCCTCAGGCAATGATTCCCCTGGGGGGAAGCCGTGATTGGAGGATGCCGTATTCGTCATTGCTGACGTAAGAAGAGACCAGCAGCAGGAGGGGGAATCGCTTTTCTGGCTTCAAGAAGAAAAGATAAGTATTTTAACAAAACCGGTGAAATGTAAACTTTCATGAATGAAAGTGCCCCTGTTTTTAATAGTATTTTTAAAAACCGGGCACTCATTCTTGAAAGTTGACATTCACTTTAATTATGAAAAGTCTAAGTAATTAAGGTGGAATTTCTCTGTTACATGCGTATGACCCCTGGCTATGATGGCTTTGTGAGTGCAAGAAATGGCTGCACTTACCTCAGATGCACCACTCTACCATGTATATTGGCTGCAGAAAAGACTACTTCTGGTAAAAGCTCATCCAGTGCTGTGTACATCACAGCAGAGGATCTATGTGTGGAGTATATTGACTATCCAACAGGAGGAAGCTAAGGGACCAGTCCCTGTGACACCTGTGGCAAACTCCTACACTGGAAGGGATTCTGTCACTGCCCAATAATCCAATCTCCCCTCTATCTCTCAGTAGCAGCTCTCTGTGGGGAAAATGGGCCTCAAATCATGTGGGGAAAATGGGCCTCTGAGGACCCTTCTGAAGAATCTGGAGCTCCTCAATTCTTCACCTTCCTTCTGTGAGGCAAAGAAAAGAGGTGAGAGGGACTAAGTGGTCTTAGAGCTTTTGGAATTTGTACATCCTCCTAGTGGCCAGGAGTTAAATTCCAGGAGTAATGGCTTGTGGACTCTCACCACCTTATGAAATACATTTTTCTTTCATGATTCATATAGTGCAAACATTCCAATGTTCTTCTTTAGTCTAATTTGCTTTGTGTTTTTGGTTTCCTTTGTTGAAAAGCATGCCTAGGTAGGCTCATGAGCTGGAAGATAGCTGCTGATTAGTGGCTGCACATATATGCCTCTTATCATTGGCTTTCTGATGTGTTCAGCTAACTCCCAGTAATACATTGCTGCTCCTCCAAGAAAGGATACCAAGACAATGAAGCAAAATTGATAATAGAAGTAAATTGTAAAGTTCTTTACAAATGCATCTATCTCAATCATGAAAGAAAAATTTGGGGTTTCATGTCCTTTTAAGCAAATCCAAGAACTCACACTGCTTTTATGTTACATTAACCCCTTAACAACCGAGGACATGCCAGGCACGTCCTACAAAAAGTGTCAGGTAATGACCAAGGATGTGTCTGGCACGTCCTCTGGGGTTTCAAGCGGTGGAAGCGATGGTGATCACTTCCAGCCGCTTTCAGGGTATTGCAGTGATGTCTCGATATTGAGGCATCCTGCAATACCCTTTTTTTAGGCACTGATGCAGAGAGGGCCATTCTTTATCGGCCCATCACTGGAGTCAGTTCCGGATCCTGTTGGTGAAGTGTGCGCAAGGGGATGGGAGTGCGCGGGGGGGGGCGGTGGGTGCGTGCGATTTGTGCTGAGACTTTGAATGTCTATGGGAAGGAGTAGGAAGGAGAAGGAGGGGAGAAATAAAAAATACTTGTTGGGAAAGGGATCTGGGAGGGGGGGTAAGGTATTAAAATTGGGTATTTTATAAATCTGCTAAAAAAACTAAATTTTGACTAAACTGGGTACTGGTAGACAGCTGCCAGTACCCAAGATGGTGGCAAATAGGTAGAGGGGAAAGGGTTAGAGAGCTGTTTGGGAGGGGGGATCACGGAGGTTGGGGACAAAGGGGGAGCCAACACTGCATAATAAATAAATATAAATATATATATATATATAAAATGCCTGACATTTTGTCAGTACTTAAGATGGCGGTGACAATTGTGAGGTGGGGGAAGGAAGAGAGCTGTTTGAGGGGGGTCAGGTAGGGATCAGGGGGTGGGATGTGTCAGGTGGGAGGCTGATCTAAAAATTAACCCTACAAGCTCCCTACAAGCTACCTAATTAACCCCTTCACTGCTCGGCATAATACAAGTGTGGTGCACAGCGGCATTTAGCGGCCTTCTAATTACCAAAAAGTAATGCCAAAGCCATAAATGTCTGCTATTTCTGAACAAAGGGGATCCCAGAGAAGCATTTACAACCATTTGTGCCATAATTGCACAAGCTGTTTGTAAATCATTTTAGTGAGAAACCTAAAGTTAGTGAAAAAGGTAAAGATTTTTTTATTTCATCACATTTGGGGGTGAAATGGTGGCATGAAATATATCAAAATGGGCCTAGATCAATACTTTGGGTTGTCTACTACACTACACTAAAGCTAAAAGTAACCCAACACGCTCCCTACAAGCTACATAATTAACCCCTTCACTGCTGGGCATAATACAAGTGTGGTGCATAGCGGCATTTAGTGGCCTTCTAATTACCAAAATGTAATGCTGAAGCCATAAATGTCTGCTATTTCTGAACAAAGAGGATCCCAGAGAAGCATTTACAACCATTTGCGCCATAATTGCACAAGCTGTTTGTAAATAATTTCAGTGAGAAACCTAAAGTTTTTTTTATTTGATCACATTTGGCAGGGGAAATGGTGGCATGAAATATACCAAAATGGGCCTAGATCAATACTTTGGGTTGTCTACTAAAATGTATACATGTCAAGGGATAGTCAGGGATTCTTGACAGATATCAGTGTTGCAATGTAACTATCGCTAATTTTGAGGGAAAAAAATGATTTGCTTCTTGTATTTATTGCCCTATAACTTGCAAAAAAAAAAAAAGCAAAAAACATGTAAACATTGGGTATTTCTAAACTCAGGGCAAAATTAAAAACTATTTAGCATGGGTGTTTTTTTGTGGTTGTAGATGTGTAACAGATTTTAACAGAAGTTAGAAAAAGTTTTTTTTTTTTTCATTTTTTCATCATATGTTATCATTTGTTTTATAGAAAATTATAAGATATGATGAAATTAATGGTATCTTTAGAAAATCCATTTAATGGCGAGAAAAACAGAATATAATATGTGTGGGTACAGAAAATGAGTAAGAGCAAAATTACAGCTAAACACAAACACTGCAGAAATGTAAAAATAGCCCTGGTCCTTAACGGTAAGAAAATAAAAAAGTGCTGTGGTCACTTCATGATTCAGATAGAGCACGCAATTTTAAGCAACTTTCTAATTTACTCCTATTATCAATTTTTCTTTATTATGCTATCTTTATCTGAAAAGCAAGAATGTAAGTTTAGAAGCCGGAGCATTTTTGGTTCTCAACCTGGGTTGTGCTTGCTGATTGGTAAATAAATGCACCCACCATTAAACAAGTGCTGTCCAGTGTACTGAACTGATGGAAAAATTGGCTGGCTCCTTAGCTTAGATGCCTTCTTTTACAAATAAAGATAGCAAGAGAACTAAGAAAAATTGATAATAGGAGTAAATTAGAAAGTTGCTTAAAATTGCCTGCTGTATCTAAATCATGAAAGAAAAAAAAATTGGGTTTAGTATCCCTTTAATATTATGATGTGCAAGACATGTGCATGGCGAAAAAATTCGGTTCGGTTCGGATCGATTCGGAATTTTTCGAAGTTCGGTTCAGATCGATTTGAATTCGGAAAATTCTGAATCGATTCGTTTCGGATTCGTTCCGGATTCATTCGGATTCGAAGAAATTCGGCTGGATTCAGTTCGATTCGGTTCGATTCGGTTCGGAAATTCGGCATTTCGGTAAGTGTTAGGTGGGATTAGACTAGTATTATACTGTATATTAGGTGTTAACCTAACATACTGAATAATACTAGTGTAATCCAATGGCCATCCCGAATTTACGAATCGATTTGAACTAATTCGGTTCGATTCAGAAAATTCGGCAGAATTTTAATTCGGAAATTCGGTTCGATCCGAATCGCCGAATTTTCCGAATTTCCGAATCGAACCGAATCGCACATATCTAGTACATAATACTTAGTTTCTAATAAGCTTTATGTTGTAACATGAATTATACTTTGCTACAATAGCCATGCAATATCAAATGCATAGATAATTACTTGCCAAAAAACAATGGGCTGAAAGTACACAAGACAGACAACAAAAATAAATAAATCTACATTATATATATTATATATATATATATATACATACACACACTATGGGCTAGATTACAAGTGGAGCGGTATTTTGCGTTTTCGCTACAGCAAAAACTCAGAAAGGATTTTATTTTTTGCGCTAGCCGGGTTGCGCTGGTACTACAAGTTGAAAGTAAACTGTTTTTTATTCAGCAGTAACCCAAATCGCACTTAAAGTCTAAATTTGAATATCGCAATTGCATTTTCACATTCCCCCATACAAATCAACGAAGAAAAAAAAATTGAAAAAACTCCCCACTCTCTCACGCAAACACTATAGCATTTTCGCAATTGCGCTAACCAGACATGAAAATATGAATATTTCATATTCCAATGTTCTTAACATAACGGAATATGTTCTATTTATTCATAATTAAATATTTCTACATATATATATATAAAATATTTTTAAATATATATTTATACCTATATATAGATGATTATATAAAGGTATAGATATATACAGATATATATATATAGAAATATCTATTTAAAAATACATAGAACATATTTTGCTATGTGCAGAACATTGGAATGTGAAATATTTCCAGTAAAAACATAGTTAAACATATCTATACAAATATATAAAAGTAAATTTATGCTTACCTGATAAATTAATTTCTTCTATGGTACGACGAGTCCACTGATTCATCCATTACTTGTGGGATATTATCTCCTGCTAACAGGAAGTGGCAAAGAGCACCACAGCAGAGCTGTCTATATAGCTTGTCCCTTAGCTCCACCCCCCAGTCATTCGACCGAAGGTACAGGAAGAAAAAGGAGAAACTAAAAGGTGCAGAGGTGACAAGTTTAAAATAAAAAAATATAATCTGTCTGAAAATGACAGGGCGGGCCGTGGACTTGTCGTACCATAGAAGAAATTAATTTATCAGGTAAGTCCATGGATTCATCCATTACTTGTGGGATACAATACCAAAGCTACAGGACACGGATGAACGGAAGGGACAAGACAGATGGCTAAACAGAAGGCACCACTGCTTGAAGAACTTTTCTCCCAAAAATAGAAGAAGCAAAAGTATCAAATTTGTAAAATTTGGAGAAGGTATGAAGCGAAGACCAAGTCGCAGCCTTACAAATCTGTTCAACAGAAGCATCATTTTTAAAAGCCCATGTGGAAGCCACCGCTCTAGTAGAGTGAGCTGTAATCCTTTCAGGAGGCTGCTGTCCAGCAGTCTTGTATGCCAAACGGATGATGCTTTTCAGCCAAAAAGAAAGAGAGGTAGCCGTAGCTTTTTGACCTCTATGTTTTCCAGAATAGACAACAAACAAAGAAGATGTTTGACGGAAATCTTTGGTCGCTTGCAAATAAAACTTCAAAGCACGAACCACGTCCAAGTTGTGCAACAGACGCTCCTTCTTAGAGGAAGGATTAGGAGACAGAGAAGGAACCACAATTTCCTGATTAATATTCTTATTGGTAACAACCTTAGGAAGGAATCCAGGTTTGGTACGCAAAACCACCTTATCAGCATGGAAAACCAGATAAGGCGAGTCGCATTGCAATGCAGATAGCTCAGAAACTCTTTGAGCCGAAGAGATAGCAACTAAAAACAGAACTTTCCAAGATAAAAGTTTAATATCTATGGAATGCATAGGTTCAAACGGAACCCCTTGAAGAACGCTAAGAACTAAATTCAAACTCCATGGCGGAGCAACAGGTTTAAACACAGGCTTGATTCTAACTAAAGCCTGACAGAACAACTGAACGTCTGAAACATCTGCCAGACGCTTGTGCAGTAAAATTGACAAAGCAGATATCTGTCCCTTTAAGGAACTAGCTGATAACACCTTCTCCAATCCTTCTTGGAGAAAGGACAAAATCCTAGGAATCCTTATCGTACTCCATGAGTAGCCTTTGGATTCGCACCAATAAAGATATTTACGCCATATCTTATGATAAATTTTCCTATTGACAGGCTTTCGAGCCTGAATCAAGGTATCTATGACCGACTCCGAGAATCCCCGCTTGGATAAAATCAAGCTTTCAATCTCCAGGCAGTCAGCCACAGAGAAACTAGATTTGGATGTTGGAACGGACCCTGAATGAGAAGGTCCTGTCTCCGTGGCAGAGTCCACGGTTTCAGAGATGACATGTCCACCAGATCTGCATACCAAGTCCTGCGTGGCCACGCAGGTGCTATCAAAATCACCAAAGCTCTCTCCTGTTTGATTCTGGCAATCAGACGAGGAAGGAGAGGAAATGGTGGAAACACATAAGCCAGGTTGAACGACCAAGGTACTGCTAGAGCATCTATCAGTACTGCTTGAGGATCCCTCAATCTGGACCCGTAACAAGGAAGTTTGGCATTCTGACAAGATGCCATCAGATCCAATTCTGGTGTGCCCCATTGATGAATCAATTGTGCAAACACCTCCGGATGAAGTTCCCACTCCCCCGGATGAAAAGTCTGACGACCTAGAAAATCCGCCTCCCAGTTCTCCACTCCTGGGATATAGATTGCTGATAGATGGCAAGAGTGAGCCTCTGCCCATTGAATTATTTTGGAAACCTCCATCATCGCTAGAGAACTCTTTGTTCCCCCCTGATGATTGATATATGCTATAGTCGTGATATTGTCCGACTGGAATCTTATGAATCTGGCCAAAGCCAGCTGAGGCCACGCCTGAAGCGCATTGAATATCGCTCTCAGTTCTAGAATATTTATCGGGAGGAGAGCCTCCTCCTGAGTCCACATACCCTGTGCTTTCAGGGAATTCCAGACTGCACCCCAGCCCAATAGGCTGGCGTCCGTCGTCACTATGACCCATGCTGGCCTGCGGAAACACATTCCCTGGGACAGATGATCCTGTGACAACCACCAAAGAAGAGAGTCTCTGGTCTCTTGATCCAGATTTATCTGAGGAGATAAATTAGCATAATCCCCATTCCACTGATTGAGCATGCATAGTTGCAGTGGTCTGAGATGCAAGCGAGCAAATGGAACTATGTCCATTGCCGCTACCATTAGTCCGATTACCTCCATACACTGAGCCACGGACGGCCGAGGAATGGAATGAAGAGTTCGGCAGGTGGTTAAAATCTTTGATTTCCTGACCTCCGTCAGAAAAATTTTCATGTCTACCGAATCTATCAGAGTTCCCAGGAATGGAACTCTTGTGGGGGGGATAAGTGAACTATTTTTTACGTTCACCTTCCACCCATGAGATCTTAGAAAAGCCAACACGATATCCATGTGAGATTTGGCTAGTTGGAAAGTTGATGCCTGAATTAAGATATCGTCCAGATAAGGTGCCACAGCTATGCCCCGCGGCCTTAGAACCACCAGAAGGGACCCTAGCACCTTTGTGAAAATTCTGGGAGCTGTGGCCAACCCGAAGGGAAGAGCCACAAACTGGTAATGCTTGTCCAGAAAGGCGAACCTGAGGAACTGGTGATGATCTTTGTGGATAGGGATGTGTAGATACACATCCTTTAAGTCCACGGTGGTTTGTTTAGGATCTTGAGATCTAAAATTGGTTTGAAGGTTCCCTCTTTTTTGGGAACTACAAACAGATTGGAGTAAAACCCCTGCCCCTGTTCTTTTTTCGGAACTGGGCAGATCACTCCCATGGTATATAGGTCTTCTACACGGTGTAAGAATGCCTCTCTTTTTGTCTGGTTTACAGACAATTGAGAAAGATGGAATCTCCCCCTTTGAGGAGAATTTTTGAAATCTAGAAGATACCCCTGGGTTACGATTTCTAACGCCCAGGAGTCCTGAAGGTCTCTTGCCCAAGCCTGAGCAAAGAGAGAAAGTCTGCCCCCTACTAGATCCGGTCCCGGATCGGGGGCTACCCCTTCATGCTGTCTTGATGGCAGCAGCTGGCTTCTTGGCCTGTTTACCCTTGTTCCAAGTCTGGTTAGGTCTCCAGACTGACTTGGATTGAGTAAAATTCCCCTCTTGTTTTGAAGCAGGGGAAGAGGCAGAGGGACCACCTTTGAAGTTTCAAAAGGAACGAAAATTATTTTGTTTGGTCCTCATCTTAGTTGTCTTATCCTGAGGAAGGGCATGGCCTTTCCCTCCAGTGATGTCTGAAATGATCTCTTTCAGCTCAGGCCCGAAAAGGGTCTTACCTTTGAAAGGGATAGCTAAAAGCTTAGATTTTGATGACACATCAGCACACCAGGACTTAAGCCATAACGCTCTACGCGCTAAAATGGCAAAACCTGAATTCTTTGCCGCTAATTTAGCCAGTTGAAAAGCGGCATCTGTAATGAAAGAATTAGCTAGCTTGAGAGCCCTAATTCTATCCAGAATATCATCTAATGGGGTCTCAACCTGAAGAGCCTCCTCCAGAGCCTCGAACCAAAAAGCAGCTGCAGTAGTTACAGGAACAATGCACGCTATAGGTTGCAGAACAAAACCCTGATGAACAAATATTTTCTTTAGGAGACCCTCTACTTTTTTATCCATAGGATCTTTGAAAGCACAACTGTCCTCAATAGGTATAGTTGTATTCTTAGCCAGGGTAGAAATAGCTCCCTCCACCTTAGGGACCGTCTGCCACGAATCCCGCATGGTGTCTGATATGGGAAACATTTTCTTAAAAGTAGGAGGGGGAGAGAACGGAATACCTGGTCTATCCCATTCCTTAGTAACAATGTCCAAAATCCTCTTAGGGACCGGAAAAACATTAGTGTAGGCAGGAACCTCTAGATATCTGTCCATTCTACACAATTTCTCTGGAACTACAATAGGGTCACAATCATCCAGAGTCGCTAAAACCTCCCTGAGCAACAAGCGGAGGGGTTCTAGTTTAAATTTAAAAGCCATCTTATCTGAGTCTGTCTGAGGGAACATCTTTCCTGAATCAGAAAACTCTCCCTCAGACAGCAAATCCCTCACCCCCAACTCAGAGCATTGTGAGGGTACATCAGATATGGCTAATAAAGCGTCAGAGGGCTCAGTATTTACTCTCACACAAGACCTACTGAGCTTCCCTGCAACCCAGGCAGCTTAGATAAAACCTCTGTGAAGGTAGTATTCATAACTGCGGCCATATCTTGCAGGGTGAAAGAATTAGACGCACTAGAAGTACTTGGCGTCGCTTGTGCGGGCGTTAATGGTTGTGACACTTGGGGAGAATTAGATGGCATAACCTGATTCCCTTCTGACTGAGAATCATCCTGTGACATACTTTTATTAGCTAAAATATGTTCTTTGCAATTTATTGCCCTTTCAGTGCATGAGGGACACATTTTAAGTGAGGGTTCCACAATGGCTTCTAAACACATTGAACATTGGGTTTCCTCAATGTCAGACATGTTGTACAGGCTAGTAATGAACACAAACAAGCTTGAAAACACTTTATTTAGTGAAAAAATAACAATCTTAAAATACGGTACTGCGCCTTTAAGAGAAAAAAAGCATACACGTTCTGCAAAACTGCTTTAAAATGCACCAAATTTTTCAAAATTTTGCAAGCAGACTTAATATGTGTAGTTAAGTTTGCCCCACAAGGAAAATTAACACTTAACCCTTTAAGTGTGCAAACCGTATTGAAATTAGGCATAAATCCGGAAAAAACACCCCCAGCACCTTGCCACAGCCCTGCTGTGGCGCATACCTGCCCTCAGGGATAGTAAATATGGGGTTAAAGCTTCGATTTGGCCCAAAACATTCACAAGGGCCCTCAGGAGTTGGAGCTTGCTGCGTGAAAACAACTGCGTATCTGAGGCGCGAAAATAGGCCCCGCCCATCTCACTCGATGTCTCTACAGCCTCAAAGAACCGCACCAGAGCAGTTTTAAACTAGCCATGTGGGTTCTGAGACCCAAAAAATAAGCCAAGTGTACCCTCAATAAAGTTGCCCAAGAAACGTTATTGCCCACAAAACGTTAACAGCACTCCCAGTTCATAAATCGTTTGCCCACAAACATTCAAACAAACACAGTGTCAACCATTTTTGTAATTAGTCCCTTATGCAAGCTAAGTAATGCCTTTCTATAGCTCTTAGGATTACTGCTTACCCTTACCGTCATGGGGATACTGTCAACCTTTCTGAAATACACAGTCTCTCCAGAAAAAAATTACTGAACATACCTCACTGCTATATAGCATGAAAACGTTCCTCACACTGAAGTCTCTTGTACCCCTTAGCCTCTGTGGGAACAGCACTGGATCTTAGTCACAAATGCTAAGATCATCATCCTCCAGGCAGAAGTCTTCATCCATCTGCTGCCTGAGAGTAAATAGTACACACCGGTACCATTTAAAACAAAAAACTCTTGCTTGAAGAAATTAAAAACTAATATTTTATCACCTCTTTCACTTTACCCTTCCTAGTACTTAGAGTAGGCAAAGAGAATGACTGGGGGGTGGAGCTAAGGGAGGAGCTATATAGACAGCTCTGCTGTGGTGCTCTTTGCCACTTTCTGTTAGCAGGAGATAATATCCCACAAGTAATGGATGAATCCGTGGACTCGTTGTACCTTATAGAAGAAATATATATATATCTTTAGCAATGTATCTCTATGTATCTCTATGTTAAAGTACTTTGGCAGCATTTTTTTTCCAATACCCGAGATCTCATATCTTTGAGCCATTGGGGCCTATTTATCAAAGTGTCAACTATGTTGCATTCACCGGCGTCAATACGCTCGCCAGACATCACTGCCGCGGATCTGAATACGATCTCCTGATTTATCAAAAAAGTCATCAAAAACAAGCGCGTCAAGTATGGTGCGAAGAGCATCGGACTGGTGTTAACTAACAGTCATCTATGTCATGGTTATTCAGGTTTTTCCCAACTTTATTTATACCATTTCATTACTGTCCATGAACAAGCACATTTCTCTAAAGCTAATGTTTTATTTTTCAACTGTTAATGCCCAAGAAATAGCTACATTTATACCTCAACAAACAATATTTTATATTATTTGTTATATAAAACAATCTGTTATATGATACTTTCACATAAATTTATGTGTATTTGTATTTCTAGAAGTCATGATATGCTTTTATCTCATATTTTTTTTTATAAATGATTATTAATGCTAGAATTTGTACATATATCTTTGCACATACTTGTGTATATATATATATAGTATAGTATGTATATATATGTGTGTGTGTGTGTTATATCAGAAATCTTTTGCAAACATATTTACATGTCCCTAAATTCCTTTTTTTGTTCTAAACAATGTTGTCTTTTATATCTCTGTGTTTATTTATACCACTATATGTATATAGTGTAAATGTATTATTATTCTGAGCAGGAATAATTGCTAATATAACATGTAATCAGAGTATCATGTGTATTTATTTGCAATCAATGGATATTTTAAGAGCTGGGCCAGTTTTCTCTCTGTACCTGTGTAACCCCTCCTGATTGCAATCTAGGCCTCGATCCGATATGCAGCGTCGCCCGTAAAAGCCGGCGATGCCAAATTTTGCGCTGGTTTGGTATCACATATACGGCGTAACATAGAAGTTACGCTCGTATATTTCTGCCTTCGGCCGTAGTTTTTTGGCCCATAGACAGGTATACCAAACCAGCGCAGTTTGGTATCCAATATACAGCGTAAGGACTTACGTGGCGAAAATGGAGAAATCCTACTCCATTTTCACCTCGCCACAAATTGCAGGCGTAGTAAGCCTTACGCTGTCTATTGGAGCCCCGTAACTCCCTAAACTAGCTGCAAAATAAAACCTAACACCTAACGCATGCGCAATGTCTATCTACCTGTCAACCGCGAACTGCTAAATAAAACCTAACACCTACCACATGTGCATAACCCCCTAATGTGAGCCCCTACACCGCCGCCATCTACATTTCCTACCCCCTAATGTGAGCCCCTACCCCGCAGCCATCTACATTAACTACCCTCTAATGTGAGCTCCTACCCCGCCGCCATCCACATTAACTACCCCCTAATGTGAGCTCCTACCCCGCCGCCAGCTATATTAAAATTACTAACCCCTAATATAATCCCACTATACCGCCGCCACCTATATTAAATTATTAACCCCTAATCTAATCCCCCTATACCGCCGCCACCTATATTAAATTATTAACCCCTAATCTAATCCCCCTATACCGCCGCCACCTATATTAAATTAATTAACCCCTAAAATACTAAACTATCCCTACCACTAAACCTAAGTCTAACCCTACAAATAGCCCTGAAAAGGGCTTTTTGCGTGGCATTGCCCCAAAGTAAACAGCTCTATTGCCAGCCCTTAAAAGGGCTTTTTGCGGGGCTTTGCCCCAAAGTAATCAGCTCTTTTACCAGCCCTTAAAAGGGCTTTTTGCGGGGCATTGTCACAAAGTAAACAGCTCTTTTTCCTCTAATCTAAATCCCCCTACACCGCCGCCACCTATAATAAATGTATTACCCCCTAATCTAATCCCCCTACACCGCCGCCACCTATATTAACTATATTACCCCCTAATCTAATCCCCCTACACGCCGCCACCTATATTAACTATATTACCCCCTAATCTAATCCCCCTACACCGCCGCCACCTATATTAACTATATTAACCCTAATTATATTAGGGTTAATATAGTTAATATAGTTATTATATTATATATATTAACTATATTAACCCTAATTATATTAGGGTTAATATAGTTAATATAGTTATTATATTATATATGTATTAAGGATAATAACCCTATCTAACTCTAACACCCCTAACTAAATTCTTATTAAAATAAATCTAATTAATATTATTAATTAAAATATTCCTATTTAAATCTAAATACTTACCTATAAAATAAACCCTAAGATAGCTACAATATAATTAATAATTACATTTTAGCTATTTTAGGGTTTATATTTATTTTACAGGCAACTTGGTATTTATTTTAACTAGGTACAATAGCTATTAAATAGTTAATAACTGGGGGGCGGAGCCAGCGCTCAGAGGAGATGGCTGCACGTATGTGAGCTCTGGTCTCCCTGCAGGGCAAAAAGCAGCCTAAATATGTATGCAGATAACCCCAAATGTCTGGAAACGTAGTTATATAAGTCCCGGACTCACATATCCGACTGGGGACTAAATCGGAAAGAAATTGGAGAAGCAGTGCAGTTTTTGCAGCAACGCCAGCTTAATACACAGATATGAGCCATGCGTGTGGGCCGCAACTAAACACCGGAATGTACCGCTGATCAATCGGCCATACGAGGAGACACAGGTGCCACCATCAAGCGGGGGAGTGCTCAGATGAGCGGAAGGTGAGATAAGGAGATGTTATACATCAGTGAGCTGTTGGGGCTAATTTGAAATAAACAGTCACCTAAATGGATAAATGTGGCGTCCGCCATCTTTGATTCTCCTATAGAGTTTATGATATTTAATCTAGCATTGAGGCACCTTAAGAGCATCGAAGCTGGGTACAGGGACACCGCAAAAAAGTATGATGCATAACACCCTGCCAGTATATTGCAGTTGAAGCACACGCCATCACCAGCTTTTTATGTATACATCAATACTATTCTAATTTCCATGGAAGATTTACCGACAATACACACAAATCTGCTATGAGATACAGTTAATAAACTGGGAAGGGAGAGCAGCTTTTTCGAGCAGTATTAAAATTTATTTGATGTTGGAGATTAAACTTTCTATATAGCTATACACTGCACTGAGCATTCTGTTACACCTGCATAGTGGATTTCTTTGCGCTATAATATTCAACATGTCTCCTAGAAAAGGCAGCAAGTCAGAAAAAGCAACTAAAAAGCAGGATGCAGCTACTCCCTCTGTAAACAACTTTTTTAAGCAATTAGAAACTACAGCCCTGAAGATAAACCCACTAGAAGCCAGAAATGATGGCTCTTCCACACCATCAGACTCAGAGGGGGATTGCCCCGATTCAGCTGTTCAAGTACCCAGGGCCTTATTGAACTCACTGCCTTCTAAAAAAGACTTTTCCACATTAATTTGTCAAGTAAAACAATGTATTAGAGAGGAGATTTCTGAGATTAAAAAAGATCTCTCAGACATGGGTCAGAGGGTGGAGAAGTTGGAGGATAGTGCAGACCTCACCCACTCTAATATAACATTTCTCCGGTCTAAAGTTTCTTCTCAAGATGATATAATTTCACAAATGGAAAACAAAATAGATGATCTGGAAAATCGAAGTCGCCGCGGCAACATTAGAATCAGGGGAATCCCAGAGTCTGTTGCCTCGGCAGAATTAGAAGATTATCTACAAGGTCTTTTTACGTCTATAATTGGGGTTGAACCTGAAGCCACAATAGCTTTGGATAGATTCCACAGAGCATTGCGTGCAAAACCATTAGGAGACCAACCTCCAAGAGACGTCATTGTGAAAATCACAAGCTACCAGATCAAAGAAGAAATCATGAAGAAAGCACGTCAGAAATATCCACTCAGGTTTAGAGCAGAACCTATACAATTATATGAAGATTTGACTCCAAGAACCCTACAGAAAAGACGGGAATTCAAACACCTCACGGCAAAGCTGCGGCAGCTTAACATTCCTTACAGATGGGGTCACCCATTTAATTTGCAAGTACCATGGAAGGGTAGAAGATTGGTATGTAGCACGACGGAAGACATAACACGAATCTCTAAAGATCTGGGCATCATCCTTCCAGAAACACAAGATGAGACTCATCAGCCAGAATCAGCGGAAGCACATCAAGCACCACCACTCCCTCAAAGATCAGAATGGAGGAAAAAATCAGCTACAACACCTAATAAAGATCTCCAAGGTGCTGGACATTCAAAGTCCTTGGGAAGGTGAACTATTGCAAGATGGTGAATGTTTTATACTTGTTTATTACTGAGTGTGCTTGTTAGCACTACAACCCCGGGCCCGGGTGCCCGCCTGTCCGGACCTACCCTGGTACTCTGCGATGGGGGGGTCTGGGCGGATGGGGCCTAGTGTCCGGGGTCGGGAGAGGTGAACCCTGTCGGCAGCTGACAACTGTAAGTCTGAGTAAAGGGCTGGATGTGGTAAAGTATTTAATTGATAAATATAACTCGCCTCACTGTATGCTATAGATCTGTATTGCATTGATGACCACTATGCTCAAGATACCTACTGTTTAAAGTTGTTAGTCACATTAAACCTAGTCCCCCTAGTTTACTATGTAAAGTTCAATCCCAGGTTAATCCCAGGTTTTTCTGATGCAACATAAGATATACTATATGCATATAATCTGAGATACAATTAAGATGCCCTTTAGGGGTTGGTGTTCCCCCTTTAAAGAATGCTGTTTTTTGTTCTTTTTAGTTGCACCAGTTGTGCAAAGATTGTTTTGAATGTATTTAGTTTAATTTATATCTCTACACTCTGCCACTGGGTACATTTTCAATTTGAATCTGCAGATCACGCTAGGAGTCATAAGATAAAAGCTTTGTTAGTATTTATTGTACGGGATGCCAAACCTTAATGCACAAACCATACGGCTCATAACCCAAAATGTAAAGGGTCTTAACTGTCCTAATAAGAGGTCGATGGCCATCCGGGACCTCCGCAAAAGAGGGGGCGAAATACTATTATTGCAAGAAACGCACTTTAAAACTGGTAGTCTCCCTAAGTATTTTTCCTCACACTACCCCCAACACTTTCATAGCACGAACTCCCATAAAAAGACTAATGGTGTTAGTATATTAATACATAAATCTATCCCATTTAAACTTCAGCATATAGACAAGGACAAGGAGGGTAGATATTTAGGCATCATGGGCCTGATGTATGGCAAACCGGTAACCATTATAAACTTATATGCACCTAACACAAGACAAGACCAGTTCTTCTCCCGCTTTTCCAACAAAATCGCTGGCCTAGCTAAAGGCCCCTTGATTGTTGCAGGAGACTTTAATATCCCCCTGGTACCTGCATTTGATAGCTCTAACCCCAGCGCACGACACAGTCCAAAAATGCTCCATTCCATATGGAAAGATATCAAGGAGCTAATGCTTCATGATACATGGAGGTACACACAACCAAAAAACTCGAGATTACACCTTTTTTTCAAACCCACAAAAAAGCTATTCTAGGCTCGATTATATACTGGTAGATCACATTGCACTATCACTAGTCAAAGGTGTCAATATCAAGCACACGGTGTGGTCGGACCATTCATCGGTTGAATGTTCGATGGCATGGCCTGCTATTCCCCTCAAACCTTTTACATGGAGGCTAGACAACTCACTGTTGGCCGACCCAAAAGTAGTGGAGTCACTCGCTGAACAATTGGACACTTACTTTTCACTCAATAATACCCCAGACGTCAGTCCCACAACGGTTTGGGAGGCCCATAAGGCTTACATCCGTGGTGAATTTATTAAAATCAAGGCCCACAAACGTAAAGAATCTATTAAGGAATACCTCAAATTAGCACAAGAGGTCTCTGAAGCAGATCTATTGTTAAAACTCAATCCCGATGATAATGGCCTAGCCAAAGCTCTTCAAGAAAAAAGGGAGAACCTAAATACCCATTTACAACTGGAGTCACAAAGACATCAACTATATATTAAACAAAAATTTTATGGCGAAGGTAATAGAACAGGGAAACTCCTTGCTAGGGCCCTAAAAAAGCAACATGCAGGCTCATATATTCACTCTCTTATGACAGCACATAATACCACAATAGAAGACACTAAATCTATCAAGGAATCCTTCAAAGCATATTACCATAGGCTTTATAATTTATTTCCTAATAGACCCCATACCCTGCACAAGCTAAAATGTGAGAAATATTTAGAAAACATTCCCTTACCCAAACTCACTGATACTGAAGTATCCATGCTGGAGGCCCCATTCTCCAGTAGGGAGATTCTGGCAGCTATAAAGGAGATGAAGCCAGAGAAAGCTCCGGGACCGGATGGCTTTGGCAACCGGTATTATAAAATATTCAGGGCTCAACTTACACCATACTTGCTAACTATGTTTAATCAAATATCAGACTCTGTAGTATTCCCAGATACCATGATGCAAGCCCATATCTCAGTACTTCCCAAACCGGGCAAGGACCCTGTAACCCCAGCAAATTTTCGACCAATTTCCTTATTAAATGCAGATCTCAAAATATACGCCAAAATTATAGCAAACAGAATAAATGCAATTCTACCTAAGTTAATACACCACGATCAAGTTGGCTTTGTCCCACAAAGGGAAGCTAAGGATAATATATGTAAAGTACTAAATTTGATGGAATATATTAAAAAAACAGACACCCCCTCCATATATCTCTCCACCGATGCTGAAAAAGCGTTCGACAGGTTAGATTGGACTTTTTTACAAGCCACTCTTCAAAGATTCGGATTCCCTACAAAAATTATCAAAAAAATTCTTGCACTATACACTAATCCAACCGCCCAAATTAGGGTCAATGGGGACCTGTCAGATCCTTTCGAAATTCGAAACGGTACGAGACAAGGATGCCCCCTCTCCCCCTTACTTTTTATACTGTCACTAGAGCCATTGGCTATTCAGTTACGTAACAACCCTAAAATAAAAGGTATTATCATACAGGATCAAATATACAAACTGGCATTATTTGCCGATGATATTCTCATGACCATATCAGAGCCTTTACAATCACTCCCCTACATCCAACAAGAACTACAATCCTATGGGACAGTGTCCAACTTCTCGATAAATGCTAATAAATCAGAACTTTACCCGATAAATATTCCCGAAGCAGAGGTGGGGGTGATTCGGGGTCTATACCCATATAAAATTCAGAGCCAAGCACTAAAATATCTGGGAATATTTTTATCCTGTAATAAAGAAATTTTGCGAAAACGTAATTATGGTCGCTTGCTGGATGAATTTGAGAGTCTAGTATCCTCCTGGCTTCCGAGAAAAAACATTTCTTGGCTGGGGAGAATTGCGGCCACTAAAATGACCCTGTTACCGAAAGCCCTATATGTTATGCAGGCATTGCCAGTCCCTGGTGTCACATCAGATATTAGTAAAATGCAAGCTATTATAGATGCCTATATATGGCATAGAAAACCTCCAAGAATAGCCAAGAGTACGCTATATAGACATAGAGATGACGGGGGCATGGGAGTTCCAAATTTGCATCTCTATAAGTTGGCGATCACCCTAAATAGGGTAGTAGAATGGTGCAGACAGGGAAATGATTTCTATAAAAGAAATGTCCACTTAGAATCACAATTGTTGAAAACTACCCAGATGGGGGGACTCTGTTGGGCACCCCAAAAAACCCCTACGGACATTTCTGCGGCCTACCCAATTATTAAGGAAACGTGGTCAGATTGGCTAAAAATCCGCAACAAATATAAGCGCATATCATCCCCTTATTCACCACTAACAATTTTAGACCAGAATAAAGAGCTTTCACCCTGTTTCTTGGGGACGAAGCAAAACTCACAGACACTAATAAAATTGACTGATCAGATCCCGGTTTTTTCGGTGACAGATCAGGGACAGATAGCACCGAGAAACACTTTGTTGACACAAGGTCTTGCACATTTTAGCTCCTGGTTTGCCTATCATCAGGTTCGTCATTACATTTATACACATAAACATAAACAAGACATGCTTAGACCACTCACGACATTTGAACACCTATGCACGTCACAACAGCCCCCTAAAAAAGTAATATCTGTGATGTATAGAGATATGCTTCAAGCGCAATATTCTGCTAAGCCTAATTATACACTTAGATGGGAAAAGGAGATGGGGAATGAATTCTCACAAAAACAATGGGCCAAATGGTTCCAGGCAACAGCGAGATCAGCACATTCAGCAACAGCACTTGAAACAAATATCAAGATTCTTACTAGATGGTATTTAACCCCCAGCAAATTGAAACATATGTTCCGCAACGCCAGTAATAGATGCTGGAGAGGCTGTGATCAAGAAGGTACAATGTACCATATCTGGTGGGACTGTAACGTAATACGCCCATACTGGACCCAAATATATGAACAAATTAGCAAAGTTGTAGGGATGGCCCTGACTCCCTCTTCTGAGGGTATCCTGTTTAATGCTGATCCACACATTACATGTAAAATTAGGAAGAGCTTATTCCAAATATTAGTGAATGCAGCAAAAAGGCTGGTACCTAGGTTCTGGAAGAAAATGCAGACACCTACACTTACTGATTGGTTGGTTCTGGTGAAAAACACTATGATATTGGAGAGACTTCATTACTTTAAACTGGGACGTCTAGATTTCTACCATGATATGTTACTTTTATGGGAACAATATACGTATGCTAATTGGGCAAATCAAAGATAATCTCCTACTGTGATGTAGTATGCTTAGCTGATGATAATCCTTTGGCAGAATACTTATCATTCCTATTACACTGTTGGTTTGTTTGTGGTTCTTTCTTTTGTGTTCGTTTTTCTTGTTTTAGTTTCCTAAATTGTATATATAAACTCCCACAAAGACAAGTTCAACGAGGGGGATAAAATAACTTGAATTGAGCAAAACTAGATACACTGTATGGACTACCATTTGAGCAAGGACAATTTTCTTGGACTCTATACTCGAGCCGTCCGCTTGAGTCATAATGGGAATAACCTTGAAGGGTATACATTGGTAACAACTTCGGCTATGTATTTGAGCTTTGTATCCCAAGACTGCTTTTCAATGTACAGTCATGATTGTATTAATCCATTCTTGTTATGTTGTATGACTTTTTGTTCTTTTTTGAAGCACAATAAAGGAAATTTGAAAAAAAAAAAAAAAAAAAAATAGTTAATAACTATTTAATACCTACCTTGTTAAAATAATTACCAATTTACCTGTAAAATAAATCCTAACCTAAGTTACAAATACACCTACACTATCAATAAATTAAATAAACTACAAATATCTAAACTAAAATACAATTAAATACACTAAACTAAATTACAAAAAAAACAAAACACTAAATTACAAAACATAAAAAAGATTACAAGAATTTTAACCCCTTAATGACCGCAGCACTTTTCCATTTTCTGTCCGTTTGGGACCAAGGCTATTTTTACATTTCTGCTGTGTTTGTGTTTAGCTGTAATTTTCCTCTTACTCATTTACTGTACCCACACATATTATATACCGTTTTTCTTGCCATTAAATGGACTTTCTAAAGATACCATTATTTTCATCATATCTTATAATTTACTATAAAAAATTTTATAAAATATGAGGAAAAAATAAAAAAAAACACACTTTTTCTAACTTTGACCCTCAAAATCTCCTACACTTCAACAACTACCAAAAAACTCCCATGCTAAATAGTTTCTAAATTTTGTCCTGAGTTTAGAAATACTCAATGTTTACATGTTCTTTGCTTTTTTTGCAAGTTATAGGGCAATAAGTACAAGTAGCACTTTGCTATTTCCAAAAATTTTTAAAAAAAATTAGTGATAGTTACATTGGAACACTGATATCTGTCAGGAATCCCTGATTAACCCTTCACATATATATATTTTTTAAAAGAACACAACCTAAGGTATTAAACATGGGGTATTTTGACTCTTTCCATGCAACTATTTTACCACCAATCTATGCCAAAGTTTGAAAAAAAAAAAAAAAGTGGTGATTTTTTGACAAAATAGCAATTCAAGAATACATTTACTGAGAACGTTAAGGGTTACTGCCAAATAACACCCCAATATGTCTTCAGCAGCATCTCCTGAGTACAGTGATACCACCCATGTATAGGTCTGTTGGGTTCTCTGGGGGCTAAAAGGCCTTATTTTTAGGGGGCGCATTCCAGTTTTTTAACTTGGAATTTTCACATCTGTCGTCATTCACCCATGTCCTATTTGGGACATTTCTGAAGCCGGACAATGCAAATTACCCCCATCAAACCATATATTTTTAAAAAGTAGACACCCTAGGGTATTTCAAATGCTGGTATTTTAACACTTTGCATGCACTAATTCAACCACCAGTCTTTGTCAAACTTTTGGGTAGTCATTTTGGTGTGTTATTTTTCACACGCATTGTACTTTAGGCATGGATTCTCAGTTCCTGTTATATGTTACTGACCAAAAACACCTCAATATGTGTTCAACAACAACTTCTGAGTACAGTGATACCACCCATGTATAGGTGTGTCGGGTTCTCTGGGGGCTAAAAGGCCTTAATTTTAGGGGGCGCATTCCAGTTTTTCAACTTGGAATTTTCACATCTGTCATCATGCACCCATGTCCTATTTGGGACATTTCTGAAGCCGGCCAATGTAAATTACCCCCATCAAACCATATATTTTTGAAAAGTAGACACCCTAGGGTATTTCAAATGCTGGTATTTTAACACTTTCCATGCACTAATTCAACCACTAGTCTTTGTCAAACTTTTAGGTAGTCATTTTTTTGCATTATTTTTCACACACATTGTACTTTAGGCATGGATTTTCAGTTTCTGTTATGTGTTACTGCCAAAAACCACCTTAATATGTGTTCAACAACATCTCCTGAGTACAGTGATACCACCCATGTATAGGTGTGTCGGGTTCTCTGGGGGCTAAAAGGCCTTAATTTTAGGGGGCGCATTCCAGTTTTTCAACTTGGAATTTTCACATCTGTCATCATGCACCCATGTCCTATTTGGGACATTTCTGAAGCCGGCCAATGTAAATTACCCCCATCAAACCATATATTTTTGAAAAGTAGACACCCTAGGGTATTTCAAATGCTGGTATTTTAACACTTTCCATGCACTAATTCAACCACTAGTCTTTGTCAAACTTTTAGGTAGTCATTTTTTTGCATTATTTTTCACACACATTGTACTTTAGGCATATATTCTCAGTCCCTGTTATGTGTTACTGCCAAAAAAAAACCTCAATATGTATTCAACAACATCTCCTGAGTACAGTGATACCACCCATGTATAGGTGTGTTGGGTTCTCTGGGGGCTAAAAGGCCTTATTTTTAGGGGGAGCATTCCAGTTTTTCAACTTGGAATTTTCATATCTGTCATCATGCACCCATGTCCTATTTGGGACATTTCTGAAGCCGGGCAATGTAAATTACCCCCATCAAACCATATATTTTTGAAAAGTAGACACCCTAGGGTATTTCAAATGCTGGTATTTTAACACTTTCCATGCACTAATTCAACCACTAGTCTTTGTCAAACTTTTAGGTAGTCATTTTTTTGCATTATTTTTCACACACATTGTACTTTAGGCATATATTCTCAGTCCCTGTTATGTGTTACTGCCAAAAAAAACCTCAATATGTATTCAACAACATCTCCTGAGTACAGTGATACCACCCATGTATAGGTGTGTCGGGTTCTCTGGGGGCTAAAAGGCCTTAATTTTAGGGGGCGCATTCCAGTTTTTCAACTTGGAATTTTCACATCTGTCATCATGCACCCATGTCCTATTTGGGACATTTCTGAAGCCGGCCAATGTAAATTACCCCCATCAAACCATATATTTTTGAAAAGTAGACACCCTAGGGTATTTCAAATGCTGGTATTTTAACACTTTCCATGCACTAATTCAACCACTAGTCTTTGTCAAACTTTTAGGTAGTCATTTTTTTGCATTATTTTTCACACACATTGTACTTTAGGCATATATTCTCAGTCCCTGTTATGTGTTACTGCCAAAAAAACCCTCAATATGTATTCAACAACATCTCCTGAGTACAGTGATACCACCCATGTATAGGTGTGTTGGGTTCTCTGGGGGCTAAAAGGCCTTATTTTTAGGGGGCGCATTCCAGTTTTTCAACTTGGAATTTTCATATCTGTCATCATGCACCCATGTCCTATTTGGGACATTTCTGAAGCCGGGCAATGTAAATTACCCCCATCAAACCATATATTTTTGAAAAGTAGACACCCTAGGGTATTTCAAATGCTGGTATTTTAACACTTTCCATGCACTATTTCAACCACTAGTCTTTGTCAAACTTTTGGGTAGTCATTTTTTTTGTGTTATTTTTCACACACGTTGTACTTTAGGCATATATTCTCAGTCCCTGTTATGTGTTACTGCCAAAAAAAACCTCAATATGTATTCAACAACATCTCCTGAGTACAGTGATACCACCCATGTATAGGTGTGTTGGGTTCTCTGGGGGCTAAAAGGCCTTATTTTTAGGGGGCGCATTCCAGTTTTTCAACTTGGAATTTTCACATCCCATGCACCCATGTCCTATGTAGGACATTTCTGAAGCCGGCCAATGTAATTTACCCCCATCAAACCATATATTTTTGAAAAGTAGACACCCTAGGGTATTTCAAATGCTGGTATTTTAACACTTTCCATGCACTAATTCTTTGTCAAACTATTAGGCAGTCATTTTTTGTGTGTTATTTTTCACACACATTGTACTTTAGACATGAATTCTCAGCTCCTGTTATGTGTTACTGCCAAAGAAGACCCCAATATGTGTTCACCAACATCTCCTGAGTACAGTGATACCACCTATGCATATGTTTCTTGGCTTGTTCGTGGGTTTTTTAAAGCCAAATGTCCAACATGCGTTTGTGATTTTTTTTTCACATTTAACATATTTTCTTTGCCTATTGTCTTTTTGGGGGTATTTTAACATACCCCAATTTATTTGTTTCCATGAATGTGCATATTTTTGAAATGTTGACACCCCAAGGTATTGTATATGGTGTGCTTTGATGCATTTGAAGTAACTGTTTTAGCTAAAAAAGTTGGAGAAAGTGTATGGTGGCATTTTTTCAATTTTCATTTTTACACACACATTGCTTTTTGACTATGATTTAGGAGAGACTGTTGTAAGTTAGTGCAAAAAAATACTTCAGGTTGTTTTCTGCTAGGCACCCTGAGTACACCTATGCCCCCCATGCATAGGTTTGCCAGGATTTTGGGAAGGTTATGTTACAATTTTATGACTTGTGATTTTAGTTATTAAGTGAGAGTATTTCTTCTGATAGGCCTATCTTTAGTTTGGGGCCTATTGTAAACCCCACTTTTATTTATTGCCATGAATGTGCATATTTTTGAAATGTTGACACCCCAAGGTATTGTATATGGTGTGCTTTGATGCCTTTTTAGCCAAAAAAATTGGAGAAAGTGTATGGTGGCATTTTTTAAATTTTCATTTTTACACACACATTGCTTTTTGACTATGATTTAGGAGAGACTGTTGTAAGTTAGTGCAAAAAAATACTTCAGGTTGTTTTCTGCTAGGCACCCTGAGTACACCTATGCCCCCCATGCATAGGTTTGCCAGGATTTTGGGAAGGTTATGTTACAATTTTATGACTTGTGATTTTAGTTATTAAGTGAGAGTATTTCTTCTGATAGGCCTATCTTTAGTTTGGGGCCTATTGTAAACCCCACTTTTATTTATTGCCATGAATGTGCATATTTTTGAAATGTTGACACCCCAAGGTATTGTATATGGTGTGCTTTGATGGCTTTTTAGCCAAAAAAATTGGAGAAAGTGTATGGTGGCAATTTTTCAATTTTCATTTTTACACACACATTGCTTTTTGACTATGATTTAGGAGAGACTGTTGTAAGTTAGTGCAAAAAAAATACTACAGGTTGTTTTCTGCAAGGCACCTTGAGAACACCTATGTCCCCCATGCATAGGTTTGACAGGGGTTTTTGTAAAAAAAAAAAAAAGAACAGCCCCATTTTAGAAAAAAAAATATATTAGTGAAATGTAAAAATCTGGCACATTAAAAGTAAAAAAATAACAACAAAAAAATTAACCGTAAACATAACAAAAAAAAATAACAGCAAATGTATTTATTTTTTAAAAATTGACCATTGTATGGTACCGCTTGAAGCAGTCCCCAATGCAGAGTCCAGGCTGTCCAGGGCAATCAGGACAGTGATATACAGTGTCCCTTCTCTGCCCCCTCTTGGTACAGACTCTGCATTTTTTTTGTGGTCTCTGCTTTGCGGCAGTAGGGGGGATTTTAAAAATAAAATGAGTAGCCCCAACTCTGCTCTCTCCCATCACCGCCCGGGGAGCAGGTGCATCATGGTACAAAATCCCCGAAATGATCTGGAGCTGAAATTGTAAAAAAGTCTGTTTCATTCCGGGGTTTGCTTTTTTGAACAACAAAAAAGCGTTGTGGGTTGCAATCTGCATTAGGTAAATTGCAACCTTTTTGTACCAGGCCCTTGTCTTCCGCATAATTAGGTAGGGCTGCAGCAGCTGATCTGCCAGATCAACCCCACCCATATGCCGGTTATAAGACTTGATGCACACTGGCTTCCTTATGATCTCAGCTCTGCCACGTACAGAGACCGCCACCGTCCTCTCTGTGTGGATGGTGGTAAGAAGGTATACATCCTTCTTGTCTCTGTACTTAAGTGCCAACAGCTCCTCTTGGCGCAGAGCTGAGGTCTCCCCCCTTCGTAGCCGGGTGCGTACAAGTTGTCCTGGGAAACCTTTGCGGTTCTTTTTAATAGTACCGCAAGCTACTGTATCAAAGCAATACAGTAGCTTGAACAAAAGGACACTTGTATAAAAATTGTCTAAGTACAAGTGATACCCTTTGTTCATTAGGGGTAATATCAGGTCCCAGACAATCTTGCCAGTGGTTCCCATATGTTCTGGGCAACCTGGAGGGTCAAGGTGGCTATCCTTTCCCTCATACACCCGGAAGGCCTGAGTATACCCAGTCTCGCTCTCACAGAGCTTATACACCTTTACCCCATACCTGGAGCGCTTGGAAGGAATATACTGCTTGAATCCCAGCCTTCCCTTATACTTCATCAGGGATTCATCAACGCATATATTCCTTCCAGGTGTATAAGCCTCTGCAAACCTGGCAGAAAAGTGGGTAATCAGGGGGCGGATTTTATACAGCCTGTCAAATTGGGGATGCTCCCTAGGGGGGCACAGGCTGTTGTCGCTGAAGTGCATGAAATGAAGAATCATTTCATACCTCTGCCTCGACATACTCTGGGAGAAAATGGGGGTAGAGCAGATGGGGCTACTGCTCCAGTAGGAGCGAACGGAGGGTTTCTTTATGATGCCCATCAGCATAGTCAATGCCCAGAATTTTTTAAATTCTGGCACATTGATGGGGGCCCATTTGCCAAATATGTTTCAGGCTTTGCAGCACGGTACTGATGGGCATATAAATTAGTTTGGGCGAAAATGTTCCCCAATACATCATCACCCAGAAACACCTCCAGAAACTGTTGGGGGCTAAAACCTGCCACATCTATATTTATGCCAGCATTTGCTGTGAAGGGTGGGATATCTGGCCTCTGGAGATGAGGCGTTACCCACTCTTCAGCGGCAATGGCAGCAACACGCCTCCTTCTAGCAGGGGGGCTGGCAGGGGGGCTAGCAGGGGGGCTGGCAGGGGGGCTAGCAGCCACAGATACATCACTATCAGTTGAGACTGCATCTAATGATGTATCTGAGCATATGGCAGGGTCAAAATTGGGGTCTGAGTCAGACATAGAGGCATCTGACTCTGACGCAAGGATGGCATATGCCTCCTCAGCACTATATGTTTTCTTTGACATTATTGTATCTGTCACAGAAAACCAAAATTAATTAATTAACTAAATGGCCTTTGGGTTTTTTTAAAAAAAGTACAGCTATGCTAATGCCAGTGATTTATAGAGATCACTGGCAAGCTAGGGGTTAAATACTCTTTAAATTAAATTAGCTAAATGGCTCTGAAAGGAGCCTTTGGGTTTTTAAAAAATTACAACAACAAAAATTAACCCCTAAAAAAATGCACAGACAGCAAAAAAGTACAGCTATGCTAATGCCAGTGATTTATAGCGATCACTGGCAAGCTAGGGGTTAAATACTCTTTAAATTAAACTAACTAAATGGCCTTTTGGTTTTTTTTAAAAAAAGTACAGCTATGCTAATGCCAGTGATTTATAGCGATCACTGGCAAGCTAGGGGTTAAATACTCTTTAAATTAAATTAAATTAGCTAAATGGCTCTGAAAGGAGCCTTTGGGTTTTTAAAAAATTACAACAACAAAAATGAACCCCTAAAAAAATGCACAGACAGCAAAAAAGTACAGCTATGCTAATGCCAGTGATTTATAGCGATCACTGGCAAGCTAGGGGTTAAATACTCTTTAAATTAAATTAAATTAGCTAAATGGCTCTGAAAGGAGCCTTTGGGTTTTTTAAAAATTACAACAAAAATTAACCCCTAAAAAAATGCACAGACAGCAAAAAAGTACAGCTATGCTAATGCCAGTGATTTATAGCGATCACTGGCAAGCTAGGGGTTAAATACTATTTAAATTAAATTAAATTAGCTAAATGGCTCTGAAAGGAGCGCTTGGGTTTTTAAAAAATTACAACAACAAAAATTAACCCCTAAAAAATGCACAGACAGCAAAAAAGTACAGCTATGCTAATGCCAGTGATGTATAGCGATCACTGGCAAGCTAGGGGTTAAATAGTCTTTAAATTAAATTAAATTAGCTAAATGGCTCTGAAAGGAGCCTTTGGGTTTTTAAAAAAAAATACAACAACAAAAATTAACCCCTAAAAAAATGCACAGACAGCAAAAAAAAGTGCAGCTGTGCTACTGCCAGTGATTTATAGTGATCACTGGCAAGCTAGGGGTTAATGGCTCTGAAAAGAGCCTTTGGATTTTAAATTTTTTAACAAATAAAAGAAATAAATCTCTCTCTGCTAAAATACAGGTCTCTCTCTCTCTCTCTCCAACAAAATAGCAAGTGAGGAGAGGGAGGGAGATCCACACTGATCAGAGTCAATATTTACAAATATTGACCTGATCAGACAAATGGGAGATTTTATTATTATTTTTTTTTTTTTGTAAGAAGGCTCAGATTGGGTGACCCTAGCTTGCCCCTATGGTGAGACAGGCTAGGGACACCCCCAGAGGCTCCATGATGCACTGGGCATCGCCATTTTGGAAGCCTCATGGGGGAGGGGGGGGGGGGCTATATGTGGGGGCTTTTTTATTTTATATTTTATTTTTTTTCCCCCATTTTAATTACATTTATTCACTAACTAAGTGCCTCGACCCACCGAGGCACTTAGCACACTAGCAGAGCATCGGAAGCGTGTCCGATCACTTCCGATGCTCTGCTGCACTGCCGGGCTCCACGTGGAGCAAAACCGGAAGTGATCACTCAAGGGGGAGTGATCAATCCGGTCCCGGCACTCCGTAACAGCACTGCAGGGATGCCTAGACATCGAGGCATCCCTGCAGTACTGTAATAGTGCCTGGAAGCGATCTTGATCACTTCCAGCACTCACTTTAGCCGAGGACGTGCAGGGTACGTCGTCAGGCGTTAACTGCCTTTTTTTTTCAGACGTACCCTGCACGTCCTCGGTCACTAAGGGGTTAAGCTAATTACACCTATTCTAAGCCCCCTAATAAAATATTAAAGCCCCCCAAAATAAAAAATGCCCTACCCTATTCTAAATTAAAAATTAACCAGCTCTTTTACCAGCCCATAAAAGGGCTTTTTGCGGGGCATGCCCCAAAGTAATCAGCTCTTTTGCCTTTTAAAAAAAACACAATACCACCCCCCAACATTAAAACCCACCACCCACATACCCCTACTCTAAACCCACCCAAACCCCCCTTAAAAAACCTAACACTAAGCCCCAGAAGATCTCCCTACCTTGAGTCGTCTTTAGATTAGATTAGGGGGTAATATAGTTAATATCTAATCTAATCCCACTATACCGCCGCCAGCTATATTAAATTATTAACCCCTACTCTAATCCCCCTATATAAGTGGCGGTGGTATAGGGGGATTTGATTAGGGGTTAATAATTTAATATAGCTGGCGGAGGTATAGTGGGATTAGATTAGGGGTTAATAATTTTAATATAGCTGGCGGCGGGGTAGGAGCTCACATTAGGGGTAGTTAATGTAGGTGGCGGCGGTATAAGGGGCTCACATTAGGGGGTAGGTAATGTAGGTGGCGGCGGTGTAAGGGGCTCACATTAGGGGGTAGGTAATGTAGGTTGCGGCGGTGTAAGGGGCTCACATTAGGGTGTAGGTAATGTAGGTGGCGGCAGTGTAAGGGGCTCACATTAGGGGGTAGTTAATGTAGGTGGCGGCGGGGTCCGGGAGTGGCGTTTTAGGGGTTAATAACTTTAATAGGTGCGGCAGGGTCTGGGAGCGGCGGTTTAGGGGTTAATACATTTATTATTAGGAGAGTGAGGGGGGATAGCGGATAGAGGGGTATACGTGTCGGGCTATGTTTGTTAGGCGTGTTAGACAGTACGGGAGATTTTATAACTTAGTCAGGTTTTGTAGGTGCCGGCAGTTTCTAAAGTGCCGTAAGTCACTGGCGACTCCAGAAATTTGTACTTACGCAGATTTCTGGACATCGCTGGTTTATCCGACTTACGGTACTTTAGCATCTGACGGCACCGTATATGTGATAGCTCGAGTTGCGAGCTGAAACTACGGGCGGCGGGGGTTCCCTCGCTTGCGCCGCAAACTACGATGTATATCGGATCGCGCCCCTAGTTTTAAAAACCACCCCTTCACAGGTGTTATAAAATGGGCTGGCATAGAAGATGACATTTCTTACTGAAAAAGGCATTCAAGAGAAGGAAGAAATACACTGAAAATAGCATGACAGTAAAGAGATGATTTTAATTTATGCAGTATCTGAATCATGACAGTTTAATGTTAGGTGGGCTATCCCTTTGAGCTATCAGCTTAAGATTATATTGAATCAAACATCAATTCGAATTTTAAAATCCTTGTCTAAAATATCACACTGTGTGTCCTAATGTCAGCATCAATGTTTATCTTTACATCTAAATTCACATATACATACTTTCAAAGTATAATACACAATGTAACAAATGGCACTTACAAGCTCTGATGAGTGATCAATGACACAAGTATCGAGCATTTTGATTCGTTAGTGATAGTTTAAAATGTATATTTGAATCAGATTGGCTGATGTCATAAATTATGTGATTATGCATATTCCAATCAAAAGTGGCGCAAAGTGGGGTATTACATGGCTGAAACATGGTGCACATAGATTTTTTTTTAAAAGGAAGTTAGCTATATTATGTTGTGTATTTATTTAATTTTTTATCTCTATATCTATTAGTGGAACAAGTTTGGGGCAAAACATTGCACCAAATTTGTAGAAATAATATTGTCACCTTGCTTTGTAATGAGAGACAAAGTTGTAACATAATCCATAAGTAGTAATGTATTTTTATTTGTATCCCTATATCTACTAGTGCACCAAATGTGGAGCAATAATATTGTTTAATTTAGAAAGGGTATACAAATTTAATAACGTTTCTAATTTACTTTTATTATGTCATATGCTTCATTCTCTTGCAGAATGGAACATAATCTTTCTGTGTTTTCAGACTCCGCATGAGTTCTATGGCATCCGCGACCTCAAGAGTGGCGGATTGAAAACTAGGTACGCTGAGTCTGAAAAGACGCGAGCGTAAATGTAGAATTTTTGATAACTTAGTGAGAGTTTCAAATAGTGTCGATTAGGAGGGCGAATGAACACAATTCCGCTCGAATACCACTGTTTTCAACTCGCATCGATCTGCGTCAGATTGAGATCGCGGGATCATATATTACGTCACAAATTTCAACATTTGCCGATCTTGACGCTTTGATGATAACTACGGCGGATCAATCTTGCGACAAATACAACGCAGAATTCCAGCGTATTTTCAGTTGACGCTTTGATAAATATGTCCCCTTATAACTTTTGTGTGCAATATTTTTTAAAATATTTTTTATTAGATGGTGTTATTATGAGTGTAACTGTATTTTGTAATGGTTTTTTGATGTGTTTTGTGACACTTTTTTTATTATCGGAAAACAGCTGTTATCAGCCAAGTAAAACTGCTCACGAAAAGACGATATCGCTTGCGCAAAACCATTTGCACCTCACTTGTAATCTAGCCCTATATATATATATATATATATATATATATATATATATATATATATATATAAAAAACGAAATAGTTTTAATTTTAAAGACTGTGCTTAATAATTGGTGTAGCTGGATATCACTGTACACACATAGGGGCCGATTTATTAACAGCCGAATGCTGCTATATGCAGTTGTTTCCGTGCGAGCCTTCAGGCTTACCAGAAACATAAGTTAAGAAGCAGCGGTCTGAAGACTGCTGCTTCTTGACTCGTACGCTATCTCTGAGGTGGCGGACAGCAATCCGCCCGATCACATACGATCAGGTTGATTGACACCCCCTGCTAGCGGCCAAATCTGCAGGGGGTGGCATTGCACAAGCACATGCTTGTGCAATGATAAATCCCAACAGCATACCGATGTCTGACGGACATGGTCTTTACAGTGGATCATGTCCGCCAGATAAATCGGCCTCTAATGTTGTCTTCCCCACACTGATATCTTTGGCCAGTGCAGATATGTAAGGGGCTTGGAGCTGCCAAATTCTATCTTGAAGATCCTGAAACAGATATTCTGTTTATAAGCAGACTATAGCTTCTCTCAAAATAAAAGTCAGATTTCACAATTTCACCTAAAACTACAGATTTTAAGGTCATCATCAAATCAAGTTTATTTTCTCAGTACAATTCATATATAATAGAAAAATAAACATAAAAGACAATTTTCCCATACAGTTTATACCCTGCAGCTGGTATGACAAGTCACTGGCGATCAATTAAGAGAAACCAATTTGACAGTACACTATCCCTTTAAAAAATTTGTTTATATATTAAAATCTAGACTTAAAGGGACATGAAACCCAAATTTTTTCTTTCGTGATTTAGAAAGCGCATGTCATTTTAAACAACTTTCTCATTTACTTCTATTATCTAATTTGCTTAATTCTCTTGATATAATTTCCTGAAAACCATATCTAGATAGGATCAGTAGGTGCGGATTGATTGCTGCACATAGATGTCTTGTGTGATTGGCTCACCCATGTGCATTGCTATTTCTTCAACAAAATATATCTAAAGAATTAAGCAAATTAGATAATAGAAGTAAATTGGAATGTTGTTTAAAATTGTATTCTCTACCTGAATCAAGAAAGAAATTTTTGGGGTTTAGTGTCCCTTTAATACCATAAACTCTTATCTTTAATATGGGTAGACTTGATGGCCTGTTTTGATTCTTTTCTACCGTCAATTTCTATGTTTCTATGTACCAGACACACCTGTCTTGTGTTTTCATTTGCTTGTGAATTTATTTTGGCTCTTGCAGAGTGCTGCTGATTTCAATATGCAAATAATACTAGTACATACTAAATAATTATGGTTGCATGAAACTAAACTAATTACAAGTCCTTTTAGGCAGGGCCATGAAATACATATACATACAGTTTTACTGATTGAAAATAAAAATAAAACAAGCTGCAACCCATTTTGACAATTTACAACTAGTAAAAAAAAAACCCAGAACTTTAGTGTAGTTTGTTTTAAGGGACAGTCTATTTTTATTGTTTTAAATGATAGATATTATATTAATATACTTTTTACCTCTGTGATTATCTTGTATCTAAGCCTCTGCAAACTGCCCCTTTATTTCAGTTCTTTTGACAGACTTGCAGTTTAGCCAATCAGTGCTGGCTCCCAGGTAACTTCACGTGCATGAGCACAGTGTTATCTATATGAAACACATGAACTAACACCCTATAGTGGTGGCAAACTGTTAAAATGCATTCTGAAAAGAGGTGGCCTTCAAGGTCTAAGAAATTAGCATATGAACCTCCTAGGTTAAGCTTTCAACTAAGAATACCAAGAGAACAAAGCAAAATTGGTGATAAAAGTAAATTGGAAAATTGTTTAAAATGGCATGCCCTATGTGAATCATGAAAGTTTATTTTGGACTAGACTGTCCTTTAAAGAAACCCAATGCAAGCATTTTACAATACTAAAACAAATATCCTCTTCATGTATACATCAGTAACAATATGTATTCATGTATTTATCAGTTACAATACCTATTCATGTATTTATCAGTTACAATACCTATTCATGTATACATCAGTTACAATACCTATTCATATTTCCTTCAGTTACAATACCTATTAATGCAGTAATTTTCAACCAGTGTGCCGTGAGAAATCCTCAGGTGTGCCGCGGCAGACTAACAACAGTGTAAATTTTGCTGTTTTTTTACTCTGGACCGTTTTTTTATTTTGAGTGAGATGATGACTGAGGGTAATTGCGCAGATAGGCAGGCGTCATTTACAACCATGACATATTGACATTCAATCACAGACAATCATTATGATTATCTGTGAATGAATGTCAATATGTCACGTATAGTTTGTAAGAGGCATGGCATGACCGCACAGTACAGTTTGTGTGTGTGTATGTATATATATAGTGGTGTGCAGCATGACCGCAGTGTGCGATAGTGGTGTGCAGCAGGATTTTTTAATGTAAAAAAGTGTGCCACGGCAAAAAAAAAAGTTAAAAATCACTGTATTAATGTATACATTAGTTACAATACCTATTTATGTATACATCAGTTACATTACCTATTTAAGTATACATCAGTTACAATACATATTTATGTATACATCAGTTACAATACCTATTCATGTATACATCAGTTACAATACCTATTCATGTTTACATCAGTTACATTACCTATTTATGTATACATCAATCACAATACATATTCATGTATACATCAGTTACAATACCTATTTATATATACATCAGTTACAATACCTATTTATGTATACATCAGTTACAATACCTATTCATGTATATATCAGTTACAATACCTATTCATGTTTACATCAGTTACATTACCTATTTATGTATACATCAGTTACAATACCTATTTATGTATACATCGGTTACAATACCTATTCATGTATACATCAGTTACAATACCTATTTATGTATACATCAGTTACAATACCTATTTAAGTATACATCAGTTACATTACCTATTTATGTATACATTAGTTACAATACCTATTTATGTATACATCAGTTACAATACCTATTCATGCATACATCAGTTACAATACCTATTTATGTATACATTAGTTACATTACCTATTTATTGTATACATCAGTTACAATACCTATTTATGTATACATCAGTTACAATACCTATTCATGTATACATCAGTTACAATACCTATTTATGTATACATCAGTTACAATACCTATTTATGTATACATCGGTTACAATACCTATTTATGCATACATTAGTTACAATACCTATTTTTGTATACATCAGTTACAATACCTATTTATGTATACATCAGTTACAATACCTATTCATGTATACATCAGTTACATTACCTATTTATGTATACATTAGTTACATTACCTATTTATGTATACATCGGTTACATTACCTATTTATGTATACATCAGTTACATTACCTATTTATGTATACATTAGTTACATTACCTATTTATGTATACATCGTTACATTACCTATTATATGTATACATTAGTTGCAATACCTATTTATGTATACATCAGTTACAATACCTATTTATGTATACATCAGTTACATTACCTATTTATGTATACATTAGTTACATTACCTATTTATGTATACATCAGTTACATTACCTATTTATGTATACATCTGTTACATTACCTATTTATGTATATATCAGTTGCATTACCTATTTATGTATACATCAGTTACAATACCTATTTATGTATACATCAGTTACATTACCTATTTATGTATACATTAGTTATAGTAAAGTATACAAATAAGGGCTAGATTATGAGTGGAGTGCTCCTTATCACCCCGCTCAAAAACTAACTCTGCTAGAAGCAAGCTTTCTGCAAGAGTCTGGTAGCGCGCTTATTACAAGTTGAAAGTAAAAAGTTTTTGCACAAGCTCTAACCCGACGCACGCAAAAAGTTAACGTAATACCCCACACTCTTCAATGGAGCGTGAAAATTGGGAGAAAAAACCTAACAAAGATGCGCAAACCTGATCGCATTTTCTTAAGTGCCCTAACCCGTTGTGAAATATTAATATTTTACATTCCAATGTTCTTCATATAGCAGAATATGTTCTATTTATTCATAAATACATATTTCTATATATATATTATATGATGGTATTTTAGTAAAATATATATCTATAACTATATATATATCTATACCTATATGTATACATCAGTTACAATACCTATTCATGTATACATCAGTTACAATACCTATTTATGTATACATCAGTTACAATACCTATTTATGTATACATTGGTTACAATACCTATTTATGTATACATTAGTTACAATACCTATTTTTGTATACATCAGTTACAATACCTATTTATGTATACATCAGTTACAATACCTATTCATGTATACATCGGTTACAATACCTATTTATGTATACATCGGTTACAATACCTATTTATGTATACATTAGTTACAATACCTATTTTTGTATACATCAGTTACAATACCTATTTATGTATACATCAGTTACAATACCTATTCATGTATACATCGGTTACAATACCTATTTATGTACACATCAGTTACAATACCTATTTATGTATACATCAGTTACATTACCTATTTATGTATACATTAGTTACATTACCTATTTATGTATACATCGGTTACATTACCTATTTATGTATACATCAGTTACATTACCTATTTATGTATACATTAGTTACATTACCTATTTATGTATACATCGGTTACATTACCTATTATATGTATACATTAGTTACAATACCTATTTATGTATACATCAGTTACAATACCTATTTATGTATACATCAGTTACATTACCTATTTATGTATACATTAGTTACATTACCTATTTATGTATACATCAGTTACATTACCTATTTATGTATACATCTGTTACATTACCTATTTATGTATATATCAGTTGCATTACCTATTTATGTATACATCAGTTACAATACCTATTTATGTATACATCAGTTACATTACCTATTTATGTATACATTAGTTATAGTAAAGTATACAAATAAGGGCTAGATTATGAGTGGAGTGCTCCTTATCACCCCGCTCAAAAACTAACTCCGCTAGAAGCAAGCTTTCTGCAAGAGTCTGGTAGCGCGCTTATTACAAGTTGAAAGTAAAAAGTTTTTGCACAAGCTCTAACCCGACGCACGCAAAAAGTTAACGTAATACCCCACACTCTTCAATGGAGCGTGAAAATTGGGAGAAAAAACCTAACAAAGATGCGCAAACCTGATCGCATTTTCTTAAGTGCCCTAACCCGTTGTGAAATATTAATATTTTACATTCCAATGTTCTTCATATAGCAGAATATGTTCTATTTATTCATAAATACATATTTCTATATATATATATTATATGATGGTATTTTAGTAAAATATATATCTATAACTATATATATATCTATACCTATATGTATACATCAGTTACAATACCTATTCATGTATACATCAGTTACAATACCTATTTATGTATACATCAGTTACAATACCTATTTATGTATACATTGGTTACAATACCTATTTATGTATACATTAGTTACAATACCTATTTTTGTATACATCAGTTACAATACCTATTTATGTATACATCAGTTACAATACCTATTCATGTATACATCGGTTACAATACCTATTTATGTACACATTGGTTACAATACCTATTTATGTATACATTAGCTACATTACCTATTTATGTATACATCAGTTACAATACCTATTAATGTATACATTAGTTACAATACCTATTTAAGTATACATCAGTTACAATACCTATTTATGTATACATCAGTTACATTACCTATTTATGTATACATTAGTTACAATACCTATTTATGTATACATCAGTTACAATACTTATTTATGTATACATCAGTTACATTACCTATTTATGTATACATTAGTTACATTACCTATTTATGTATACATCGGTTACATTACCTATTTATGTATACATCAGTTACATTACCTATTTATGTATACATTAGTTACATTACCTATTTATGTATACATCGGTTACATTACCTATTATATGTATACGTTAGTTACAATACCTATTTATGTATACATCAGTTACAATACCTATTTATGTATACATCAGTTACATTACCTATTTATGTATACATTAGTTACATTACCTATTTATGTATACATCAGTTACATTACCTATTTATGTATACATCTGTTACATTACCTATTTATGTATATATCAGTTGCATTACCTATTTATGTATACATCAGTTACAATACCTATTTATGTATACATCAGTTACAATACCTATTCATGTATACATCGGTTACAATACCTATTTAAGTATACATCAGTTACAATACCTATTTATGTATACATCAGTTACATTACCTATTTATGTACACATTGGTTACAATACCTATTTATGTATACATTAGCTACATTACCTATTTATGTATACATCAGTTACAATACCTATTAATGTATACATTAGTTACAATACCTATTTAAGTATACATCAGTTACAATACCTATTTATGTATACATCAGTTACATTACCTATTTATGTATACATTAGTTACAATACCTATTTATGTATACATCAGTTACAATACTTATTTATGTATACATCAGTTACATTACCTATTTATGTATACATTAGTTACATTACCTATTTATGTATACATCGGTTACATTACCTATTATATGTATACGTTAGTTACAATACCTATTTATGTATACATCAGTTACAATACCTATTTATGTATACATCAGTTACATTACCTATTTATGTATACATTAGTTACATTACCTATTTATGTATACATCAGTTACATTACCTATTTATGTATACATCTGTTACATTACCTATTTATGTATATATCAGTTGCATTACCTATTTATGTATACATCAGTTACAATACCTATTTATGTATACATCAGTTACAATACCTATTCATGTATACATCAGTTACAATACCTATTTAAGTATACATCAGTTACAATACCTATTTATGTATACATCAGTTACATTACCTATTTATGTACACATTGGTTACAATACCTATTTATGTATACATTAGCTACATTACCTATTTATGTATACATCAGTTACAATACCTATTAATGTATACATTAGTTACAATACCTATTTAAGTATACATCAGTTACAATACCTATTTATGTATACATCAGTTACATTACCTATTTATGTATACATTAGTTACAATACCTATTTATGTATACATCAGTTACAATACTTATTTATGTATACATCAGTTACATTACCTATTTATGTATACATTAGTTACATTACCTATTTATGTATACATCGGTTACATTACCTATTTATGTATACATCAGTTACATTACCTATTTATGTATACATTAGTTACATTACCTATTATATGTATACATTAGTTACAATACCTA
This sequence comes from Bombina bombina, assembly GCF_027579735.1. Classification (NCBI taxonomy): domain Eukaryota; kingdom Metazoa; phylum Chordata; class Amphibia; order Anura; family Bombinatoridae; genus Bombina; species Bombina bombina. Next base: position 1,405,397,356 of record NC_069499.1, on the reverse strand, counting down.
TTTATGTATACATCAGTTACAATACCTATTTATGTATACATCAGTTACATTACCTATTTATGTATACATTAGTTACATTACCTATTTATGTATACATCAGTTACATTACCTATTTATGTATACATCTGTTACATTACCTATTTATGTATATATCAGTTGCATTACCTATTTATGTATACATCAGTTACAATACCTATTTATGTATACATCAGTTACATTACCTATTTATGTATACATTAGTTATAGTAAAGTATACAAATAAGGGCTAGATTATGAGTGGAGTGCTCCTTATCACCCCGCTCAAAAACTAACTCCGCTAGAAGCAAGCTTTCTGCAAGAGTCTGGTAGCGCGCTTATTACAAGTTGAAAGTAAAAAGTTTTTGCACAAGCTCTAACCCGACGCACGCAAAAAGTTAACGTAATACCCCACACTCTTCAATGGAGCGTGAAAATTGGGAGAAAAAACCTAACAAAGATGCGCAAACCTGATCGCATTTTCTTAAGTGCCCTAACCCGTTGTGAAATATTAATATTTTACATTCCAATGTTCTTCATATAGCAGAATATGTTCTATTTATTCATAAATACATATTTCTATATATATATTATATGATGGTATTTTAGTAAAATATATATCTATAACTATATATATATCTATACCTATATAGATTATATATAGGTATAGATATATACAGATATATATAGGAATATCTACTTAAAAATACTTAGAACATATTCCCCTATGTGAAGAACATTGGAATAGGAAATATGTACATTAAATATATAATTACAAAACAGAGGGGTTTGGTTAAGCACATCTAACAAAAACATATTATGTTTTAATGCTCATATTGTGGGAGTGCGGCCAAAATGACCTAAAATTTATAAGACTAAAACAGGTATTGGCGCACCTCCAAACACATAAGACCACATATTATCCCATATTTTTTAACATATATCTTAATGCTGCAAAAAATTGCCTTCTTAATATTTCTTAATTATTTTACATATTATCAAATTTTTAACATATATCTTAATGCTGCAAAAAATTGCCTTCTTAATATTTCTTAATTTTTAAATAAAAATGGGATCTTAGTCACACAATATGGCCATATTCTGCTCAGCCAGTCGCCACTTACAAGGTGTCCCAAAATATTATCACATATTTTTTTAACATATATATATATTATATATAGGTATAGATATATACAGATATATATATATAGGAATATCTACTTAAAAATACTTAGAACATATTCCCCTATGTGAAGAACATTGGAATAGGAAATTTGTACATTAAATATATAATTACAAAACTTTATTAAATATGAATATTGCATAAATATGATTTTACATGTTTTCAGCTACTTGACTGCAAAGGTATCCAATGCTCTTTTATATATATATATATATATATATATATATATATATATATATATATATATATATATATAAAACATAAATTATGCTTACCTGATAATTTAATTTTCTTCTGTGGGAGAGTCCACAGCGTCATTCATTACTTGTGGGAAATAAGAACCTGGCCACCAGGAGGAGGCAAAGACACACCAGCCAAAGGCCCAAATACTCCTCCCTCTTCCCCTATCCCCCAGTCATTCTGCCGAGGAACAAGGACCAGTGGAAGAAATATCAAGGTGAAAGGGTGCCGGAAGACAATACACAAGAAAAACGTTTAAAAAAACGGACAGGGGGCTGTGGACTCTTTCCAATGGAAGAAAATGAAATTATCAGGTAAGCATAATTTATGTTTTTCTTCCTAATGGGAAAGAGTCCACAGCCGCATTCATTACTTGTGGGAAAATTATACCCAAGCCAAAGAGGACACTGAATGTCAGGAACGGGAGGGTAAGAGGCGACCCAATCTGAGGGCACCAGGACTGAACCACATCCCATAAATAAAAAGTCCCACTGCAACCAAAAGCCGGGAGTAAAAAACATGAAGAAAAAAGGGGCCCCTAGGACATGAGCGACAGTCTCAAGCCTGGGTAAAAACCACATGTAACACCACCGAGGCAACAGAACTCGAAGTGCACTATCGCCCAAAGGCAGATCCCACACACACGCCCCCAAAAGGGAACCCTGACCAACAACTCCCCAAAGGAAGAAGCAAGGTAGGAGGATAACTAAACCAGAACCCTGTCTTCCTAAAGACAGATCAACTAGCTCGGGAGACTCCAGAAAGCCTCACTAGATGTCAGAAAAAAGGGGCATCATCAGCCAAACACGACCAAGTCGGAGACTGAAAGAGAACAAAAAGTATCTTGAAAAACAGAAAACTGCACAGATGACTGAGAAGCACGCCGTAGTGCATCCACAAATAAAGGGGGGGAAAAACCTTGTCTAGCTCGCCAGCCAGAGAGAACTAAGAAGTTCACCTCAGACCAAAAAAGAGACCTAGGCGCCTCCCTACGAGAACCCTGCAGCTCGGGAGAAAAGGAACTAGCAAAACCAAGTTCCTAGACAAACACCACTCCAAGGAGGGAAAATGCAGAGAACCCAAACCCCCCGAGAGCTCAGAGAGCACCTCAACAGGGACCCACTGCATCCAACAGAAACAGAGGCAGCTGAAAAACCGAACAAAAATTGACCAAAAACAAAGCCAAGGATCCTGAGCTGACTAGGGATGTCCCCACTACCACAAAACCTCCACAAAGAGGACACCCCCAGCCAGAAAACCAACCTGTCAATGACAGTAAAAATCCAGGGATAGAGTCCCACCCCTCCCTAAAACAAGAAGGAGGAAACATCACCAGCCACCTCGAAAGAGTATGACCAAAACACGGGCAAAAGTCCCTCCAGAGCCAGAAGAATACAGACCCAGAAGCCCCTTCCCAGGGCATCTCCATCCCTGAACCAGGGACAGACATGAACACACCCCCAGAGAGACAAAGCCTCCCAAGGGAAAATGGAGGACAAGGGAAACCTTGCCCACCCTGGACACAAAGCTCTACACAAGAGTCCAAACGAACCCAAAACGAGCCAGCCCCCAAAGGAGTAAAGACTACCCGAAGTAGCAATCTCGGAACCCCACAGCAGATACCGTCATGGAAGATATAAGGACAAAGTGACCCTTACCAAGGCACAACACTGGAATGCTGATGCAAGGACACAGCACCAGACATACCCCAAAGGAAGTCCAGAACACATTCCCGCACAGAAAACAAAAGCCCCGAGAGCCATAAGAAGGAGACCAGGCTCTCCAAAGAGAGAAAAGGAAAAACCCTTCCAGACGCAACCCGAATATCAAAGGGAAAACCGGGAACAAATATAGACAGAGCTATACCAATAGCACCCAGAAACCCCAGCCCTATCCCTGATCCACCGGAAAAGAGGACCTCGACCAAAAATCAGGCCAGACACTTCTCACCCAAGGAAGGAACCCGAAAAAAATGGGAACTCTAGCAAAATTCTAGAAAAAGGACCGTGAAAAAATGCAGAACCGATCTCAAGGCGATAGAACCCACAGCACAGAGCTAAACTCTGCGACAGTCAGAAACTAGGGTCCCAAGTCGGCGCCTGACCCTAAGAGGGTGGAAGAATTCTGTAAAAGACCAGAAACAAAAACTGAAACAAAACAGGTGACCCCATTAAAATCGGGTTCCAGCTAGAAGAGACCTCCAGCAGTGAAAAGGCGAACCAGGCCCCCACACGGCAAGCCACCAGTTAGCCACCCCACAGCACTGCTGCCGGATCACAGATAATGCAGACATGATCCCATTATGGTTTGCATACCAAGCAAGTTCTCCACCGCTATCAACGAAAAGGATCCATTAAACATGGAACAAAACAAGGCTCAGAGCCCCCAGAAGTCTAAACCACCCAAAGGGTAGCAAAAAGACCAGGCCTAAAACCGCCCTAGCAGAGAAGGCCCCCCCCCCTGAAGGAGAGCCAGAAGCGACACAGCAGAAAACGCCAACCAGCCCCGGGAATAGAGTGTCACGCCCATCTCTCCCGGATTGCGGGCCCAAAGGTCTGTATGTAGATGTATAGTGTAGTTTGTGAAAACAAATAAAACAATAAAACAAACACTCAAGGTCCCGCCGGACCTGCCAGACGCAATATGCGTCACTGACACTCAACAAAGTGCACACAAACACCAAACAACTTCTAAGGAAGTATAAAAGGCAAGTCTATCCCAGAAATTCCCGAAGGAATAATCAAAATAAAAAATATCCTAACCAGATGAAAGAAAAAAAGGCAGCCCGAAGGCATCCTCCAAAAAAAAAAAAACTCTGGGAAAGGACACGAGCGACCATCAGGAGACGATCAACATCCCCAAAAGTCTAGCTTGAAGCACCATTTGAGGACACATTCCCCGACTGATAGAGAAGAGGGTCCCCCAATAAGTCAAAAAGATGACGGAGTAGAAAACGCAGCAGCGCGATCTGAAAAAAAAAGGTGCAACATGGAGGTATATTCACCCCCGGAGGAGACTGAATAGACCCATCCCAAGTCCAGACACCCGGGATAGTTGGGCAAGAACACAACCGCACAGAAACCTCCAGGTCCTGCAGGTGAACCAGCGCCAACAAAATATTGAAGCGGAAATGACCCGCCATCTCCAGGGGAAACAAACCACCCTGTGCAGAGGGAGAATTAACATTAGGGTTACCCGCAAATGTAGAGGAAGGGTGCTGTTGGGAATCCGCCGCTTGAGGGACAGGGCCCCCAGAGGCTGAAGGCTCAATAGGCCCCTGGTTCCCCGAGCCGAGGAACCAGACGGTCTAAGAAGGCACAAGAGACAGGACTGATAGACTTGCGTCAGTGGGGCCGAAGCACCTTCTACACAAGAGGAAGAATCAGAATCAGAAACCACAACAGGCTCAGCATCAGAATCCTCCATGGTTAAAACCAAAAGGAAATAATAGGACTAAATAAAAAAAACTAATGGCACCTGACACCCACAATGGCTGGGGCACTCACCACCTCCTATGACCAGATCCAGACGAAGCAGAAAGTCCTCATCGCCACACGGATAGGAATGCGGAAGCAAAAAAAAACAAGCGTAACAACGCCCGGTCATAAGATGAACCGTAAAGTCCAAAAAAGCATGCCAGAAAAAAGACGGCAACTAGGCCCCACTAAATCCTTCAAGCTATTCTCCTGTCTCAGCCCCAGAGCCATTACCCACTACACAAAGCAGGGAGATCACATAAGAAACATGATTAATGAACCTCACCCTGTTCACAAATCCCCCCCTAGGGAAGGAAGTATCCCGTGATTCCCAGATCCGTACAGAGGAGTCTCACTGAGACCCATACCTATCTGTCACATAACTATATAACATCATATTGATAAAATGAAACGATCTTACCGGAATCTATGCTGTGGAACAGGAAAACAGCCCTTCAAGTGTGACGGATAGTAGCGTCGCCTCCGACATGGACTTGAGAGAAGACAGCAGGTAGCGAAGCGAAGGATCGGCAATGCCAAGTGCTAGAGGAGCTGTTAATACGAGTCGGGATGGTGTCGCAGAGAGAACTCCCACTGCATCTTCGGACTCTAACATTCGCCCAGGCCCTCACTGAGAGACTAACAGGACTACTTAGAACTCCTGTATCATTGCGAAGAGTAGTACCCTCCATGAGAGACACACTTTATGTAAAAATGAATAAAAATACTTTCTTTAAAAATAAAATTTCCGACACTTCTCTGCCAACCTCCTGGGACGAAAGGCAAAGAATGACTAGGGGATAGGGGAAGTGGGAAGAGTATTTGAGCCTTTGGCTGGTGTGTCTTTGCCTCCTCCTGGTCGCCAGGTTCTTATTTCCCACAAGTAATGAATGCAGCTGTGGACTCTTTCCCATTAGGAAGAATATATATATATATATATATATATATATATATATTTATAAATATATATATATATTTATTTACATATGTATTTATGTGCTTATATGTGTATATATGTCTGTAAATACATATATAAACATATAAATACATATGTACACACATGATATATATATATAGACATATGTATCTACTTTGCAGTCCTTTTTTTCTAACAATTGAAACCCCATATCTTTGAGCCTTTTAACTTTTTTATGCTATTTTTAAAAATAATTTTTATTACATAGGGCCCGATTTATCAAGTGTCTGGCGGACATGATCCGCTGTAGTGATCATGTCCGCCAGACATCGATAAATGCAGACAGCATACGATTGCACAAGCAGTTTTGGTGAACTGCTTGTGCAATGCCGCCCCCTGCAGATTCACGGCCAATCAGCCGCTAGGGGGTGTCAATCAACCCGATCGTATGAGACCGGGCGGATTGATGTCCGCAGCCTCAGAGGCAGCGGACAAGTTAAGGAGCAGCGGTCTTAAGACCGCTGCTTCTTAACTCCTGTTTCGGAAACAGGGGTATACAGCCCCCATTCGTAGTGTTATTATGAGTGTAACTGTACTTTAAAATGTACTTTTAATGTTTTTTGAGCTACTTTTTAGTCAAGAGTAACAATTAACCAGAGCTCTGAAGTTGCGATTCCCTGACACGCATTAAATTACATTGTGCTTGCGTGAACACGTTTACTTTCAAGACGTAATACACATGGCTACTTCCAACACGCTCAAAGAGACGCAATGAACCCCTCTTCGCTTGCGCACAACAGTTAGCATGCCACTCGTAATCTAGCCCTTAAAAAGTAGTAGACAAATTCATATAAAGTTCTAATGTTACTTTCACCATCTCTTTAATGACTGTACTTTGCATCTTTTATCTGGGTTGCAGCCACAAGTTTTAATCTTCCTGTAAAAACAATGCGAGAACACAATGTTCTTAGAATGATCATGTGTGCAGTAAACAAACAGGCAGATTCTCCTCGTGCCTATGATGAAACTTACCACACCCCGCAGTGTGTACTGAACAAAAGAACATTGGTCAAAAGCCAATTGCATAGTATGCCAAGATGGGGAATACAAATCTTACCTACCTTGCTTTGTTATAGTAAAATAATTTAATATTTTATCTCCTCTAGTATTTAAGTGCTAGGTTTTAATTTTTAAACATGGCACAAAGAGCTTTTGACAGCTACTGTGTGGCAAGGTGGAACATAACGTAGTGAAAATGCCTTGTGCAGCCAATTAATATACAGTATATATAAATATATATATAAAGATATATATATATATAAATATATATATATAACTATATACAGTATATATATATATATATATATTTATATATATATATATAACTATATATATATTATTTTAAGGGCAGCTTTCTTTAATTGGCAGCACAGAGCATCTTCATTAGAACTTAAAAGCATGAGAAGTACTTGAAAGTATTGGCCTAAAGAAATTTGGTATTCTGACTCATATGTCCTGGGAAGGTACAGATGAAATACAGTACAAACACACCCCTTTGGCATCTGTATCGGCTACTCAATGTTCTTTTTCATTGCACGTTGAATGTCAGGTGGATTTTTATCTGCTGCCTGCCAAGATTACCTATTAATTTGGCATTGCAATGTGGTTATTAAAATGTTAACATTTTTTAAAAGCTAACATGCCTTTACTGTATACAGACAGATCATTCCTGGCTTTGTATTATGTTACAGCATTGTACATGGAGTGTTCTACTGTCTTTATAGATTTCTATACTAATTCAGCAAACTCAACCAAATTAGCGTGTGATCCCCATCATGTTGGTTTTACATACACTCAAGCTTAGGGCTAGATTATGAGTGCAGCAAAATGTATTTCTCCCGCTAGCACGTTAAATTCTCTAGACAGTGGCTTTTTGCTTAAGTTGGGTAGCACACATATTACAAGTTGAAAGTAAAAAGTTCTCACACAAGTGCTAATCCAACGCGCACAAAAAGATGACTTACAAATATTGTGACCATGTAAACGTATTCCCCCATAAACTTCAATGGAGCGCGACAAGTGGAAGAAACCTCAATCGCATTTACCCAAGTGCGCTAACCCGACATGAAATATTAATATTTCACATTCCAATGTTCTTCACATAGAAGAATATGTTCTACTTATTCTTAAATTAATATTTATATATATATATATGATGTTTTTGGTAAAATATAAATCTATACACACACACACACACACACATATATATATATATATATATATATATATATTTATATAAATATATGTACATGGGTGTCCACAAGGGGGGGACAAGAGGGGGCATTTGCCCCATCTGGATTTTCCTTCCCACCTGGAGTAAAACTGAAGGTGAAAAAAAGACAATATAATGTCCTTTTTATGTTTTTTAATCCTCTGAATGTAGTTCAGTTTTAGAAAAAAGCACAGTATTCTCGGAGTTACAAAGCATTCTGGAATATGTAGTTTACTACTTCCCTCTCAGCATTGTACCACTGCAGTTCTGAACTCTAATTCCCAGCATGCATTTTACAGTTATTTCCCTCCCTTGCTTGAACTACTGCAGAGCAGGAACCCTTCATAGCAAATGGATGATGTGTAAACCTGCTCTTATATAAAATCACTGACCATGTTGCTCTTTACTTGTAAAAACATTTTGTTTCTGAGATATTGCTGGAAATAAGTATAAATCAGACAAGCTGCATACTGGTCTGTATGTGTAAGGAACATGTTTTACTGTCTTGATTAGTGTTGCTTGTCTTGCAGTTTGCTTTTTATCTTGTGCTGCACTTGGCTTGTCAACTGATTCACACCTCTGCACATATACACATGAGTGTTCATGTGTGGAAAAAACAAGCCCCTCATAAGCAGCCAGCACTGGGGAAAGTCAGGTTAGTTCACAGTTACAGCTACACATTTTTAAGTTTTTGTTCTCTTTTTTTTAAAGAACCTGTAGGAGAATTGTTTGTGATTGTCCCTTATTCTGGGCTGGGAATATTGATCCTCTTACAGAACACAGGCTCTCCCTATTTATAAATATTTACAACTTTTTACAACCTGTTACCCAGGTCATGTGGTTCCTGTATTTGACATCAGTAACTTCTGTAGTCACATGTGCTCTCCTCTCGCATGCTGCCTGTCTTTTTACATACTGTAGAACTCACTTTGCACCCTTGCTGTCTCTGTATATTTTTACTATTTACACAATCAGGAGCAGCAGCATTCAGCAGTGCTGACTGACACCAATGAATAAGTATTGCTAAATCCTGCTGCTACCTGTGTAACTAACAATAAACACAAATCAGGAAGTACAGTATGTACAAAGTAGTAGAATGGCAGGCAGCTTGCCAGAGGAAAGGAAAGGAAACCAGGGCATACAGGAAACTAGATCTGCCTAGTATGGCTCATCGTGAATCCCCTATTCTGCGTGTGCATTATAATTTAACCACTCCTTACACTACACAATTCCTGGACTTATTACTTCCAGCAGCAGCCTAAGAAAATGCCACTTGCAGTTAAATAAAAACTGGCAGTATGGTGGTAGTGATGGGGCTTAAGGTGCAATCCCATTCTCCAGGATCCTTTTTTAAGACATCACTGCTGCTGCTGAGTATAAAATGATAGGAAAACAGGTTAATGTGTCTATATGTGGCTTATTATGGCAGATTACATGTTTTCAAGACCTATGAACATGGACTAAACTTTACTTCTATTTATGTGTAATACATAAACAATTGTAAGTATGGATATGTGTTTGTGCTCACAGGATTCTTCAATAATACAGTTAGCCGGTAGCCCAGCACTCCAACCTCTAGGGTGTACTCACTACCTGGGTGCTATCCTCTGTAGTGTATATAAAAAAAGTTTGTTCTCTTGGGAGGACACTCACAGGAATTTTTCTTGCAGAAAAATAACTTTTATTTCCAAATGGTTAAAGTAACAATTTGATTGTCAACGTTTTCGGCCCCAATTTGGGCCTTTCTCAAGACAAGTATGTTTGACAATCATTGCGATCAAAACCGATTAAAACCAATCACATCGGCAATATAGCCATGCTCTCATGAAACAGGCCTTGTATGCAATTGTATATATTGTATGTATGGATATGTGTTTGTGCTCACAGGATTCTTTATTAAAAACTATATATATATTATAGGTACCAAATTAAGAGTGAATCACTATTTAGCACTTTTACTAGAGCACTAATTGAGCTAGAAGTAAACTTTTTGCATGTGTTGGGTTGCGCTGGTTTTACGAGTTAAAAATAAAAAGTTATCGCTGACTGATATATTTGTATTGGGGAAATTATTCAAGCACATACTATTCGATTAAAATAATATGCACCACTTGTTAACTGTAAATATTTTATTAAACATTTTATTAAATCTATGTAATGGGATAATGTATCATTTCTTACACATTTTACCTTTAATGTTGTGTCCCTTTCTTCACAGTTGATGCGCCTGTGGGCTCCATTTAACAAACTGTGGCTGGAGCTTTGGGCACCTTGAGCAAGCCTGCAGATAGATGATAGTTAAAGTAGGGTTGCCACCCGTCCCTTAAAATACAGAACACTTATAAGTTACACATGCTGCAGGGTGGGCAGGGAGGAATATGAATAGTGCTGTCCAGATACACAATACACGTTCCTCCCTGCACACCCTGCAGCATGTGTAACTCATAAGTGTCCAGGAAAACATGGCTAAGGTGGCAAACCTAAGTTAAAGGGACATAATACTCATCTGCTAAATCACTTGAAACTGATGCAGTATAACTGTAAAAAGCTGACAGGAAAATATCACCTGAGCATCTCTATGTAAAAAGGAAGATATTTTACCTCACAATTTACTCAGCTCAGCAGAGTAAGTGCTGTGTAAAAAGTTATAATTCAGCTGCTCCCAGCTGCCGGTAAAAAAAAAAAAAAAAAAAGGAATAAATAAACAGCAGCCAATCAGCATCAGCAGTGCTGAGGTCATGAACTCTTTTACTGTGATCTCATGAGATTTCACTTTGCTCTCATTAGATTTCATAATAACCTTCCTTAAACTGAATAGGGAAATAACTTGAGTGTGCATGAAGCTCGCTCCCTTGCAGGACAGAAATACTGATTTGCTGCTTAAATTCCATTACAATGGGGTGTAAATACTTAGGACATTTTGAGGTAAAATATCTTTCTTTTTTACATAGAGATGTTCAGGTGATATTTTCTAGTTAGCTTTTTAGAGCTATGCTGCATCACTTTCAAGTGTTTCAACATTTGGGTATCATGGCCCTTTAAGAAGCAGCAGCCATCAGCCCACTGCTTCCTAACTTATATGCCAGCTCTCAGCTGGCAGTTGGCAATTTCCCCATATTGGGGTGATTGACAGCCTCTGCTTGTGCAAGATTGGGCGCTGCTTGTACAATGATAAACGTAGGCAGCGTATTGGTTCGGAGTTGTCTGCCCTTGTCCGACCTTGATAATTTACATAAAGTGTGTATTGATTATTCTATAAACATTGGGTTTAAAATGCGTAAGACTTGAAATAGTGAAAAATGTTTATATGCAGAGTCTCTTTTCATATATTTGATCAAATTTAAGGCTGATTCTAAGGGTGTTTAAAATGTTTGAGCTATACAACTTATGCAAAACATGTGGTATACACTTTGTACAGTTTGTCTGTTATACCTACGTACATAAGTTTGGCTAGAAGGAACATGTTAGTTTGTTTTTTAAATAATATTTGAGTTGCAGGAGGTTGGGACCCTGATCTGAGCATCCCTACTGGTGTGTTTAAGGACATCACATTTCCCTTATTTAAAGATTTCTCAAGTGCATTGTTTGCAAAATGTGTTTAATGTTTTTTTATCTCATAGTTTGGTTTTACTATCTTATTTCTGTTGTATTATTGTTTTAAACTCTATTAATACTTTCTGACAGGTGGGCTGTCCACGGGTTAACCATTGAACTACTGACTTTAAATTTTATCCCTGAGAATAGAAATTTGGAGGAGAATAGTCAAGAAGTTGGGCCTTTAATAATGTGTGATTTTTATAAGCAAATAAGTCATTGCCTCTTGGTAGACATGGGTATGTTGATAATTAATTATTATTATCGGTTATTTGTAGATCGACAACAGATTCCGCAGCGCTAATTAATCTGTCTATTTCATAAATTTCAACTCCTATTATCAAATTGATTTCACATAATGTGATAGGGCTTAATTCTGATATTATTTTCTGAAAAATCAGATCCCTAAATACTGTATGAGGAGTTACCCACATCAGATTTCACTTTACCACTACATCTAAAAAGAGGGGGTCTCCATACTAATTAATTCCTTGCTTAACTTTGTAATAGAGGAAATACACACTGACAGGGAGGGAAGATATTTGATAGAAAAGGGGCAAATTCAAGGAATAGATGTTATATTCTGTAATTTATATTCCCCTAATGAGAAGCAAGATGCCTTTTTTGCCCAAATCTCACGTTTATTAACTAACTGGTCTCAATCTAGATTTTTCAATCTTATAGAAGTACTACAAATTTCAAACAGATCAGACCTAATATTGTGGTCCGGTCTGTCAGGGTATGACTGAGTGGCATTATATAGTATGCTATCTATTAAATATTAAACTTGGACATGCTTAATACCATTGATAAATGTAAATCCGTTTTGTCAAGATTATAAAGCTAGACTCAGCAATCAAACCTCCTCTTTCTGACCAAATACACACCTCAGTGTTCAAAAGCAGACATCTATCAAATTAGGATATATCAATTTCAAAGGATTTCCTATCAGATCACCAGACCCCCTGTAGGGAGAGAGAGCCTAGAAGTCTGAAATGATCAGTTCTTTGAAGCTAGTAAGACTTCTCTCCTTAGTTAAAAAAAAAGCCGGCAAAAAGACACGCATCAAGTACGGGGCGATGAGCATCGTACTGTTGTTAACTAGTAGTCATCGATCTTGCGTCTATTCGGCTTTTTCCAAACTTTATTTATACCCTGTCACTAAACGCCCCCACTATACTAAAATGTTTAACCTCTATCCCGCCGCTCCCCGACACCGACGCAACATAAAGTTATTACCCCTATCCCGCCGCTCCCCGACCCCGTCGCAACCTAAATAAATGTATTAACCCCTATTCCGCTGCTCCCCGACACCGCCGCAACATAAATAAAGTTATAAACCCCTGTTCCGCCACTCCCTGACCCCACCGCAACCTAAATAAAACTATTAACCCCTATCCTGCTGCAACCTAAATAAAAGTATTAACCCCTAAACCTCTGGCCTCCCACATCACTACCACTAACTAAACCTATTAACCCCTAAACCGTCAGCCCTCCACATCGCCATAAACTAAATTAAGTTATTAACCCCTAAACCTAACAACCCGCTAACTTTAAATTAAAATTACAACATCCCTATCTTCAAATATATTTAAACTTACCTGTAGAATTAAAAAAATATATATTTTTTTTTTTATTTTTTATTTATTTATAAAATATTTTACCAGGAAAGATACATTGAGATTTCTCTCGTTTTCAAGTATGTCCTAAAATATTAATTAACCTACTCTAACTATTTTACTACAATTAAATTAAACTACCAATTAAATTAACTAAATTACATATTAAAAAAATCCTAACCCTACTCAAATTATTTAAATCTACGATTAAACCTTATTACAAATGACTAAATTACAGAAAAAAACACACACACTAAGTTACAAAAAACAAACACTAAATTACGAAAAATAAAAATACACATTATCAAAAATAAAAAAGAATTGCACCTAATCTAATAGCCCTATCAAAATAAAAAAGCCCCCACAAAATAAAAAAAACCCTAGCCTACAATAAACTACCAATGGCCCTTAAAAGGGCCATTTGTGGGGCATTGCCCCAAAGAAAGCAAAACAAACACCCCCAACAGTAAAACCCACCACCCATCCAACTAACCCCCCCAAATAAAAAACCTATCTAAAATAACCTAAGCTCCCCATTGCCCTGAAAAGGGCATTTGTATGGGCATTGCCCTTAAAAGGGCATTTGTATGGGCATTGCCCTTAAAAGGGCATTTAGCTCTTTTAACATGCCCAGACCCTAATCTAAAAATAAAACCCACCCAAAAAACCCTTAAATAAACCTAACACTAACCCCAGATGATCCACTTACAGTTGTTGAAGTCCCGCTTAAAGGATCCATCTGCTAAAATCCTATTGGCTATTCCAATCAGCCAATAGGATTGAGCTCTCATCCTATTGGCTGATTGGAACAGCCAATAAAATGAGAGCTGTTCAAATCATATTGGCTGATTGGAATAGCCAATAGGATTTTAGCAGCTCTAATCCTATTGGCTGATTGAAATCTTTCAGCCAATAGAAATTCAAGGGACTCCATCTTGGATGACGTAACTTGCATTGAAGTTCTAGTTTACGGTGGTGACTGTATGAAGAGGATGCTCCACGCTGAATATCTTCAGGATGGACCCGCTCCGCTCCAGATGGATGAAGATAGAAGATGCAGTCTGGATGAAGACTTCTTGCCGCCTGGATAAGGATCGAAGAGGCCGCCTGGATGAAGACTTCTTGCCGGCTGGATGGATCCTTCAAGCGGGACTTCAATAACTATAAGTGGATCGTCGGGGGTTAGTGTTAGGTTTATTTAAGGGTTTTTTGTGTGGATTTTATTTTTAGATTAGGATCTGGGTATGTAAAAGAGCTAAATGCCCTTTTAAGGACAATGCCTATACAAATGCCCTTTTCAGGGCAATGGGGAGCTTAGGTTATTTTAGATAGGTTTTTTATTTGGGGAGGTTGGTTAGTTGGGTGATGGGTTTTACTGTTGGGGAGTGTTTGTATTTTTTTGTTTTTACAGGTAAAAGAGCTGATTTCTTTGGGACAATGCCCCACAAAAGGCCATTTTAAATGCCATTGGTAGTTTATTGTACGCTAGGTTTTTTTTTTGGGGGGGGGGGGCTTTATTATTTTGATAGGGCTATTAGATTAGGTGTAATTCTTTTTTATTTTTGATAATGTGGTTTTTTATTTTTTGTAATTTAGTGTTTGTTTTTTTTGTAACTTAGTGGGGGCTTTTTCCCTGTAATTTAGTAATTTGTAATAAGATTTAATAGTATATTTAATTAATTTGAGTAGGGTTAGGGTTTTTTAATATGTAATTTAGTTAATTTAATTGGTAGTTTAATTTAATTGTAGTATAATAGTTAGGGTAGGTTAATTAATATTTTAAAATAGTTTATTTTAATTCTACAGGTAAGTTTACATTTATTTGAAGATAGGGATGTTGTAATTTTAATTTAAAGTTAGCGGGTTGTTAGGTTTAGGGGTTAATAGCTTAATTTAGTTTATGGTGATGTGGAGGGCTGACGGTTTAGGGGTTAATAGGTTTAGTTAGTGGTAGTGATGTGGGAGGCCAGAGGTTTAGGGGTTAATACTTTTATTTAGGTAGCGGCGGGGTTGGGGGAGCAGCGGGATAGGGGTTAATAACTTTATTTATGTTGCGGTAGGGTCGGGGAGTGGCAGGATGGGGTTAATACATTTTATTTAGGTTGCGGCGATGTCAGGGATGGCAGATTAGGGGTGTTTAGACTCAGGTTTATGTTAGGGTGTTAGGTGTAAACGTAACTTGTTTTCTACCATATAAATCAATGGGATATCTGGCAGCATCGAACATAAGCTTTCGCTGCTTTTAGACTCCAATTGATTTCTATGGCATCCGCGGCCTTCAGGGTGGCGGATTGAAAACCAGGTATGCTGGGCCGGAATAGCTACGAGCGTACCTGTTAGAAGTTTAATAACTGGGAAAAAGTGTCAGAGCCGAATGTGTATTCGGAACATCTGTAATGACATAAGCATCGATCTGCGTCGGATTGAGACTGGCGGATTGTATGTTATGTCACAAATTTCAACATTTACCGGTCTGTAGGCTTTGATAATTAGGTCGGATCAATCTCGCAACAGATACGCTGCGGAATTCTGTCGTATTTGCGGTTGAGGCTTTGATAAATATCCCCCTATGTCAGCTTCAAATGCACTTGATATTATAAGCCATATGAAAAGTTCATTTTAAATAAATTGTATAATTTTCAGATCTATTTAAAATACTCAGATCATATTGAAAACATCTATATATATGTATTGATCTGGCAATTATACTATATTGAATAAATGTCTACTGTATTGAATGATTAGCTGCATTGACAAATTTAAAATGTTTAACCAACTTACTTCAGAATAAATACCATCTTCTTTATTTCTTTCAGGAATTTGATAAACCAGTGAGATTCCAAATATGAATTAATACAGATGCAATAAGTTATCCTATTAATATGTCTGTAATGGGTTGTCAGGTTTTGGATCTGTTGTGTAGAACAAGAGACAAAAGAACCTAATAAATATGTATTTAATATCCTTATAATTAGGAATTGGTGTGTAAAGTTTGTAGCACATAATCTTCAGATAAACTGCCTGTGAAAATCAGTGTCTTAATGATTCCCAGAAATGGCAGAATGAGTGATTAATATAAACAATAACAATTGTTAAATATATTGTGCGACAGAATTGCATACATGTAGCAAATACTAAACAGGCCCAAAGAAATGTAACGGAGATGAGAAAAACGTGATCACTGAGTAACAAATAGGAAAAAGGCAAAATAATACTGAGAATGATTCATTACCCTCTAGCATGTCTAATACAGGTTATACGTGTAAACTCTGCAAACAATACAATGTAGGGCGAGAGACTTTGGAAGGCAGAAAGTTAGGTAGTATGGACATGTCATCGGAGCGTACCTTAGAAGGATTGTGGAGATGCAGTACTGGTAGAGTAGGCAGAGCTGTTAGGCTTGGTGTTATTGTCAGCAACAGCCGTTGTGGAACACCTTGGGGTCGAAGCAGAAGACGGCTCCTGCAGGTCTGCTTGTGATCGGTTAGGTAGGAGAGATGCAAACGTAGGTGTAACAGTTCTGCAACAAATTCTTTAATAAAAGTTAGTTGTTAGAATCCATCATAGAGTTAATAGCCTTGTACATTTATGCAGCATTCATTGTGTAGAAGTTTTTATAAACAGTAAGTTAATCTTATACAATATACTTGTATTAGACCTTTGTCCCATAGTAGGTAGGTATTATGCTTTAAAACCTGGCTACTACCTATATGGGTAAGGAAATATTTGTGCATAATTTAAAAAGGTGGCAAGGATAAGTATATTAGAAGTATGTGCAAAGAATAAGTTATCCTGTTAACAACTGCAGTATAGAAACATATAATTCTAGCAAAATAAAAGAGGCAAAGTCAGGTAAGTGAGAGTTCTCAAATCTACCACTTGTTCTTTCCCCTTAGGTTCTGGTAAATGTCAGATGTGCGACCACTGAAGGAGGAAAAGGATCATCCGGTTGAAGCTGAGGTAGTGAGGATCCACACCAAATGACTGCATGGTAATGCTGGATGACGTCAGCAACGTCAGACGAGCAGCAGAGAGTGATTGCTGGAACAAGGCTTCTGTGTGAGGAGACAGGTAAGTGCGGTGCAGGATGGAAAAAGGCACTTGGCGATAGAAGCAGCTTTAGGAGATAGACCTAGGAGAGGACACGATAAGCAGCAATGCAAAGGCTGGAGAGCTGCAAAGTACAAACAGCCTAGGAAAAGTAGAATGTAACTTCAATGCCAAGCAAGGTGTTGAAGTAGGAGGAACCTCAAGTAGGAAAGGAAAAGGTAAACTCACGCCTCTTAAAGGGACAGGATGTTACAGAGCTCCCCCCTTAAGAGAACCGCTCCGAAGTTCAGGGTCGGGGTCTATCGGGATGCCGTCTATGAAATAAGGAGACCAATCTCGGGGCTGAGAGATTGGCAGAGGGTTTCCCAATAATCACCTTCACTTGGATATCCTTTCCAGTGAATAAGGTAACGGAGACGGCCAGACACTTATCTAGAATCAAATATTTCTTCAACCTCATATTCCACATCAGGGGTGATAGGTACAGAGGTTGAAGACAATGTATGTAAATCTCGTAAAGCTTTATAAGGGTTTAGTAAAGCAACATGGAAGGTTGGGTGTATCTTGTACTCAGACGGAAGATCAAGTGTAACTGCGTTCATATTAACTATTTTCTTGATGGGAAAAGGTCCAATATAGAATTTATTGAACTTTTTACACAGAACTGTCAGCCTTAGGTTTTTTTGTTGATAGTCATACCAGATCTCCTATAAAATACAGTATTGGGGTGATGGCTGGTGTCTCAGGTTGTAGTACCTTTTTTGTCGCTGTTTCAGGTCTCTGTCATTGTGTTAGTGAGATCATTAATAACTGGACAGTCACTTTGGATATCTGGGTATAGATGAAAGGTGGGATGATATCCAAAGTTAGCATAGAAAGGTGTTGACTTGATGGAAGAATGGTAGGTGTTGTTATGGGCAAATTCTGCCAATTGTAAGAGTGAAGTCCAATTATCATGATGTTGTGTCGTATAGCATCGGATATATTCTTCCAACCAGTGATCAGTTTTCAACGTTTCCCCATTAGTTTGGGGATGGAATGCAGTTGACAATCTTTGGTCAATTTTTAAAGTCTGGCAGAGTTGTTTCCAGACTTTGGAAGTAAACTGAGTTCCTCTGTTGGTAGTTATAGAGGATGGAATTCCATGAAGATTTATTACATTTTCTATTAATAGTTTTACTGTTTCAAAACTGATTGAAAGCTAGTGGTATGGGACAAAGTGGGCCATTTTAGTAAAAAGGTCCACAATGACCATGATTGTATTGTTTTTGTCTGATATGGGAAGATCAACGATAAAATCAATTGCTTTCTCCTTCCAAGGTCTGTCAGGAATTGGGAGAGATAATAGATATCCTGCTGGCTTTTTTCTATCGGGTTTACAGGTGGTACATATTCCACATGTCTCCATATGATTTGTGATATCCTTTATAATGTTGGGCCACCAGTAGGATCTCTTGGTTAATTCTAAGGTTCTGTAGATAGCAGGGTGTCAAGCTAAGTGGGACTCATGAACTGCTTTAAGTACTGATTCTCTTACGTTGGGAGGAATGTATAGTTTAGTATAGCGGTAATACAATCCATCCAGGTGTTTTTGTAAATCATATTTATGTTTAGTTATGTCTGAGATTTGCTCTTGTTTTAACAATTTGGTAAGAGTGATAATGGTTCCAAGAATGTGAGTTGGAGGTATTAGGGTTCCAGTAGATGGTATTATGTTTGGTTTTTGTGGAAGTCTGGATAAGATATCAGCTTTAGTGTTCTTTGTTGCTGGACGGTAAGTTATAGTGTAATGAAATCTAGAAAAGAAAAGACTCCACCTTACTTGTCTTGATGTTAAGGTATGATTAGTTTTTAGATACTGCAAATTTCGGTGATCCGTATAGATGATAATAGGTTCTGTAGTACCTTCAAGTAAGTGTCTCCAATTTTCTAGAGCACACTTCATGGATAATAGCTCTTTTTCTCCTACATGGTAATTTAATTCAGATGGTGATAATACATGCAAGTAAAAATTGTAACAGCAAAAACATATATAATTGATTCATAATCTATTTTCTACATAAATATATTCGGTGTGTTTAACTGATCAGAACTTTGGAAATATTGTTACATAAATATATAATACGTTACAGGTTACCACTGAAATAGAGTTTAATTAATATTGTAACCTAGGTTATATCTAACAGGTCTATTAAGAACTCATTAGCTCATAACAGATTCCTGGGAAGCACTTTATGGTTTAACTACTGACTATACTTTTTATTCAGCAGGTCATAAAACTAGATAATATTTGAGTCAAGTTATGATCCCGACTCTGATCTTGTCCAAAATACACTCTTGTGTGTGGTTGGATTATTCAATAGTTAAGAGGGGGTCTTCTTAATGCTCAATCAATTAAATCTTTGACATACAATCCTTTGTTAATGCGTAATCTCTTTATTAGGGAAAATATACTAAGAGAGATGGCTGAAGAACAATGTAGATACCACTATGAACCCCATAACTACATGGGTTGCACATAAAACATACCATATGCTGTTAATAAAAGAGAAAACTCACCACCAGAAACAAATGGGGTCCTTCAAATAGCTGCTAGAAAGAGATTGAAACTTTAGCAAAACAGCTGCAATTGACCTATTCCCATTCACTATTTCAATCTTTGTCACAAATACTATTTTAAATAACAAAACGCTACAAGCTAGCCAAAAATTGAAGGCTCAATAATTAATTTACGCTAATAAGACTAATAAGTAAGTTTACTACTAGGTAGTTTTCTATCTGAGGCTCAATTTAAAACCATCACTCAAATGGACCTAAATGAATTGAATGAAGATATTTCAGCTCAGGAAGTGCTCTTATCGTACCTCCGATAAGCGCAAATTGACCGTGCTGCACGCTGCGGAGGTTGGAGCTGACAGACATTTGGGAGACTGAGTCATAAGTCAGCCTAGAATGACTACAGGGCCTCTCCCCTTCCCCCCAGTGCTGCCTGAGGGGGATTGTTGTACCCTGCTCCTGTTAAAAGGTGAAACTGTGCCACAACCTGGATGTTCCAGCTGCCCCACCGCGGAAGGTGTCCCTATGTGATTCTCCTGGGCAGTTTGTGAAGTAGAGATTCGCGATTTCCTCCTATGTGGCATCTTTCTGATGATAGTCAAGATGCATGACAGTGCTGGGATAACTTTATTGTACAACACAAAGGTTTGATAAAATCTAGTCATAATTCAACAGAATAAACCATTTCTTCAAAATTATGAGTAACAAGTCTCAAATCCCCTCCAATGCTATGCCCAAATGCTGTCAAAGAACACCTAGATAGAGCCTGATTGAGACCTCATCTACACTATCCTTTTCCTTATTTTTTTCTAAGTACATATTCTTGCATTAAACTTAACTCGCTATATGTCAGCCTTGATGGACGGGTCTGTTTGTGGCAAGATATATTACCTACATAATATTAAGAAAGGTAGAGAGCAGGGCATTAAATGTCATAGTGGGTGCTTCCCGTACGGGGATAGTTATAAAAAGTCTGTGATCTGAACATTCGTATCCTTTCATCTTTATTAGAAGTTTAAAGAGGACGAGTTATACAGAGACTGGGTTACTATTCCTGGATTTTCCTTTAAAAAAACAAAAATGTGTGCTTACCTGATAAATTTCTTTCTTTCTTGACATGGTGAGTCCACGGATCATCAATAATTACTGTTAAGAATATCACTCCTGGCCAGCAGGAGGAGGCAAAGAGCACCACAGAAAAGCTGATAAATATCACTTCCCTACCCACAATCCCGCAGTCATTTGACCAAAGGAAATGAGAGAAAGGAAGTAACACAAGGTGCAGAGGTGCCTGAGATTTATATAGAAAAGAATTTGTCTGAAAAAATAGGGCAGGCCGTGTCAAGAAATAAATACATTTATCAGGTAAGCATAATTTTTTTTTCTTTCTAATGACAAAGGGAGTCCACGGATCATCAATAATTACTGTTGGGAATCAATACCCAAGTTAGAGGACACAGATGATAAGGGAGGGACAAGACAGGAACCTTAACAGAAGCCACCACTGCTTGAAGAACCTTTCTCCCAAAGGAAGCCTCAGCCGAGGCAAAAGTATTGAATTTATAGAATTTGGAAAAAGTATGCAAAGATGACCAGGTTGTAGCCTTGCAAATCTGTTCCACAGAAGCTTCATTTTTGAAAGCCCAAGAAGAAGAAACAGCCCTCGTGGAGTGAGCTGTGATTGTCTCAGGAGGTTGCTGTCCAGCAGTCTCATAGGCCAAACGAATAACACTCTTCAGCCAAAAGGAAAGTGAAGTAGCCGTAGCTTTCTGACCCTTGCGTTTCCCAGAAAAACAAACAGACAAACAAGGCAGAGGACTGACGAAAGTCCTTAGTCGCCTGTAGATAGAATTTCCGAGCACGTACAACATCTAGGTTATGCAATAAACGCCCCTTATGAGAAGAAGGGTTAGGACACAAAGAAGGAACAAAGATTTCCTGATTAATATTCTTGAACAGAACAACTTTAGGCAGGAAACCCAACTTAGTACGCAAAACCACCTTATCAGAATGAAAGATAAGATAAGGGGAATCACACTGTAGTGTCGAGAGTTCTGAAACTCTCCTAGCAGAAGAAATAGCAACAAGAAACAAACATTTTCCAAGATAACAACTTAATACCCAAGGAATGCATAGGCTTAAACAGAGCCTGCTGTAAAACCTTAAGAACAAGATTAAGACTCCAGGGAGGAGTAACTGGTTTAAACACAGGCTGGATCCTGACCAGGGCCTGACAAAATGATTGCAGGTCTGGCACATCCGCTAGACACTTGTGCAACAAAAAAGACAATGCCAAAATCTGACACTAGCCGACAAACCCTTCTCCAGACCATCCTGGAGAAAAGACAAAATCCTAGGAATCCTTACTCTACTCCAAGAGTATCCTTTGGATTCACACCAATACAATATTTACACCAAATCTTATGGTAAATCCTACGAGTCACAGGCTTACAAGGCTGGATCAAGGTCTCAATGACCGACTCTGAAATCCCACTCTTAGATAAAAATAAGCATTCAATCTTCAAGCAGTCAGCTTCAGAGAAACGAGATTTGGATGAAGGAAGGGACCCTGAAGTAGAAGGTCCTTCCTCAGAGGAAGTCTCCAAGGATGAAAGGATGACATTTCCACTAGGTCTGCATACCAGATCCTGCGAGGCCTCGCAGGAGCTATGAGAATCACTGACGCCCTTTCCTGCTTGATCCAAGCAATGACCCTTGGAAGGAGAGCAAACAGAGGAAACAGGTATGCTAGACTGAAATTCCAAGGAACTGCCAGAGCATCTATCAGGACTGCCTGTGGATCCTTTGACCTTGAGCCGTACCTCGGGAGCTTGGCATTCTGCCGAGAATCCATGAGATCCAGTTCTGGCTGCCCCCATTTGAGAGTCAAACTGGAAAACACCTCCAAATGAAGTTCCCACTCCCCGGCATGAAAAGTCTGTCTGCTCAGAAAATCTGCTTCCCAATTGTCCACTCCTGGGATATGGACCACAGAAAGACAACAGTTATGGGTCTCTCCCCACTGAATAATTCAGATCACCTCTGCCATGGCCAAGGAACTCCGAGTTCCCCCCTGGTGGTTGATGTATGCCACCGAGGTTATGTTGTCCGACTGGAACCTGATAAACCGGGCTAAGGCTAACTGAGGCCAGGCCAGCAGAGCATTGAAGATCGCTCTAGGATGTTTATGGGGAGAGCCGACTCCTCCCGAGTCCATAGGCCCTGAGCCTTCAACGAGTTCCAGACTGCTCCCCAACCCAGAAGGCTGGCATCTGTGGTCATGATCACCCAGGAGGGTCTGCAGAAGCAAGTTTCCTGAGAGAGATGGTCCTGAGACAACCACCACAGAAGAGAGTCTATTGTTGCCTGATTCAGATCTATTCGCGGAGACAGATCTGCAGAGTCCCCGTTTCATTGTCTGAGCATGCATAACTGAATAGGTCTGAGATGGAACCAAGCGAATGGGATAATGCCCATGGAAGCCACCATCAGATCAATTACCTCCATACATTGAGCCACTGTAGGCCGAGGAGAGGATTGTTAGGGCAAGACAAGAGTAAAAAATCTTTGTCTTTCTGACCTCCGTCAGAAATATCTTCATTAACAGGAAGTCTATTATGGTCCCCAATAACACAACCCTTGTAGCTGGAATCAAATAACTTTTTCCCAGATTCACCTTCCAACCGTAGGAGCAAAAAAAAGACAACAAGGCCTCCGTATGAGAGTTTGCTTGTTGAAAAGACGGTGCCTTAACCAGAATGTTGTCCAGGTATGGCGCCACTGCAATGCCCCGAGAACAAATCACTGCCAAAAGAGCCCCCAGAACCTTTAAAAAAAATCTGGGGGCTTTGGAAAGGCCAAAAATCTGGGGGCTTTGAAAGTGATTGTCCAAGAAGGCAAATCTCAGAAACTTGTGATGATCCTTGTGAATGGGAACATGAAGGTACGGGTCCTTTAGGTCTATGGTTGTCATGAACTGACTCTCTTGGATCAAGGGAAGAATGGAGCATATAGTCTCCATCTTGAAGGATGGTACTCTGAGAAACTTGCTTAGACACTTCAGGTCTAAGATTAGCCTGAAAGTTCCCTCCTTTTTTGGAACTACGAACAGATTTGAGTAAAATCTCATACCCTGTTCCTGAGGAGGAACAGGAACTATTACTCCCAGAGCGGCAAGGTCCTTGACACAATGTAAGAACGCCTCTCTTTTTATCTGGTCTACAGATAATCTGGAGAGGAGAAACCTGCTTCTGGGAGGGAAGGTTTTGAATTCTATCTTGTACCCCTGGGATACAATGTCCACCGCCCAGGGATCCGAAACATCTCTTATCCAGGCTTGAGAGAAAAGAGAAAGTCTGCCCCCCCTAGATCCGCTCCTGGATCTGGGGCCGACCCTTCATACTGACTTGGAGTCAGCTGCGGGTTTCTTAGACTGCTTCCCCTTATTCCAAGACAGGCTAGGTTTCCAGGAAGACTTGACTTGATCTTGCTTGGAGGAGGGGGAGATGGGTTTACCTCTAAAGTTACGAAAGGAACGAAAATTTCTCTGATGTCCTTTCTGCCTATTCTTTTTATCTTGAGGAAGAAAGGAACCCTTCCCTCCTGTAATATCTGAGATAATTTCAGCCTAACCAGGCTCAAACAAGGTCTTGCCCTTGTAGGGGATCGCCAAAAGTTTGGACTTAGATGAAACATCCGCAGACCGAGACTTTAACCATAAGGCTCTGCGAGCTAGGACCGCAAAACCAGAATTTTTTGCTCTCAGTTTAATGACTTGTAAAGAAGCATCCGTAATAAAGGAATTGGCTCACTTAAGGGCCTTAATCCTGTCCTGGATCTCCTCAAGAGGAGTATCTGTCCGAAAAGAATCAGACAACGCATCAAACCAGTAAGCTGCAGCCCTGGTGACAGTGGCAATGCGCACTGCAGGCTGACATTGGAGACCCTGGTGGATGTACATTTTCTTTAATAATGCCTCCAGCTTCTTATTCATTGGATCCTTAAAAGAACAGCTATCCTCTATTGGAATAGTAGTCCTCTTAGCCAAAGTGGAAATCCACCTTAGGAACCGTTTGCCACGACTACTTAATAGAGTCCACTATAGGAAACATTTTCTTGAAAATTGGAGATGGAGAATAGGGAATACCAGGTCTCTCCCATTCCCGAGCAATAATCTCTGTAGCACGGTTGGCACAGGGAGAACCTTCACCATGGAGGGAACATCAAATTACTTGTTCAGCTTACTAGATTTCTTAGGGTTGACTACGACAGTTGTATCGGAGTCGTCCCAGGTAGCCAAAACCTCCTTAAGTAACATGCGGAGGTGTTCTAGCTTAAATCTGAAGTATACAACTTCAGCATCAGAAGAAGGAATTATACTGTCTGAGTCTGAGATTTCACCCTCAGATGCTACCGAAGTGTCTTCTTCCTTTGACTTGTAGGAAGGAGCATCTTGGATAGCCACAACTTGTTTAGAAACCTTACTCACTGATTCCTTAAGTTTTCTTTTACGCTTCCCCTGCAACATGGGAAAAGCAGACAATGCCTCAGATACCGCAGAAGATAGCTGGATAGCAATATCCTGCAAAGAAAATCCTACCGGATTATTAGAGGAAACGCAGGGCACTGCATGTGGAGACTGAAAAGATTGGGACGCTTGAGGAGAAAGCTGCGGCATATCTGATACAGGAGACACCTGAACAGCATCTGCCTTATCTAATGGTGGCTCATGGTTAAAAATTTGATCTCTGTAACTCAAAGTTCTCTAAATGCATGAGGAACAAAATGCGGCTGGCATGAAACAATTTGTAAAGCCTCTTCCATCTTTGCAAAAGTAATGTGAAAAAGAAAAAATAAATAAATAATGAAAATTAAATTGAGAGTACTGTGCCTTTAAATTAATCTTTAATGTAGGAAGTAAAGCCCACAATAAACCCTAGGCAACTCAAACACCTCAGTAGCTTCACTGAGGTGCCTACCTGTCCTGCAGCTAGAAAAAGAGTTTTACTCCCAAAGGTCCGTTTCAGACCTGTATTGACTTAGAAATGAATTTCACACATGGAGCAGCCGATAACTGCGTCACGAACTCAAGCCGACAGCGCAACTAAAAGCGCTCCTAACAGACTAACCCGCCTCCAACAAGGACCCTCCCATTTTAATCAGAAGCGGTCCCGGCGGTAATAGTACAAAGTAGGGAGAAAACATGGCCGCAACAAATAAGTAAAAGTTCTGCCCGGATCTCAACCGGAGCGAAAAAACACAACTGAGCCACCAATTCAAGCGCCCTGTTCAAGCAGCATTTAACTGCTGAAGTGCCAACATTTTTCTGCTTGTTCTTTTTCAAAGAAAAATATAAATGGCACTTACCTGAAAAACAGTCTGTCCGGCAGCAGGACAGCTCACCTGGTTTGAGAGGATGTCATACCTCACATGGACCTGGGGAAAATGAAAGAATCTGAGTAAACCTACTCAGGATTTCTTATTAGGGCAGCAACAACCTTGGGAAAACGCAGAAAGGATTGTACCTCACAAGTTCCCAATTGCTCAAAAGCCATCACTGCCCTACTTAGGAGACTGACGTGGACTAAGTCTAGACCCAGGAAAGATCAGAGTAAACCTACTCTGCTTAAAAATAATAAAATCTTGATTGAAGAAAGCTTCTTATCAGACACCTAAACTTCACCTCCTCCTTGCACTTCAGGCAAAGACAATGACTGGGGGCTTGTGGGTAGGGAAATTATATTTATCAGCTTTGCTGTGGTGCTCTTTGCCTCCTCCTGGTGGAGTGATATTCCCAACAGTAATTATTGATGATCCGTGGACTCACCGTGTCATTAGAAAGAAAAGCAGACTCATTGAATTCAACTGCACAATTGCTATTTCTCAAGGATTACACTGCAAATAACTTTGTGTTTTTCTGTATTTTCTCTTGGACTTATTACAAGATTATACCCAGCTGGGTATCCCAGTCTTTTACCTGTTTGTTTAAGAGCTGGCTGTTATGGGCTTAAAAAGTGGATCCATTTTCTTATAAAGACCTTTAATTATAAAGACAGAGTTTCACTCCATCTTAATGTTAAACACCTAACAAAACTCTGAGCGATAGCCTGAATTCTGCAACTTATTCCTAAAAACAGAGATAGTGGGTGTGACGGATCCCCTGCTACCCCGACTGGGTAGCTCTGCTGAAACAATCTTCCAACACCTGGAACCAGCCACTATGTAGCAGAGAGAAAGTGATTTCAGCTATCCCCACCTAAATAACTAGACAACTAGCATTTAGGTGGAACAAAGAAAAACTGATTTTATTGAAAAACACACACTCCTTTTATACACAAAGCTCATCTTGATAAGACACTGGACAATCCCACAATTTTCCCACCATTCCTGCTCCTCCAGACAGGCTGGGGTCTTTATAGCAGCCACAGTCCCACAGAATTCCAGTACCCAGGGGTGGCGGTTTCGGGGTGATCCCCGGTGGAGCAGCAGCACTTCCAGGGTGTCATTTTAAAGATCTCGGTCCCCAGATGCCACAGTCCAAAAAGCAGCGTGATCCGCTACTGAGGACCAGAGTTACAGCCCAGGAAATATAGGGGGTAGGTGGCGGTTTTGGGGTGATCCCGGTGGAGCAGCAGCACTTCCAGGGTTTCATTTAAAAAAGCTCTTGGTCCCCAGATGCCACAGTCCAAAAAGTGGCATGATTCATTACTGGGGACCGGAGAAACAGTCCAATGAAGTTATGGAGGTAGGGGTGTTCAAAATCCCTGGTTACCAAAGACGCTCCCCTCCGGTAATTCCCCACCTCTTGTCCTCCCTAGGGGCTACCAATCCCCAAAAGAGCAGAGCTCTTGGGACCACGATCTTACCTGTGGTCCCAATCCTGGAGAAATGCCTTGCTGTCGGGTTTGTTGGCGGGTGACAACTGCAGCTACGTATCTCCCACAAAGGCGGAGACAAGGTTGCCAAGGTCATTGCCTAAAAGCACCTCGGCCAACAACTTCCTCATAATGCCCACCTGCACAGCACGGGCACTTGCACCCCAGTTCAAATAGGCTTGTGCTATGGGAGCCTGGATAACAGTGCCGCCAGCCACTTGGATAGCGATGGTTTTCGCTGAGCAGCTGGAGTTGGGGGCCAGGTGAGGCTGGATCAAGGTGAGAGTAGAACCAGTGTCCCTTAATCCCTGGGCAGCCTGTCTGTTGACCAGAACTTTCTGGCAATGATGCTGGTGATTGTCTGCGGATGCTGTTCCCACCTCCTGCAGGACCCCAATCTACTCACTGACCCATTTGATAGAGGGGTCGGTGTTGTCCTCATAAGTGTAGTGGGGGGCCGCGGCTCCAGCCCACTGCAGGGTTGGGGGTGCCTTGGTTGCAGGTGTGGAGAGGCTGTGGTTGTCTTGTGCGGGCAGTGGTGTTGGAGGTGTCCCGTCTGTCAGCATTCAAAACACTTGCGGGAGTCCATGCATCTGACCTGGGGAGCAGGGATCGGACGAGGTTGCAGTTGTCGGGTAGGTACTGGGGCCTGGAGCCAGGGTGACACGGGTCTGGCGCCGGTCATCCACGTATTGGTCGCTAGGATGGCTGCCTTATCATCAGTCCTTGGTTTTCTATCTTTAATCCAGTCTCGGATCTCAGCCGGGATGCAGGAGTAAAATTGCCCCAGGAGAATAAGCTGCAGTGCTTCCTCCAGTGTGTTTACATGGCAACCTGTAACCCAGGAGTTCAAGGAGCGGGCTAACCAGTGGGTCCACTTGGTACACAACTGCCCTTCTTGTCTGTGTAGATCCCTGAACTTCTGTCTATGCTCCTCTGGGGTGAGGCCGTACCATCTAAGGATGCGTTCCTTCACCCGGTCATAGTCCTTCTCCTCCTCAGGAGGGACAGTCTGGAAAGTTTCTGCCACCTTGCCGGCCAGTTTTCCAGCCAAGATTGGCACTCGGTTGGTCGCGGCAATCCCATGCAACCTGCACTGGGTCTCGAAGTACTTTAGGTAGCAGTTGACCTCTTCGCCCCATCATCCTTAAATGCCCAGAAAGCCTGGTAAGGTAGCTTCCTGGGTCTTGGCTCGGGTTCTTGAGAGTATAACACGACTCCCCCCAGATATTTTTGGAGCTCCAGCATGCAAATCTGGCTGGCCTCGGATATAGTCCTAGCAACAGCTTATGGGGACAGGTTATGTCCCAGGAAGCATATTCTCCATTGGATTTGATCATCCAGACTGGAGGCTGTAGTCCCTTGGGAGGAGGTGTCCAAGGTGTGGCTGTCTCGGCTACCACCCACTTCCATATCGGGGCCCCTTGCCTGGTCATCTGCCATCAGCACTCCTATAATGGTTTCTCTTCTCTTGCTGCCGGTAGCTATTCCTCTGGTATGCAGCAAGGCTTTCAGTGCTTCTTTCTGGAGCCGATCATAGTGCTCCATCCACAGAAGTCTTCAGGTGGTGGTTTGAACGTTCCAGGTATATGGAAGCATCCCACCGCTGCCACCACTGTAACAGATACCCTGCTACCCCGACTGGGTAGCTCCACTGAAACGATCTTCCAACACCTGGAACCAGCCATTATGTAGCAGAGAGAAAGTGATTTTAGCAATCCCCACCCAAATAACTTGACAACTAGCATTTAGGTGGAACAAAGAAGAACTGATTTTATTGAAAAGCACACACTCCTTTTATACACAAAGCTCATATTGATAAGACACTGGGCAATCCCACAATTTTCCGACCATTCTTGCCCCTCCAGACAGGCTGGCGCCTTCATAGCAGCCTCAGTTTCACAGAATTCCAGTACACAGGGGTGGTGGTTTTTGGGTGATCCCGGTGGAGTGGTGGCATTTCCAGGGTATCATTTTAAAGCTCTCAGCCCTCAGATGCCAGAGTCCAAAAAGCAGCATGATTCGCTACTGGAGCCCGGAGTTACAGCCCAGTAAAGATAGGGGGTAGGTGATGGTTTTGGGGTGATCCCGGTGGAGCAGCAGCATTTGCAGGATGTCATTTTAAAGTACTCAGCCAGTAAAAATACCGGGTAGGTGGCGGTTTTGGGGTGATCCTGGTGGAGCGGCAGCACTTCCAGGGTGTCATTTGAAATTTCTCAGTCCACAGATGCCACAGTCCAAAAATCTACATGATTCGTTATTGGGGACCGGAGATACAGTCCATTGAAGTTATGGGGGTAGGGGTGTCCAAAACCCCCGGTTCCCAAAGTAGCTCCCCACCATTAATTCCCCCCACCTCTTGTCCTCCCTAGGGACTACCAATCCCCAAAAGAGCGGAGCTCTGGGGCAAAGGGCCGCTGGAGAGGGGGTAAAGTTAGCGGGCCGGCCGGGAGTTCCATGAGCCTGGCCAGCCTGAGAGGAGTAAGGCGGGTGTCCATTGTGAGGCGGCCGACCAGGAGTTCAAGGAGCCTGGTGAGCCTAGGAGAGTTTTTCCAGTCAGAGACCAGCTCTTCTCTGACAAAGTAGGAACACAAAAACAAGCAAAGACTCCTAAAGATTGCGGTTGCTCTGAGGAGCCAAAAACCGCTGAGAAACAACAGGGGTGAGGTAGTAGGGGGGTAGGGGTTTAACCCTTGCAGCCCGGTGCCCGTGACACTCGGGTAGATTTATCATACCCCGGGCGGACATGATTCGCTATAGTGAATCATGTCCGCCCTACATCGCTAAATGCTGACTACATATGCTGTCGGCATTTAACATTGCACAGGTATTTCTGGTGAAATGCTTATGCAATGCAGCCCCCTGTAGATTCTAGGCCAAAAAGCAGCATGATTCGCTACTGGGGCCTGGAATTACAGCCCAGTAAAAATAGGGGGTAGGTGGCAGTATCTGGGTGATCCCGGTGGAGCAGCAGCACTTGCAGGGTGTCATTTTTAAAGCTCTCAGCCCCCAGATGCCAAAGTCCAAAGAGCGGCATGATTTGCTACTGGGGCCCGGCGTTACAGCCCAGTAAAGATAGGGGGTTGGTGGTGGTTTCGGGGTGATCCCAGTGGAGCGGCAGCACTTCCAGGGTGTTATTTGAAATTTCTCAGTCCACAGATGCCACAGTCCAAAAAGCGGCATGATTCGTTATTGGGGACCGGAGATACAGTCCGTTAAAGTTATGGGGGTAGGGGTGTCAAAAACCCCCGTTTCCCAAAGTAGCTCCCCTCCGGTAATTCCCCCACCTCTTGTCCTCCCTAGGGGCTACCAATCCCCAAAATAGCGGAGCTCTGGGGTAAAGAGCCGTTGGAGCGGAGGTAAAGTTAGCGGGCCGACCAGGAGTTTCATGAGCCCGGCCAGCCTGAGAGGGGTTAGGCGGGTGTCCGTTGTGAGGCGGCCAATCAGTTGTTCCAGGAGCCCGGCCAGCCTAGGAGGGTTTTTCTGGTCAGAGACCAGCTCTTCTCTGAGAAAGTAGGAACACAAAAACAAGCAAACAAAGACTCCTAAAGATCGCAGTTGCTCTGAGGAGCCCAAAACCCCTGTTTCCCAAAGTAGCTCCCCTCCGGTAATTCCCCCACCTCTTGTCCTCCCTAGGGGCTACCAATCCCCAAAATAGCGGAGCTCTGGGGTAAAGAGCCGTTGGAGCGGAGGTAAAGTTAGCGGGCTGACCAGGAGTTTCATGAGCCCGGCCAGCCTGAGAGGGGTTAGGCGGGTGTCCGTTGTGAGGCGGCCAATCAGTTGTTCCAGGAGCCCGGCCAGCCTAGGAGGGTTTTTCCGGTCAGAGACCAGCTCTTCTCTGAGAAAGTAGGAACACAAAAACCAGCAAACAAAGACTCCTAAAGATCGCAGTTGCTCTGAGGAGCCCAAAACCGCTCAGAAACAACAGGGGTGAGGTAGTAGGAGGATAGGGGTTTAACCCTTGCAGCCCAGTGCCCGTGACACTGGGGTAGATTTTATCATACCCCGGGCGGACATGATTCGCTATAGCGAATCATGTCCACCCTACATCGCTAAATGCTGACAGCATATGCTGTCGGCATTTGACATTGCACAAGTATTTCTGGTAAAATGCTTATGCAATGCCGCCCCTGCAGATTCTAGGCCAATCGGCCGCTAGCAGGGGGTGTCAATCATCCACTGCTTGATAAATGTACCCCACTGTGTTTTGTTTACTTATAAAGTGGCTACGTTCTAATATACAACTCTTTTTAAGGCCTAACATATGAAGCAATAGAATAAACACCACTACTGAGCTTTATCCATTAGATGAGGGGGATATGTATTGATTATAAGTGTGTACATGATGCATCTCATTGTTTAAACGGTAAATAATTATATTTTTGCATCTCCCACTGGGACATAGCGCCAAGGTGTAGCCAGAAAAAGACAACTTAGCTCAATGTTGTCAGACTCAAGAGCATAACATAGTTATAACTAAGCAGAAAGATTATCCTCTAGCACAGTATATGTTTGTTTAAACATTGTGACTGATATCTGTTTAAGATAAGGGCTCATCCTGTGACAAATAAGCCTAGCTATATAAGGAGGGAGATTTACCCCAACTTTAGTCTCAAGTAACAAACAAATCTATGAGCAAAAAGCATGACTCCCACATTAAACATCTGAAAATATAGATATATTCTGCTTTTAACTACAAAAGTAGTATTGACTCAAGATATAATTTTTCTCAGGTTGAATTAAACTATGTACTTAAAGAATAGATTTCACTACTGGGTCTTATTAAGCAGTTGGTTGTGATATACACAGAACATTTTTGTATATAGGCTGTCCCCTAAGCCTCAGCTGATGAATAACAATATATTTTTTTTAATTTTCATTGTTGTTGGGACGTACCATCAAGGTTTAACTAGACAAGACACCCTAGCATAGTCATACTCAAAGCTTAAGTTATTAATAAGTTATTAATAACTAGGGTGAAAATCCCCCCACTAAAGTAGGGAATTATTTACATCAAAAGCTATAAAAAATAAAAGAGTAAGGAGGAAAGAGCGCAGAGAGTAATAATAATAATTTAACTTTTGCCCACCTGTCATAACAGGTCTTAATATCACTTTAAATCCTAAATTAACTCACATCACCCTCCCTATACCTTTAGAATTAAATTAAACTATATTAAACTAATAATTAATCTACCCTAACAATTATACTAAAATTACATTAAACTATATTAAACTAATAATTAATCTACCCTAACTGTTATACTAAAATTAAATTAAACTATATTAAACTAATAATTAATCTACCCTAACTGTTATACTAAAATTAAACTATATTAAACTAATTATTAATCTACCCTAACTGTTATAATAAAATTACAATAAGCTACAAATTATATTAAATATATTATATAGTTAAAAACCTAACCCTACTCAAATTTTTTTTTACAAAGTCACAAAAAACTAACAACTAAGTTACAAAAAATAACAAACACTAAGTTACACAAAATAAAAAAGAAATGATCAAAGATTTAAACTAATTACACCTAATCTAAGAGCCCTATGAAAATAAAAAAGCCCCCCCAAAATAAAAAAAAACCTAACCTACAATAAACTACAAATAGCCCTTAAAAGGGTCTTTTGCGGGGCATTGCCCCAAAGAAATCAGCTGTTTTACCTGTAAAAAAAACAAATACCCCCAAACAGTAAAACCCACCACCCACACAACCAACCCCCCCAAATAAAACCCTAACTAAAAAAACCTAAGCTCCCCATTGCCCTGAAAAGGGCATTTGGATGGGCATTGCCCTTAAAAGGGCATTTAGTTCTATTGCAGTCCAAACCCTAATCTAAAACTAAAACCCACCCAATAAAGCCTTAAAAAAAACCTAACACTAACCCCTGAAGATAAACTTACAGTTTTGAAGATGCGACATCCATCCTCCAAGAAGCCGGCAGAAGTCTTCATCCAAGCGGCCGAAGTCTCCATCCAAGCCCACAGAAGTCTTCACCCAGATGGCATCTTCTATCTTCATCCATCCAGCACGGAGCGGCTCCATCTTCCAGACATCCGACGCAGAGCATTCTCTTCTTACGACGTCTTCTTCTCGAATGAAGGTTCCTTTAAATGACGTCATCCAAGATGGCATCCCTTAGATTCCGAATGGCTGATAGAATTCTATCAGCCAATCAGAATTAAGGTTGAAAAATGCGAGCTTAATCCTATTGGCTGATTGGATCAGCCAATAGGATGAAAGCTCAATCCTATTGGCTGATTGCAACAGCCAATAGGATTGAAGACGGGAAGAAGACGTCGTAATAAGAGGATGCTCCGCGTCGGATGTCTGGAAGATGGAGCCGCTCCCCACTGGATGGATGAAGATAGAAGATGCCGTCTGGGGGAAGACTTCTGTGGGCTTGGATGAAGACTTCGGCCGCTTGGATGAAGACTTTTGCCGGCTTCTTGGAGGATGGATGTCGCATCTTCAAAACTGTAAGTGGATCTTCAGGGGTTAGTGTTATTTTTTTTTTTTAAGGTTTTATTGGGTGGGTTTTAGTTTTAGATTAGGGTTTGGGCTGCAATAGAGCTAAATGCCCTTTTTAGGGCAATGTCCCTCCAAATGCCCTTTTCAGGTTTTTTTAGTTAGGCTTTTATTTGGGGGTTGGTTGTGTGGGTGGTGGGTTTTACTGTTGGTGGGGTATTTGTATTTTTTTTTACAGGTAAAAGAGCTGATTTCTTTGGGGCAATGCCCTGCAAAAGGCCCTTTTAAGGTCTATTTGTAGTTTATTTTAGGTTTTTTTTTATTTTTGGGGGGCTTTTTTATTTTCATAGGGCTCTTAGATTAGGTGTAATTAGTTTAAATCTTTGATCATTTCTTTTTTATTTTGTGTAACTTAGTGTTTATTTTTTTTTGTAACTTAGTGTCTGTTATTTTTTTGTATCTTAGTTGTTAGTTTTTTGTAACTTTGTAATTTTTAATTGTAGAATTAAATTATTTGAGTAGGGTTAGGTTTTTAACTATATAATATAGTTAATTTAATTTATAGGTTATTGTAATTTAGTCTAACAGTTAAGGTAGATTAATTATTAGTTTAATGTAGTTTAATTTAATTTTAGTATAACAGTTAGGGTAGATTAATTATTAGTTTAATATAGTTTAATGTAATTTTAGTATAACAGTTAGGGTAGGTTAATTATTAGTTTAATGTAGTTTAATGTAATTTTAGTGTAATAGTTAGGGTAGATTAATTATTAATTTAATATAGTTTAATATAGTTTAATATAGTTGAATTTAAATCTAAGGGTAAGTTTTAAATGTATTATAAGATAGGGATAATTTAATATTTAATATAAAGTTAGCAGGTTGTTCGGCTTAGGGATTAATAGTTTAATTTAGTTTATTGTGACGTGGGGGGCTGGCGGTTTAGGGATTAATACATTTATTTAGTTGCGGTGGGCTCCAGGAGCGGCGGGATAGGGGTTAATAACTTTATGTAGGTGGCGTCGGTGTCGGGAGTGGCAGATTAGGGGTGTTTAGAATCGGGGAACATTTTAGGGTGTTAGGTGTAAACGTTACTTTTATTCTCCCATAGGAATCAATGGGATATCGGGCAGCAGTGAACATGAGCTTTCGCTACTTTCAGACTCCCATTGATTCCTATGGAATCCGCCGCCTCCAGGGCGGCGGATTGAAAACCAGGTGTGCTGGCCAGAATAGTGGCGAGCGTACCTGGTAGAAATTTGTTAACTTGCAAAAGTAGTCAGATAGTGTTGAATTTGCATTCGGAACATCTGTAGTGACGTAAGCATCGATCTGTGTCTGACTGAGACCGACGAATAGTATGTTACGTCACAAATTTCAGCTTTTGCCGGTCTGTAGGCTTTGATAAATAAGGCGAATGAGGCTCTCCACAATTACGCAGCGGAATTCCAGTGTATTTGCGGCTTGATAAATAGGCCTCCGTGTGTGGATGAATGTGTGTGTGTATGAGTCTGTGTAGGAGTCTGTGTGTGTGTATGCATTTGTGTGGTGAAAATTATTAGTGCCCCCCAGTTTTAACTGTGGTATCTTATGCACCCCACCTATATATTGTTCCTAGAGTCGCCACTGGTACAGATTATTATATTTTGTTTCTATCCCAACTTGTTTTATGTCCTTTTAAAGCTAATTTCATAAGGTTTATTGAAAATGTATATAATAACTTGTCTACTTAATTGCTAGTCAATAATATGGAATCTTCCTTGATAACTATTAAAAGAGGTACACGTCAGGGTTGCCCACTCTCCCCACTCTCATTTGATATCTCGATTGAACCACTAGCTATAATGATCAGGCAAAAAATAGAGGGAATAATAATAGGAGCAAAGGAATTAAAAAATGCCTTATATGCTGACGATGTTCTCTTGTTTGTTTGTAATACTTCTGTTAATATCCCGAAACTTCTCACACTGGTACAATCGTTTGGTTCATTCTCTGGCTATAGAATCAATACTTCAAAATCAGAATTATTATGGATTAGGAAACACAAGGATTCTCCAATAGACATTCCTTTTAGAATAGTAACTAATTCATGTAAGTATCTTGGAATTAATATCTCTTCTCAGCCCCAAAACTGGTATAATTGTAATATCCCTCCTATTCTTAATAGGATTAAGGAATACATGAAGAACTGGCAGAATCTCTGCTTTACATGTCAGGACAGGTAGCTTTATTCAAGATGGTACTTTTGCAAAGGTTCTGTACATCTTGAAGAATGTCCCACTCTTGCTGAAAAGCAAGGACATTAAAGGCCTAAACACTGCGCTTCGTTATTTCATTTGGCAAAATAAAAGGCCAAGAATTTCTATTAAGAAATTGTTCCTACCTAGGAAACTTGGAGATCTAGCCCTCCCAGATCTGAGTATGTATAATTTGGTGTTTCTAGGTCGAATAGTGATAGACTGGATCTGGAACATGGATTATTTCACAAATAATAGCTTAAAAACAAATACAATATACAGTATCTCACAAAAGTGAGTACACCCCTCACATTTTTTGTAAATATTTTATTATATCTTTTCATGTGACAACACTGAAGAAATGACACTTTGCTACAATGTCAAGTAGTGGGTGTACAGCCTGTATAACAGTGTGAATTTGCTGACCCCTCAAAATAACTCAACACACAGCCATTAATGTCTAAACCGTTGGCAACAAAAGTCAGCACACCCCTAAGTGGAAATGTCCAAATTGAGCCCAAAATGTCAATATTTTGTGTAGCCACCATTATTTTCCAGCACTGCCTTAACCCTCTTGGGTATGGCGTTCACTGGAGCTTCACAGATTATCACTAGAATCCTCTTTCACTCCTCCATGACGACATCACAGAGCTGGTGGATGTTAGAGACCTTGCCCTCCCCCACTTTCCATTTGAGGATGCCCCACAGATGCTCAATTGGGTTTAAGTCTGGAGACATGCTTGGCCAGTCCATCACCTTTACCCTCAGCTTCTTTAGCAAGGCAGTGGTCATCTTGGAGGTGTGTTTGGGGTCATTATCATGTTGGAATACTGCCCTGAGTCCCAGTCTCCGAAGAGAGGAGATCATGCTCTGCCTCAGTATGTCACAGTACATGTTGACATTCATGTTTCCCTTAATGAACTGTAGCTCCCCAATTGTGGCAGCACTCATGCAGGCCCAGACCATGACACTCTCACTACCATGCTTGACTGTAGGCAAGACACACATGCTTGACACCATCTGAACCAAATAAGTTTATCTTGGTCTCATCGGACCACAGGACATAGTTCCAGTAATCCATGTCCTTAGTCTGCTTGTCTTCAGCAAACTGTTTGCGGGCTTTCTTGTGCATCATCTTTAGAAGAGGCTTCCTTCTGGAATGACAGACATGCAGACCAATTTGATGCAGTGTGCGGCGTATGGTCAGAGCACTGAAAGGCTGACCCCCCACCCTTTCAACCTCTGCATCAATGCTGGCAGCACTCATATGTCTATTTCCCAAAGACAACCTCTGTATATGACGCTGAGCACGTGCACTCAACTTTTTTGGTCGACCATGGCAAGGCCTGTTCTAAATGGAACCTGTCCTGTGAAACCGCTGTATGGTCTTGCCCACCATGCTGCAGCTCAGTTTCAGGGTCTTGGCAATCTTCTTATAGCCTAGGCCATTTTTATGTAGAGCAACAATTCTTTTTTTCAGATCCTCAGAGAGTTCTTTGCCATGAGGTGCCATGTTGAACTTCCAGTGACCAGTGAGCGATAACACCAAATTTAACACACCTGCTCCCCTTTCACACCTGAGACCGTGTAACGCTAACGAGTCACATGACACCAGGGAGGGAAAATGGCTAATTTGGCCCAATTTGGACATTTCCACTTAGGGGTGAACTCACTTTTGTTGCCAACGGTTTAGACATTAATGGCTGTGTGCTGAGTTATTTTGAGGGGACAGCAAATTTACACTGTTATACTGGCTGTACACTCACTACTTTACATTGTAGCAAAGTGTCATTTCTTCAGTTTTGTC
Source organism: Bombina bombina (assembly GCF_027579735.1). Taxonomy (NCBI): domain Eukaryota; kingdom Metazoa; phylum Chordata; class Amphibia; order Anura; family Bombinatoridae; genus Bombina; species Bombina bombina. Next base: position 1,405,359,036 of record NC_069499.1, on the reverse strand, counting down.
ACATGAAAAGATATAATAAAATATTTACAAAAATTTTGTGAGATACTGTATCCATATTTTCCCGTCACTCAGATTCATTGCACCCCTAGATTAGTGCCTAAACAGGTGAAACAAATTAAAACTATTTATACTATATTCCAGGCATGGAGAAAACTGGGAACAATTTTAAAAGTCAATTCTAATATACATAAATATCAAACAATTCTGGGTAATCCAGAATTTCAGGGAGGTTCACGATCACAAATATTTTGTAAATGGTACAGTTCAGGCCTGATTTTTGTAACCCAATTCTTAGATCAAAATGCACAATATATTAAACCCTTTGATTTATTTAAACAGGAATTTAACCTTGATAAAAGACATTGGCCTCTAGTTATTAAGGTCTGGCGGACCTGATCCGACACTGCGGATCAGGTCCGCCAGACCTCGCTGAATACGGCGAGCAATACACTCTCCGTATTCAGCATTGCACCAGCCAATAGGCCGCCAGCAGGGGGGTGTCAATCAACCCGATCGTACTCGATCGGGTTGATTTCTGGCGATGTCTGTCCGCCTGCTCAGAGAAGGCGGACAGGTTATGGAGCAGCGGTCTTTGTGACCGCTGCTTCATAACTGCTGTTTCTGTCGAGTCTGAAGACTCGCCAGAAACAGGGGCCATCAAGCTCCTTACGGAACTTGATAACTAGAGGCCATTATGTGCTTAAACTAGTAGCTGGAATTGGTCCTGGGGGAAACTTGATAACTGGCCCTCATTGGCCAGGAACGGAGTATTATCTGTCTCGATCTGGTATGAATTACTATTTTCTCGAAGGGGTGATTTAAATACAACTGATATTGCACATAAATGGGAAATTTTAAGCCTAGGAAGTAACATAGACTCAGACCTTATAAAGCGATCTCTTGCTGTGATTCCACAAACAACGTTATCTGCGACTTGGAGAGAGTCCCACTTAAAATTATTAAACCGTACTTATTATACACAACAAAAGGGGGTTTGATGGCATAATCATAAGTTTAATAAATGTCCAAAATGTGCTTTCTTTGCAGCTGACCTAATCCATATGATTTGGGCATGCCAAAAGATCCGACAATTGTGGATAAAAGTAGAATATTGAATCACTAATAGATTGAAGATTAAATCTACTGATATCTCACTAAGAATTTTTTTTTCTCGTAGGGGAAAATCAATTGCCTAACCATAAAAAAAATGTTATTATTATAATCTTAGCAGTAAGAAGCCTACTTTGTAAGAAGTAGAGAGATAAAGCCATACTAATATTCTCAAAATTAAAAATTACCTAAAGAAACAATCGGCTAGATTTAGAGTTCTGCGTTAGCCGTCAAAAGCAGCGTTAAGGGGTCCTAACGCTTTTTTTGGCCGCCCGCTGGTGTTTAGAGTCAGCCAGGAAAGGGTCTTCCGCGACTCCAGGCTACCGCAGATCCCCTTACGTCAATTGTGTATCCTATCTTTTCTATGGGATTTGCCTAACGCTGGTATTTGTAGTCTTAGAAGAACTGAGCAGTAGACCCTCTACCGACAAGACTCCAGCCGCAAAAAAAAGTCAGTAGTTAAGAGCTTTATGGGCTAACGCCGGAATATAAAGCTAACTACTGTGCTATAAAGTACGCTAACACCCATAAACTACCTATGTACCCCTAAACTGAGGCCCCCCCACATCACAAACCCTCTAATAAAATTTTTTAACCCCTAATCTGCCGACGGGACACCGCCGCCACCTACATTATCCCTCTGAACCCCTAATCTGCTGCCCCTAACATTGCCGACACCTATATTATATTTATTACCCCCTAATCTGCCCCCCCAATGTCGCCGCTACCTACCTACACTTATTAACCCCTAATCTGCCGACCGGACCTCGCCGCCACTATAATAAATGTATTAACCCCTAAACCGCCGCACTCCCGCCTCGCAAACACTATAATACATTTTATTAACCCCTAATCTGCCCTCCCTAACATCGCCGCCACCTACCTACAATTATTAACCCCTAATCTCCCGCCCGCAACGTCGCCGCTACTATAATAAAGTTATTAACCCCTAAACCTAACTCTAACCCTAACTCTAACACCCCCCTAAGTGAAATATAATTTAAATTAAACTAAATAATATTATTCCTATAATTAAATAAATTATTCCTATTTAAAACTAAATACTTACCTAGAAAATAAACCCTAATCTAACTACAATATAACTAATAATTATATTGTAGCTATTTTAGGATTTATATTTATTTTACAGGCAACTTTGTATTTATTTTAACTAGGTACAATAACTATTTAATAGCTACCTAGTTAAAATAACTACAAAATTACCTGTAAAATAAATCCTAACCTAAGTTACAAATACACCTAACACTACACTATCAATAAATTAATTAAATATATTACCTACAATTATCTAAACTAAAATAAAATTAAATAAACTAATCTATAATACAAAAACAAACACTAAATTAAAAAAAAAATATTACAAGAAATTTAAACTAATTACACCTAATCTAAACCCCCTAATAAATTAAAAAATCCCCCCAAATAAAAAAAATCCCTACCCTATTCTAAATTACTAAAGTAATCAGCTCTTTTACCAGCCCTTAAAAGGGCTTTTTGCAGGGCATTGCCCCAAAGTAATCAGCTTTTACCTGTAAAAAAAAAATACACCCCCCCAACATTAAAACCCACCACCCACACACCCCTACTCTAAAACCACCCGATCTCCCCTTAAAAAAACCTAACACTACCCCCCTGAAGATCACCCTACCTTGAGCCGTGTTCAACCAGCCGGCCACCGATGGAACAGAAGAGGACATCCGGACCGGCAGAAGTCTTCATCCTATCCGGGCAGAAGAGGACATCCGGTCCGGCAGACATCTTCATCCAGGCGGCATCTTCTATCTTCATCCTTCCGGAGCAGAGCCATCTTCAAAGGAGCTGACGCGGAGCCACACTCTTCAACCGACGACTTCCCGACGAATGAAGGTTCCTTTAAGGGACGTCATCCAAGATGGCGTCCCTTCAATTCCGATTGGCTGATAGGTTTCTATCAGCCAATCAGAATTAAGGTAGGAAAAATCTGATTGGCTGATGCAATCAGCCAATCGGATTGAAGTTCAATCCAATTGGCTGATCCAATCAGCCAATCGTATTGAGCTCGCATTCTATTGGCTGATTGGAACATATATATTTTTTGTAATTTAGTGTTTTGTTTTTTTTGTATTATAGATTAGTTTATTTAATTGTATTTTAGTTTAGATAATTGTAGTTTATTTATTTAATTAATTTAATGATAGTGTAGTGTTAGGTGTATTTGTAACTTAGATTAGGATTTATTTTACAGGTAATTTTGTAGTTATTTTAACTAGGTAGCTATTAAATAGTTATTAACTATTTAATAGCTATTGTACCTAGTTAAAATAAATACAAAGTTGCCTGTAAAATAAATATAAATCCTAAAATAGCTACAATGTAATTATTAATTATATTGTAGCTATCTTAGGGTTTATTTTATAGGTAAGTATTTAGTTTTAAATAGGAATAATTTATTTAATTATAGGAATATTATTTTGTTTAATATATAGGGGGGTGTTAGGGTTAGAGTTAGGTCTAGGGGTTAATAATTTTATTATAGTAGCGGCGACGTTGTGGGCGGGAGATTAGGGGTTAATAATTGTAGGTAGGTGGTGGCGATGTTAGGGAGGGCAGATTAGGGGTTAATAAAATTTATTATAGTGCGGGGGTTTAGGGGTTAATACATTTATTATAGTGGCGGCGAGGTCCGGTCGGCAGATTAGGGGTTAGTAAGTGTAGGTAAGGTAGCGGCGACGTTTGGGGGGGCAGATTAGGGGGTAATAAATATAATGTAGGTGTCGGCGATGTTAGGGGCAGCAGATTAGGGGTTCATAGGGATAATGTAGGTTGCGGCGGTGTCCGGAGCGGCACATTAGGGGTTAATAGTATAATGCAGGTGTCAGCGATAGCGGGGGTGGCTGATTAGGGGTTAATAAGTGTAAGGTTAGGGGTGTATAGACTCCGGGTTCATGTTAGGGTGTTAGGTGCATACTTAGAGAGTGTTTTCCCATAGGAAACAATGGGGCTGCGCTAGGAGCTGAACGCTGCTTTTTTGCAGGTGTTAGTTTTTTTTTGCAGCCAGCTCAGCCCCATTGTTTCCTATGGGGATATTGTGCACAAGCACGTTTTTCCAGCTAACCGCTACCGTAGGCAACGCTGGTATTGAGGGTTGAAGTGGAGCTAAATTATGCTCAACGCTCCCTTTTCTGAGCCTAACGCAGCCACTCAGACAACTCTAAGGTCGCGATCCGATATAGATCTTAGTTTGCGGCGCAAGCGAGGGAACCCCCGCCGCCCGTAGTTTCAGCTCGTAACTCGAGCTATCACATATACGGCGCCATCAGATGCTAAAGTGCCGTAAGTCGGATAAACCAGTGATGTCCATAAATCTGCGTAAGTACAAATTTCTGGAGTCGCCAGTGACTTACGGCACTTTAGAAACTGCCGGCGCCAACAAAACCTGACTAAGTTATTAAATCTCCCATACTGTCTAACACGCCTCCCAAACATAGCACGACACGTCTAACCCTCTATCCGCTATCCCCCCTCACTCTCATAATAATAAAAAATGTATTAACCCCTAAACCGCCGCTCCCGGACCCCGCCGCACCTAATAAAGTATTTAACCCCTAAACCGCCGCTCCCGGACCCCGCCGCCACCTACATTAACTACCCCCTAATGTGAGCCCCTTACACCGCCGAAACCTACATTACCTACCCCCTAATGTGAGCCCCTTACACCGCCGCCACCTCCATTAACTACCCCCTAATGTGAGCTCCTACCCCGCCACCAGCTATATTAAAATTATTAACCCCTAATCTAATCCCCCTACCCCGCCGCCAGCTATATTAAAATTATTAACCCCTAATTTAAATCCCCCTACCCCGCCGCCAGCTATATTAAATTCATTAACTCCTAATCTAAATCCCCCTACACCACCGCCACCTATATTACATTTATTAACCCCTAATCTAATCCCCCTATACCGCCGCCACCTATATTAAATTAATTAACCTCTAATCTAATCCCCCTATACCGCCGCCACCTATATTAAATTAATTAACCCCTAAAATACTAAACTATCCCTACCACTAAACCTAAGTCTAACCCTACAAATAGCCCTGAAAAGGGCTTTTTGTGTGGCATTACCCCAAAGTAAACAGCTCTATTGCCAGCCCTTAAAAGGGCTTTTTGCGGGGCTTTGCCCCAAAGTAATCAGCTCTTTTACCAGCCCTTAAAAGGGCTTTTGGCGGGGCATTGTCACAAAGTAAACAGCTCTTTTGCATCTAATCTAAATCCCCCTACACCGCCGCCACCTATAATAAATGTATTACTCCCTAATCTAATCCCCTACACCGCCGCCACCTATATTAAATACATTAACCCCTAATCTAATCCCCCTACACCGCTGCCACCTACATTAACTATATTAACCCTAATTATATTAGGGTTAATATAGTTAATATACGCCTAGATTTAGAGTTCTGCGTTAGCCGTCAAACATTTTGGCCACCCGCTGGTATTTAGAGTCAGTCAGGAAAGGGTCTAACGCTCACTTTCCAGCCACGACTTTTCCATACCGCAGATCCCCTTATGTCAATTGCGTATCCTATCTTTTCAATGGGATCTTTCTAACGCCGGTATTTAGAATCTTGGCTGAAGTGAGCGTTAGAAATCTAACCACAAGACTCCAGGCGCAGAAAAAAGCCAGGAGTTAAGAGCTTTCTGGGCTAACGCCGGTTCATAAAGCTCTTAACTACTGTGCTCTAAAGTACACTAACACCCATAAACTACCTATGTACCCCTAAACCGAGGCCCCCCCACATCGTCGCCACTCTATTAAATTTTTTTAACCCCTAATCTGCCGACCGCACACCGCCGCAACCTACATTATCCCTATGTACCCCTAATCTGCTGCCCCTAACATTGCCGACACCTACATAATATTTAATACCCCCTAATCTGCCTTCCCCCAACGTTGCCGCTACCTACCTACAATTATTAACCCCTAATCTGCCGACCGGACCTCACCGCTATTCTAATAAATGTATTAACCCCTAAAGCTAAGTCTAACCCTAATACTAACACCCCCCTAAGTTAAATATAATTTAAATCTAACTAAATAAAATAATTCTTATTAAATAAATTATTCCTATTTAAAGCTAAATACTTACCTGTAAAATAAACCCTAATATAGCTACAAGATAACGAATAATTATATTGTAGCTATTTTAGGATTTATATTTATTTTACAGGCAACTTTGTATTTATTTTAACCAGGTACAATAGCTATTAAATAGTTAATAACTATTTAATAGTTACCTAGTTAAAATAATTGCAAAATTACCTGTAAAATAAATCCTAACCTAAGTTACAATTAAACCTAACACTACACTATCAATAAATAAATTAAATAAACTATCTACAATTAAATCAACTAAACTAAATTACAAAAACAAACACTAAATTACAAAAAATAAAAAAAGATTACAAAAATTTTAAACTAATTACACCTACTCTAAGCCCCCTAAAAAAATAACAAAGCCCCCCAAAATAAAAAAATTACCTACCCTATTCTAAAATAAAAGTTTTACAGCTCTTTTTCCTTACAAGCCCTTAAAAGGGCCTTTTGCGGGGCATGCCCCAAAGAATTCTGCTCTTTTTCCTGTAAAAAAACATACAATACCCCCCCAACATTACAACCCACCACCCACATACCCCTAATCTAACCCAAACCCCCCTTAAAATACCTAACACTAAGCCCCTGAAGATCTTCCTACCTTGTCTTCAGCACGCCGGGTATCACCGATCCATCCAGAAGAGGGTCCGAAGTCTTCATCCTATCCGGCAAGAAGAGGTCCAGAAGAGGGTCCGAAGTCTTCATCCTATCTGGCCATAAGAGGGCATCCGGACCGGTAGACATCTTCATCCAGGCGGCATCTTCTATCTTCTTCCATCCGGCGCGGAGCGGGACCATCTTGAAGCAGCCGACGCAGATCCATCCTCTTCTAACGACGTCCTAAGTCCGAATGAAGGTTCCTTTAAATGACATCATCCAAGATGGCGTCCCTCGAATTCCGATTGGCTGATAGGATTCTATCAGCCAATCGGAATTAAGGTAGGAAAAATCTGATTGGCTGATTGAATCAGCCAATCATATTCAAGTTCAATCGGATTGGCTGATCCAATCAGCCAATCAGATTGAGCTCGCATTCTATTGGCTGATCGGAACTGCCAATAGAATGCGAGCTCAATCTGATTGGCTGGTAAGGTAAAAGAGCTGTAAAACTTTTATTTTAGAATAGGGTAGGGCATTTTTTTATTTTGGGGGGCTTTTTATTTTTTTAGGGGGCTTAGAGTAGGTGTAATTAGTTTAAAATTCTTGTAATCTTTTTTTATTTTTTGTAATTTAGTGGGGTTTTTTTTTTTGTAATTTAGTGTTTGTTTGTTTTTGTAATTTAGTTTAGTTGATTTAATTGTAGATGATTGTAGATAGTTTATTTAATTTATTTATTGATAGTGTAGTGTTAGGTTTAATTGTAACTTAGGTTAGGATTTATTTTACAGGTAATTTTGTAATTATTTTAACTAGGTAACTATTAAATAGTTATTAACTATTTAATAGCTATTGTACCTGGTTAAAATAAATACAAAGTTGCCTGTAAAATAAATATAAATCCTAAAATAGCTACAATATAATTATTCGTTATCTTGTAGCTATATTAGGGTTTATTTTACAGGTAAGTATTTAGCTTTAAATAGGAATAATTTATTTAATAAGAATTATTTTATTTCGTTAGAATAAAATTATATTTAATTTAGGGGGGTGTTAGTGTTAGGGTTAGACTTAACTTTAGGGGTTAATACATTTATTAGAGTAGCGGTGAGGTCCGGTCGGCAGATTAGGGGTTAATACTTGAAGTTAGGTGGCGGCGATGTTAGGGAGGGCAGATTAGGGGTTATTACTATTTATTATAGGGTTTTTGAGGCAGGAGTGAGGCGGATTAGGGGTTAATAACTTTATTATAGTAGCGGTGAGGTCCGGTCGGCAGATTAGGGGTTAATAAGTGTAGGTAGGTAGCGGCGACGTTGGGGGGGCAGATTAGGGGTTAATAAATATAATATAGGGGTCGGCGGTGTTAGGGGCAGCAGATTAGGGGTACATAGGGATAACGTAGGTTGCGGCGGTGTACGGAGCGGCAGATTAGGGGTTCAAAATAATATGCAGGGGTCAGCGATAGCGGGGTCGGAAGATTAGGGGTTAATAAGTGTAAGGTTAGGGGTGTTTAGACTCGGGGTACATGTTAGGGTGTTAGGTGCAGACTTAGGAAGTGTTTCCCCATAGGAAAAAATGGGGCTGCGTTAGGAGCTGAACGCTGCTTTTTTGCAGGTGTTAGGTTTTTTTTCAGCTCAAAATGCCCCATTGTTTCCTATGGGGAATCGTGCACAAGCACGTTTTTTAAGCTGGCCGCGTCCGTAAGCATTTAGAGTTGCAGTGGCGGTAAATTATGCTCTACGCTCCCTTTTTGGAGCCTAACGCAGCCCTTCTGAGAACTCTAAATACTAGCGTTATTTCAAAGGTGCGGGGGAAAAAAAACACGCGTAGCTAACGCACCCCTTCTAACGCAAAACTCTAAATCTAGGCGATAGTTATTATATTATATACAGTGGATATAAAAAGTCTACACACCCCTGTTAAAATGCCAGGTTTTCTGTGATGTAAAATAATGAGACAAAGATAAATCATTTCAGAACTTTTTCTACCTTTAATGTGACCAATAAACTGTACAACTCAATTGAAAAACAAACTGAAATCTTTTAGGTAAAGGGAAATAAAAATAAAAAACTAAAATAATATCGTTGCCTAAGTGTGAACACCCTTTAACTAATACTTTATTGAAGCACCTTTTGATTTTATTACAGCACTCAGTCTTTTTGGGTATGATTTTTTTCAGCATGGCACATCTTGACTTGACAAGATTTGCCCACTCTTCTTTGCAAAAACACTCTAAATCTGTCAGAATGCGAGGGCATCTCCTGTGCACAGCCCTCTTCAGATCACCCCACAGATTTTGAATTGGATTCAGGTCTGGGCTCTGGATGGGCCATCCCAACACTTTAATCTTCTTCTGGTGAAGCCATTCCTTTGTTGATTTGGATGTATGCTTTGGGTCGAATTGTCATCTTCAACGATGAAGTTCCTCTTCATGTTCAGCTCTCTAGCAGAAGCCTGAAGGTTTTGTGCCAATATTGTCTGGTATTTGGAACTGTTCATTATTCCCTCTACTTTGACTAAGGCCGCAGTTCCAGCTGAAGAAAAACAGCCCCAAAGCATGATGCTGACACCACCATGCTTCACTGTGGGTATGGTGTTCTTTTGGTGATATGCAGTGTTGTTTTTGCGCCAAACATATCTTTTAGAATTATGGCCAAAAAGTTCAACTTTGGTTTCATCAGACCAGAACACCTTTTGCAACATGCTTTTGGGAAACTTCAGATGTGTTTTTGCAAAATTTTGCCGGGCTTGGATGTTTTTTTTTTGTAAGAAAAGGCTTCCGTCTTGCCACTCTACCCCATAGCCCAGACATATGTAGAATATGGGTGATTGTTGTCACATGTACCACACAGCCAGTACTTGCCAGATATTCCTGCAGCTCCTTTAATGTTGCTGTAGACCTCTTGGCAGCCTCCCTGACCAGTTTTCTTCTCGTCTTTTCATCAATTTTGGAGGGACATCCAGTTCTTGGTAATGTCACTGTTGCACCATATTTTCTTCACTTGATGATGACTGTCTTCACTGTGTACCATGGTATATCTAAGGCCTTGGAAATTTTTTGTACCCTTCTCCTGACTGATACCTTTTAACAATGAGATCCCTCTGATGCTTTAGAAGCTCTCTGCGGACTATGGCTTTTGCTGTAGGATGCGACTAACAAAATGTCAGGAAAGACCCACTAGAACAGCTGAACTTTATTTGGGGTTAATTAGAGGCACAGGTGTGTACTGACTCCTATTTAACATGATTTTGAATGTGATTGCTTAATTCTGAACACAGCTACATCCCCAGTTATAAAAGGGTGTTAACACTTATGCAACCATATTATTTTATTTTTTTATTTTTATTTCCCTTTACCTAAAAGATTTCAGTTTGTTTTTCAATTGAGTTGTACAGTTTGTAGGTCACATTGAAGGTAGAAAAAGTTCTGAAATGATTTATCTTTGCCTCATTTTTCTACATCACAGAAACCTGACATTTTAACAGGGGTGTGTAGACTTTTTATATCCACTGTATATATTAAGTATAATAACCCTATCTAACTCTAACACCCCTAACTAAATTCTTACTAAAATAAATCTAATTAAAATTAATATTATTAATTAAAATATTCCTATTTAAATCTAAATACTTACCTATAAAATAAACCCTAAGATAGCTACAATATAATTAATAATTACATTGTAGCTATTTTAGGGGTTATATTTATTTTACAGGTACCTTTGTATTTATTTTAACTAGGTACAATAGCTATTAAATAGTTAATAACTATTTAATAGCTACCTTGTTAAAATAATTACCAATTTACCTGTAAAATAAATCCTAACCTTACAAATACACCTACACTATCAATAAATTAAATAAACTACAAATCTCTAAACTAAAATACAATTAAATACACTAAACTAAATTACAAAAAACCCCCACTAAATTAAAAAAAATAAAAAAAGATTACAAGAATTTTAAGCTAATTACACCTATTCTAAGTCCCCTAATAAAATAATAAAGCCCCCCAAAATAAAAAAATGCCCTACCCTATTCTAAATTAAAAATTAACCAGCTCTTTTACTAGCCCTTAAAAGGGCTTTTTGTGGGGCATGCCCCAAAGTAAACAGCTCTTTTGCCTGTAAAAAAAACACAATACCACCCCCCAACATTAAAACCCACCACCCACATATCCCTACTCTAAACCCACCCAAGCCCCCTTAAAAAACCTAACACTAAGCCCCAGAAGATCTCCCTACCTTGAGTCGTCTTCACCCAGCCGGGCCGAACTCTTCATCCAATCCGGGCGATGTCTTCATCCAAGCGGCAAAGAAGAAGTCTTCCATCCGGCGATGTCTTCATCCAAGCGGCAAAGAAGAAGTCTTCCATCCCGGCGATGTCTTCATCCAAGCGGCAAAGAAGAGGTCCTCCATCGGGGCGAAGTTTTCCTCCAAGCGGCATCTTCAATCTTCTTTCTTCAGCCCTCCGACGCGGAACATCCAGCTGGCCCGACGACTGAACGACGAATGAAGTTTCCTTTAAATGACGTCATCCAAGATTGCGTCCGTTGAATTCCTATTAGCTGATAGGATTCTATCAGCCAATCGGAATTAAGGTAAGAAAATCTGATTGGCTGATTCAATGAGCCAATCAGATTCAAGTTCAATCCGATTGGCTGATCCAATCAGCCAATCAGATTGAGCTCGCATTCTATTGGCTGTTCCGATCAGCCAATAGAATGCAAGCTCAATCTGATTGGCTGATTGGATCAGCCAATCGGATTGAACTTGAATCTGATTGGCTGATTGAATCAGCCAATCAGATTTTCTTACCTTAATTCCGATTGGCTGATAGAATCCTATCAGCCAATCGGAATTCGAGGGACGCCATCTTGGATGACGTCATTTAAAGGAAACTTAATTCGTCGTTCAGTCGTCGGACCAGCTGGATGTTCCGCGTCTTAGGGCTGAAGAAAGAAGATTGAAGATGCCGCTTGGAGGAAAACTTCGCCCCGATGGAGGACCTCTTCTTTGCCGCTTGGATGAAGACATTGCCGGGATGGAAGACTTCTTCTTTGCCGCTTGGATGAAGACATCGTCGGATGGAAGACTTCTTCTTTGCCGCTTGGATGAAGACATCGCCCGGATTGGATGAAGAGTTCGGCCTGGCTGGGTGAAGACGACTCAAGGTAGGGATATCTTCTGGGGCTTAGTGTTAGGTTTTTTTAAGGGGGGTTTGGGTGGGTTTAGAGTAGGGGTATGTGGGTGGTGGGTTTTAATGTTGGGGGGTGGTATTGTTTGTTTTTTTTACAGGCAAAAGAGCTGTTTACTTTGGGGAATGCCCCGCAAAAGGCCCTTTTAAGGGCTGGTAATAGAGCTGTTAACTTTTGTAATTTAGAATAGGGTAGGGACATTTTTTTATTTTGGGGGCTTTATTATTTTATTAGGGGGTGTAATTAGCTTAAAATTCTTGTAATCTTTTTTTATTTTTTGTAATTTAGTGTTTTTTTTTTTTGTAATTTAGTTTAATGTATTTAATTGTATTTTAGTTTAGATATTTGTAGTTTATTTAATTTATTGATAGTGTAGGTGTATTTGTGTTAGGATTTATTTTACAGGTAAATTGGTAATTATTTTAACAAGGTAGCTATTAAATAGTTATTAACTATTTAATAGCTATTGTACCTAGTTAAAATAAATACCAAGTTACCTGTAAAATAAATATAAACCCTAAAATAGCTACAATGTAATTATTAATTATATTGTAGCTATCTTAGGGTTTATTTTATAGGTAAGTATTTAGTTTTAAATAGGAATATTTTAATTAATAATATTAATATTAATTAGATTTATTTTAATAAGAATTTAGTTAGGGGTGTTAGAGTTAGATAGGGTTATTATACTTAATATATATATATATATAATATAACAACGATATTAACTATATTAACCCTAATATAATTAGGGTTAATATAGTTAATATATATAATATAATAACTATATTAACTATATTAACCCTAATATAATTAGGGTTAATATAGTTAATATAGGTGGCAGCGGTATAGTGGGATTAGATTAGGGGGTAATGTATTTAATATAGGTGGCGGGGGTGTACGGGGATTAGATTAGGGGGTAATACATTTATTATAGGTGGCGGCGGTATAGGGGGATTTAGATTAGATGCAAAAGAGCTGATTACTTTGTGACAAAGCCCCGCAAAAAGCACTTTTAAGGGCTGGTAAAAGAGCTGATTACTTTAGGGCAATGACCCGCAAAAAGCCCTTTTAAGGGCTGGCAATAGAGCTGTTTACTTTGGGGTAATGGCACGCAAAAAGCCCTTTTCAGGGCTATTTGTAGGGTTAGACTTAGGTTTAGTGGCAGGGATAGTTTAGTATTTTAGGGGTTAAATAATTTAATATAGGTGGCGGCGGTATAGGGGGATTAGATTAGGGGTTAATAATTTAATATAGGTGGCGGCGGTATAGTGGGATTAGATTAGGGGTTAATAATTTTAATATAGCTGGTGGCGGGGTAGGAGCTCACATTAGGGGGTAGTTAATGTAGGTGGCGGCGGTGTAAGGGGCTCACATTAGGGGGTAGTTAATGTAGATGGCAGCGGTGTATAACGGGAGCGGCGGTTTAGGGGTTAAATACTTTATTAGGGATTGTGTCGGGGGATCGCGATTGACAGGTAGATAGACATTGCGCATGCGTTAGGTGTTAGGTTTCATTTAGCAGCTAGTTTAGGGAGTTACGGGGCTCCAATAGACAGCGTAAGGCTTACTATGCCTGCAATTTGTGGCGAGGTGAAAATGGAGTAGAATTTCTCAATTTTCGCCACTTAAGTCCTTACGCTGTATATTGGATACCAAACTGCGCTGGTTTGGTATACCTGTCTATGGGCCAAAAAACTACGGCCAAAGGCAGAAATATACGAGCGTAACTTCTATGTTATGCCGTATATGTGATACCAAACCAGCGCAAAATTTGGCGTCGCCGGCTTTTGCGGCGACGCTGCATATCGGATCGAGGCCTAAATACCAGCGTTGTCTTAAGGGTGCGCTGGGAAAAAAGCAGCGTTAGCTACGCGTGTCTTTACCGACAAAACTCTAAATCTAGGCGAATGTATTATTGAACAAATTGACACAGACATTAAGTCATAGCGTGATATAAGTTTTTTTTTAATAATCTACATTTATCAAGACATTTACCACCCCCCACCCCCGCGTCCCTTCTTTCTTTTTCTTGCTTTCCATTTTTTTGGGGGGGGTTGTTTGATTTTCTTTAATTATCTCTAAAAATTTAAAAAAGGAGAGAAAGCGAATTATGTCCCATAAGTTGTAACAGTGGACTTGCGTCTCCAGAATATTGTATAATTACTTTTATTTATGTATTTTGTTCTTTTTTTCTCTTCCTTAATAAAAATGATATTTCATTTTTTTTTGTTATTAAAGGGGCTTTAAGATAGAGATATATACATACACATGTATATGTATATTTGTGTACATATATATTTATATGTGTATTTATGTATTTACAGACATATATACACATATTAACACTTAAATGCATGTGTTTACATATATATATATATATATATATATATATATATATATATAGATAGATAGATATAGATATATATAGATATATGTACATTGGAGCTCTTTGCAGTTAAAGAGACACTGAAGCCAATTTTTTTCTTTTATAATTCAGATAAACCTTGAAATGTTAAGCAACTTTCTAATTTAAACTCAGAACCAAGTATATGCAGTGCAACTGAATGGAGAGGGGATGTGGCAGATAATTTGTATACCAGGGGTGCAAGAAATATAAAATCAATAGTAAATGTCTCTATGGTGGGCAATAAAAAATACTAAATGCTTTGTGGAGAAAAAAACAATGGTATTACAATTCTATCTAATATTTAAATCATTTATATATACCATTGAACCAAGCTGCACCATCAGCAATTTCAAAGGTAATCCCTAAAGCCTTGATCCGAGGGTTGCAGCTGCTTTCAGAGGTGTGTCATCCAACACTCTCCATAAGGCAATCCTATTAGAAAAGAAACCCATATCAAGGTAGACGTTATATGCTTTATTCTACACACTGCGGTTAAAAACACTTACAAGATAAAAACAGTAACAAGCCTGTATCCCAATCAGGGAAGAGGAGTGGAAAGTCTCAGAGTCTTAGTCCAAATCCGGTGTCTCTACAGTCTTTCGATATGTTGACGCCAAGATTATTCCTGTTAGCTGATTTTTTCAAAGGAGCACCACAGAGCTCAACCCCATGCGTTTCGTCCGCCCTATGCAAACTTTTTCAAGAGGATAAATGGTTATACATTAGGCTACCAAGCGTGCCCTTAAATTGCCAGTGCCTTTTTCCTATTGGCTGCTGAACGGCCAATCCAGTGTATCAAAACGGACCAGCCTCACTTAATGGGCGTTACTGAACTGGCTGTCATTGTGACGTTACCCAATCGAATGTCCTAGGTAAAAACTACATCATAGTTATCTCAGCTCGATAGGCAATACCATTATCGAAGAGTCAAATGACAGAAGTCAGCCTGCTGATACATTTCTTAGCCTAGAAAGCAATTCTTGACAAGTTCGATATATAAAATTAATTCAGAACATTCATATAGAACGGGCAGCAGGTCACTCTATCTAAACATCCTGTATCATAACTGGATCTAGGACATATTAAAACATATTACAAAGTGTGTATATAAAGATATACGATAAGGTAAAAACATTACTCACATTATATGCTAAAACAAATTTGATTGTAATAAAAATATATATATGCACATTAATACAAGTCAAAATAAATAAGATCATAAATACAACCAATAACCAATAACTTTTTAATTTACTCCTATTATCAATTTTTCTTTGTTCTCTTGCTATCTTTATTTGAAAAAGAAAGTCCAGAATATTGGACAGCACTTGTTTATTGGTGGATGAATTTATCCACCAATCAGCAAGAACAACCCAGGTTGTTCACCAAAATCTAAACTTACATTCTTGCTTTTCAAATAAAGATACCAAGAAAATGAAGAACATTTGCTAATAGGAGTAAATTAGAAAGTTGCTTAAAATCGCATGCTCTATCTGAATCACAAAAGAAAAAATTTGGGTTCGGTGTCCCTTTAAGTAGCTGAAAACATGTAAAATCATTTTTATGCAATATTCATATTTAACACAGTGTTTAACTTTGTACTATAAATATTTCATGTTCCAACGTTCTTCACATAGGGGAATATGTTCAAAGTTTTTTAAATAGATATTCTTATATATAACTGTATATATCTAAACCTATATATGATCATATATTATTTAATAGAGCTCCACTCGTAATTTAGCCCATGTAAAGCTAGGGTTAGGTGTTCCCAACTTAATTGATCATTATTATGCCTCTAGATTGGTGCAACATACATTAATGAGTCAGAGAAACTCTGATATCTTATGGACCACACTGGAATCAGAAATGGATGTTTTGATTCCCCTGAGGACCTATTATGGGGTAAACACACAGTAACTACTCAACTGATTAGACACTTTCTGGTAATAGCTCAATCAAGGCGCTTATGGATGGTCTTAACAAAGTTTGATAAATGGGAGAACACAGGGTTACATATTGTAGCAGATGTTCTGGAGAACGGTGGATTTATTTTGTTCTCACAACTAAAAGAAATATTGTTACCCACAGACCTCCATTGGTATCTGTACTTGCAAATAGCCTCAGAAACCCGTAAATATGTAGTTGATGTAATAAACCAAAAAACTACTATAGTCGAACATTTATGTAGCTCACTTAGCAGGCCGAAGCAACCTACATCTCAATTATAATTGGCTATACAAGCTACTAAGAATACTACCAAATACAAAATAATGTGCCCATTGGAAAAAGATATAGGGAGGGAATATAGATGAATGGAAAAGTATCTTCCATAACACATGCAAAAGTTTCTTAAGTGCAGATATGAGAGAAAATAGCTTAAAAAACTAATTTCAATGGCATCTCCCTCACCTTTGTTTCTTATCTCATTTTTCAGCAAGACAGCTTCTTACACTAAATTTGTATTTTTTTCCCATTTACTTTGTAGTTTCTTTATGTTATTTAACATATTTTTTTTTAAAAATGGATAACTCTATATGAACAAGGTCGTCTTCTTTGTATTAACCAAGGAAGACGTAATTCTACTTAAAACTGGTAGAATTAGCTACTTCTATTGAGTTAGCTATCCGAAATACATTAGTTTGGGATTTTAGATGTTGATTAGCTAATATAGAATGCATGCAAATGATGTCTTCTCATTTATTGATTAAATAATGATGACTTATTATCTGTAAGTTTAACATGAAGACCAAACGTGACTATATTCTATCGGATCAATTGTTCTTTGTTATATTCTATAAAAAAAAATTTTTTTCCAAGGTAACTTACAGTTTTGTTGTAAGAAATCTAATATAAAACACATGTATCATAAACAGCTCGGCTTTATAGTCAAAACACAAATCTCCACTCTTTAATGCCTCTAAACAAATTATATTTGCTTTTTTATATATATTAATTACCTTTGTGTACCTTTAACAAGCTGGTTTTAGACTCTCAAATGGTTGCTAGCTTAAACAAAGAGTTGCCAAGCCATTTTGAAATTAATTATACATCCTGTATTCCTTTAACTATTTTGCATTGACACAAGTGCGTCATGAAATGCTCATTAATTAGTCTTGCTACGAAACATAAAAAAGAGAAAGTCAGACCTTAGATAGGTTACACGTCTGAGCACGGAATAAGAAAACAAGGTGACCCGTGACAGACATTGTTATTAACACACTAAGTAAATATATAAGAACCTAACGAACAAAACTGACGTGGTCAGACACAATTGTATGATGTATGTTTTTAAGTGTAGGGTCTTGTCCATGATAGATGTTAATGACTGGAATTAGACACCCCTGCTCTACAGGAAGCAGCCACAGCTTACAATGTTATAAATGTTTATAGTAATACTGTATTTACATGGGTTTTAAAGGGACAGTCTACTTGGATTTTTTTATTGATTATAAAGATAGATAATTCCTTTATTATCCATATTATTATTAATATGCTTTTAACCGATGTGATTACCTTGTATGTAGGCCTCTGCAGACTGCCCCCTTAACTTAGTGCTAATTATAAACTTGCATTTTAGCCAATCAGTGCTGACTCGTGCATGACTCCAAGGGAGTGAGCACAGTGTTATCTATATAGCACAAATAAACTGGTGTTGCCTCGCTCTGAAAACTGTGAAAAAACTGTAAAATTCACTTAGATAAGATGTGATCTTCAAGGGCTTAGAAATCATAAATCATAGATAATAGAAGTACATTGGAATGTTGTTTAAAATGGTATTCTCTACCTGAATCATGAAATTTTGGGTTTAGTGTCCCTTAAAGCCTTTTGGACGTAGGTATTACGTCACACAGTACTTTGCTCATCATACTGTGTTGTACCTGCGTCCAACACTCTGGAGCATGCTCAGGTCCCAGCTGTCAACTTTGACAGTGAACACTGCAGCAAGGGGCAGAAATCATCTGCCTTCATATGGTAAGGGGGCCCTGGTCATTCTACCTTTACCATATGAAGGCAGAAACTCTGTATCAATGTTTATATCGGCATGCAGTGATGTTGTGGGTGGTGTGGGAAGGAAGGATGGAGGTTGGTGGTTGATGCATCAAGGGAGGGGGAGAAAGAGGAGGGTTCACTACGCTATAGGAAATAGATTTGGTGAGGGTTCCCTACACTAGAGAAATAGCTTATGACAGGGGAGTGTGGTCTGTATGAACGATTGCTTGGAGGCGGGAGGAGGATCTCTACACTATAGAAAAACAAATCTTATTAATAAATACATTTAAAAAAATATAAACTTACTCTAAACTGGGTACTGGCAGACAGCTGCCAGTATCTAATTTTGCTGCTACTAGTGAGAGGGGGAGGTTTAGAGAGCTGTTTGGGAGGGATAAGAGATGTGGGAGGTTGATGAGGAATCCCTAAACCGCAAATAAAAGAAATACATTAAAATAAAAAAATGCCCTAAAACTGCATAACGGTGCACTGTCTTCCATTGCTTAAGATGGTGGTGAGGGAGCAGAGGGTTCAGTTTGGTGGCAGTTGTCAGGTGATAGGGTAATACCTACACTACAATATTACCCTTGCTAGCAAATTAACTCCTTCACTGTCACGAATATTAGAAGTATGGTGTGCAGCTGCAATTAGCTGCCTTCTAATTACCAAAAAGCCATGGCAAAGCCATGCATGCCTGCTATTTCGGATTGGAGATCCCATAGAAGCTTTTACATCTATTTGTGTTATGATTGCACAATGTAAATAATTTCATTGAGAAACAGTTTGTGAAAAAGTTAACAATTTTTTTTAATATGATTGCATTTGGCGGCGAAACAGTGGCATGAAATATACTAAAATGGGCCTAGATCAATACCTTGGGTTGTCTACTAAAAAATATATATATAGTTTTTATAGGTAAAAAACAAACAAAAAACCCAAGGCTTTATTTCTGTTTAAAAAGAGTAATAGCAAAAATGCTAAATATTCTCCGAAATTTTGGGCAAATTTTTCCCACTAGTGACGGGGTTGATGTGATATAAAACCCAAAATGTTTCTATAATAATTCAGACAGAGCATGCAATTTTATACAGCTTTCCAATTTAATTCTATTATCTAATTTCCTTCATTCTCTTGGTATCTTTTGTTGAAAAACATATCTATGTAGGCTTAGGATCAGTAATGCATTACTGGGAAGTAGCTGCTGATTGTTTCCTGAACATATATGCCTCTTGTCATTGGCTTACCCAGTGTGTTCAGTTAGCTCCTTCAACAAAGGATAGCAGTAGAATAAAGCAAATTTGATAATAGAAGTAAATTGAAAAGTTGTTTAAAATAAAAAAATATTATGTGATTAATATTTGCCTAAATATTCATAAATATACAAGGATTTTAATATAATTCACATAATAACATAATTTATGTAAGAACTTACCTGATAAATTCATTTCTTTCATATTAACAAGAGTCCATGAGCTAGTGACGTATGGGATATACATTCCTACCAGGAGGGGCAAAGTTTCCCAAACCTTAAAATGCCTATAAATACACCCCTCACCACACCCACAAATCAGTTTAACGAATAGCCAAGAAGTGGGGTGATAAGAAAAAAAGTGCGAAGCATATAAAATAAGGAATTGGAATAATTGTGCTTTATACAAAAAAATCATAACCACCCCAAAAAAAGGGTGGGCCTCATGGACTCTTGTTAATATGAAAGAAATGAATTTATCAGGTAAGTTCTTACATAAATTATGTTTTCTTTCATGTAATTAACAAGAGTCCATGAGCTAGTGACGTATGGGATAATGACTACCCAAGATGTGGATCTTTCCACACAAGAGTCACTAGAGAGGGAGGGATAAAATAAAGACAGCCAATTCCTGCTGAAAATAATCCACACCCAAAATAAAGTTTAATGAAAAACCTAAGCAGAAGATTCAAACTGAAACCGCTGCCTGAAGAACTTTTCTACCAAAAATTGCTTCAGAAGAAGAAAATACATCAAAATGGTAGAATTTAGTAAAAGTATGCAAAGAGGACCAAGTTGCTGCTTTGCAGATCTGGTCAACCGAAGCTTCATTCCTAAACGCCCAGGAAGTAGATACTGACCTAGTAGAATGAGCTGTAATTCTCTGAGGCGGAATTTTACCCGACTCAACATAGGCAAGATGAATTAAAGATTTCAACCAAGATGCCAAAGAAATGGCAGAAGCTTTCTGGCCTTTCCTAGAACCGGAAAAGATAACAAATAGACTAGAAGTCTTACAGAAAGATTTCGTAGCTTCAACATAATATTTCAAAGCTCTAACAACATCCAAAGAATGCAACGATTTCTCCTTAGAATTCTTAGGATTAGGACATAATGAAGGAACCACAATTTCTCTACTAATGTTGTTGGAATTCACAACTTTAGGTAAAAATTCAAAAGAAGTTCGCAACACCGCCTTATCCTGATGAAAAATCAGAAAAGGAGACTCACACGAAAGAGCAGATAATTCAGAAACTCTTCTAGCAGAAGAGATGGCAAAAAGGAACAAAACTTTCCAAGAAAGTAATTTAATGTCCAATGAATGCATAGGTTCAAACGGAGGAGCTTGAAGAGCTCCCAGAACCAAATTCAAACTCCAAGGAGGAGAAATTGACTTAATGACAGGTTTTATACGAACCAAAGCTTGTACAAAACAATGAATATCAGGAAGAATAGCAATCTTTCTGTGAAAAAGAACAGAAAGAGCAGAGATTTGTCCTTTCAAAGAACTTGCGGACAAACCCTTATCCAAACCATCCTGAAGAAATTGTAAAATTCTCGGTATTCTAAAAGAATGCCAAGAAAAATGATGAGAAAGACACCAAGAAATAAAAGTCTTCCAGACTCTATAATATATCTCTCTGGATATAGATGTACGAGCCTGTAACATAGTATTAATCACAGAGTCAGAGAAACCTCTTTGACCAAGAATCAAGCGTTCAATCTCCATACCTTTAAATTTAAGGATTTCAGATCCTGATGGAAAAAAGGACCTTGAGACAAAAGGTCTGGTCTTAACGGAAGAGTCCACGGTTGGCAAGAGGCCATCCGGACAAGATCCGCATACCAAAACCTGTGAGGCCATGCCGGAGCTACCAGCAGAACAAACGAGCATTCCTTCAGAATCTTGGAGATTACTCTTGGAAGAAGAACTAGAGGCGGAAAGATATAGGCAGGATGATACTTCCAAGGAAGTGAAAATGCATCCACTGCCTCCGCCTGAGGATCCCGGGATCTGGACAGATACCTGGGAAGTTTCTTGTTTAGATGAGAAGCCATCAGAACTATTTCTGGAAGTTCCCACATTTGAACAATCTGAAGAAATACCTCTGGGTGAAGAGACCATTCGCCCGGATGCAACGTTTGGCGACTGAGATAATCCGCTTTCCAATTGTCCATACCTGGGATATAAACCGCAGAGATTAGACAAGAGCTGGATTCCGCCCAAACCAAAATTCGAGATACTTCTTTCATAGCCAGAGGACTGTGAGTCCCTCCTTGATGATTGATGTATGCCACAGTTGTGACAATGTCTTATCTGAAAACAATGAACAACTCTCTCTTCAGAAGAGGCCAAGACTGAAGAGCTCTGAAAATTGCACGGGGTTCCAAAATATTGATCGGAAATCTCACCTCCTGAGATTCCCAAACCCCTTGTGCCGTCAGATACCCTCACACAGCTCCCCAACCTGTAAGACTCGTATCTGTTGAGATTATAGTCCAGGTCGGAAGAACAAAGAAGCCCCCTGAACTAAACGATGGTGATCTGTCCACCATGTCAGAGAGTGTCGTAAAATCGGTTTAAAGATATTAATTGAGTTATCTTTGAGTAATCCCTGCACCATTGGTTCAGCATACAGAGCTGAAGAGGTCGCATGTGAAAACGAGCAAAGGAGATCGCATCTGATGCGGCAGTCCTAAGATCCAACATTTCCATGCATAAGGCTACCAAAGGGAATGATTGTGACTGAAGGTTTTGACAAGCTGATATCAATGTTAAACTTCTCTTGTCTGACAAGGACAGAGTCATAGACACTGAATTTATCTAGAAACCTAAAAAGGTTACCCTTGTCTGAGGAATCAATAAACTGATTGGTAAATTGATCCTCCAACCATGAACTTGAAGAAACAACACAAGTCGATTCGTATGAGATTCTTCGAAAATGAGAAGACTGAGCAAGTACCAAGATATCGTCCAAATAAGGAAATACCAAAACCCTATTCTCTGATTACAGAAAGAAGGGCACCGAGAACCTTTGAAAAAAATTCTTGGAACTGAGGCTAGACCAAATAGTAGAGCCACAAAACTGGTAATGCTTGTCTAAAAAGAGAATCTCAGACACTAAAAGTGATCTGGATGAATCGGAATATGCAGATACACATCCTGTAAATCTATTGTAGACATATAATGCCCTTGCTAAACAAAAGGCAGGATAGACCTACAGTAACCATCTTGAATGTTGGTATCCTAACATAATGATTCAATAATGATAGATCCATAACTGGTCTGAAGGAATTGACCTTCTTTGGTACAATGAAGAGATAAAATAAAACCCCAGCCCCTGTTCCAGAACTGGAACTGGCATAAATACTCCAGCCAACTCTAGATCTGAAACACATTTCAGAAATGCTGAGCCTTGCTGTGTCAATTGGGACACGGGAAAGAAAAGAATCTCTTAGCAGGAGGCCTTAACTTGAAGCCAATTCTGTACCTTCCTGAAACAATGTTTCTGAAACCAGAGATTAAGAACGGAATTGATCCAAATTTCTTTGAAGAAAACGTAATCTGCCCCATACCAGCTGAGCTGGAATAAGGGCCGCACCTTCATAGGTACTTAAGAGCTGGTTATAGGATTCTATAAGGCTTGGATATATTCCAAACTGGAAATAGTTTCCAAACTGATACCGCTCCTGAGGATGAAGGATCAGGCTTTTGTTCCTTGTTGTGAGGAAAGGAACGAAATGATTATTTACCCTGGAAAGAAAGGGAAAGCAAAGTTGACTTAGAAGACATGTCAGCATTCCAAGTTTAATCCATAAAGCTTTTCTAGCTAAAATAGCTAGAGACATATACCTGACATCAACTCTAATGATATCAAAAGATGGTATCACCAATAAAATTATTAGCATGTTATAGAATAATAATAATGCTATAAAATTATGATCTGTTACTTGTTGCGCTAAAGCATCTAACCAAAAAGTTGAAGCTGCAGCAACATCCGCTAAAAATATAGCAGGTCTAAGAAGATTACCTGAACATAAGTAAGCTTTTCTTAGAAAGGATTCAATTTTCCTATCTAAAGGATCCTTAAATGAAGTATTATCTGCCATAGGAATAGTAGTACATTAGCAGGAGTAGAGACAGCCCCATAACCTTAGGGATTTTTGTCCCAACAAACTCTAATCTGTCAGATGGCACAGGATATAATTTGCTTAAACGTCTAGAAGGAGTAAATAAATTACCCAAATTATTCCATTCCCTGGAAATTACTTCAGAAATAGCATCAGGGAGATAAAACACTTCTGGAATAACTACAGGAGATTTAAAAACCTTATTTAAACGTTTACATTTAGTATCAAGAGGACCAGTATCCTCTATTTCTAATGCAAATAACACTTCTTTAAGTAAAGAACGAATAAATTCCATCTTGAACAAATACAAGGATTTATCAGCATCAACCTCTGAGACAGAAACCTCTGAACCAGAAGAACCATTATCAGTATCAGAATGATGATGTTCATTTAAAAATTCATCTGAAAAAAAGAGAAGTTTTAAAAGACTTTTATGTATACTAGAAGGAGAAATAACAGACATAGCCTTCTTAATGGATTTAAAAAAATAAAATCTCTTATGTTATCAGGAACACTCTGAAAATTAGATGTTGACGGACAGCAACAGGTAATGTAACAGTACTAAAGGAAATTTTATCTGCATTAATAAGTTTGACATGACATGCAATACAAATAACAGCTGGAGAAACAGATACCAAAAGTTTATAGCAGACTTAGCTTGGTAGCTCCAGCACTGTGCAGTGATTTTCCTGTAGTAACTTCTGACTCAGTTGCAACGTGGAACATCTTGCAATATGTAAAAGAAAAAAACAACATATAAAGCAAAATTGATCAAATTCCTTAAATGACAGTTTCAGGAATGGGAAAAAAATGCCAGTGAACAAGCTTCTAGCAACCAGAAGCAATAAATAATGAGACTTAAATAATGTGGAGACAAAAATGACGCCCATATTTTTTAGCGCCAAAAAAGACGCCCACATTATTTGGCGCCTAAATGCTTTTGGCGCCAAAAATGACGCCACATCCGGAACGCCGACATCTTTGACGCAAAATAACGTCAAAAAATGACGCAACTTCCGGCGACACGTATGACGCCGGAAACGGAAAATAATTTTTGCGCCAAAAAAGTCCGCGCCAAGAATGACGCAATAAAATGAAGCATTTTCAGCCCCCGCGAGCCTAACAGCCCACAGGGAAAAAAGTCAAATTTTTGAGGTAAGAAAAAATATGATAATTCAATGCATAATCCCAAATATGAAACTGACTGTCTGGAAATAAGGAAAGTTGAACATTCTGAGTCAAGGCAAATAAATGTTTGAATACATATATTTAGAACTTTATAAATAAAGTGCCCAACCATAGCTTAGAGTGTCACAGAAAATAAGACTTACTTACCCCAGGACACTCATCTACATGTTTGTAGAAAGCCAAACCAGTACTGAAACGAGAATCAGTAGAGGAAATGGTAAATATAAGAGTATATCGTCGATCTGAAAAGGGAGGTAAGAGATGAATCTCTACGACCGATAACAGAGAACCTTATGAAATAGACCCCGTAGAAGGAGATCACTGCATTCAATAGGCAATACTCTCTTCACATCCCTCTGACATTCACTGCACGCTGAGAGGAAAACCGGGCTCCAACTTGCTGCGGAGCGCATATCAACGTAGAATCTAGCACAAACTTACTTCACCACCTCCCTTGGAGGCAAAGTTTGTAAAACTGATTTGTGGGTGTGGTGAGGGGTGTATTTATAGGCATTTTAAGGTTTGGGAAACTTTGCCCCTCCTGGTAGGAATGTATATCCCATACGTCACTAGCTCATGGACTCTTGTTAATTACATGAAAGAAATATCTATCTATGCCTGCATAGCATGTTAATTGAGGGGAGAGAGTTTGTAAGAATATATCAATATTACAGATTACTTAATAGTTATATGTACTAATGACTATGAAATGACATGTCTATATACATACAATTAGAATAACCCATATATGCCCATGCTTTGCACTATGTCCATTGGTGAATATGCACACTTCAGAGGGAACAGCGATTTCTCATCACTAAATAAGTAGCTCAACTCTCTATAAGGTCAATTTTTGACAATTCTGAAAATAGGTAGGGACTGTCCCGAAAAAAGCATGCCGTCTGGTCAGCTTACTTATATGGTATACAACAGTGTAACAAATGTTTTGCTTATGCTGTTGCTTAACGCTTTCTTCTTTTAAGGTATGGGAAAGGCCTTCAAACCTTTGTAAGGGTCAACAAAAATTTTGTGAAAACACCACTGACATATACTTATTTCTGTGCTTACCCAATCCAAATCCAAAAATACAGATGACTAAATACCGTGAATGGTGAGAATGCAATAAGAAACCTATAGTGGACAGCATACGCTGTCGGCATTTATCATTGCACCAGCAGTTATTGTGAACCGCTGGTGCAATGCCACCCCCTGCAGATCTGAGGCCGTTAGCAGGGGGTGTCAATCAACGGGTTGATTTCTGTCTGCGGCCTCAGAGCAGGCGGACAAGTTATGGAGTCTTTAGACCGATGCTTCATAACTTCTGTTTCTGGCGAGTCTGAAGGCTTCCGCGGACATAGGGTTATCAAGCTCCATATGGCCCCTTAGAGTCCTCATTCTTTTATTACATTCCAATATTCTAACAAGGCACTTGAACATTTAATGGTTGCTATTAATATATTCACTATCCACAAACATAATTCAAAATATATATAGGAAATGTAAAACTGTGAGTATCTGGTATTGAGTAGAATTTATGAAAAACTGTCATCAGTATTGTGTACTGGGAAATTGTGGTATAAACCCAACTCTAATATAAAATAACTAAACAGGGTTGGAGTTTAGCCACCCAGGAAGATGGCAGCATTCTAAAAGGGCCCCCATCTCCAGACCCGGCTGAAAGCAATACGGAAGGCATGTAACCTTTAACCCTTCCCTCAAACCCACCTGAAGCATCAGTAATGACATAAAGACGAAGGAGAAAGCTAATATGATCTCAGCGTTAACTGGTTTTTGACGGATCGAGGGAAGGCCTCCTTACCCAGCCACCTATCGAGACCCATAGACAGGAAGAGCAACAGATCACAGCAGTTACCTGCATCCTACCTCCAGTGACAGCAGACACGGTCACAACGGTACCAGAGATTTGGCCCTTACAACAGACTGGAGCGGCACTACCTAGCAGGGACACCAGTGAATCCTGCTGCGTCGGCTCACATCAATCAAGCTCTGTGACAGGTATAGAAAGTTTTCACACCAAACACAGCTTATACAAAATCCCTGTCCGGAAAATAGACTAAGCTATAATTTATACCTAGTGGGGGAACGGAGGAGGAAGGCACCACAAGCTTATTGCAGATCACACAAGTGACACATACAGCCTTCACTACATCTGCTCCATAGGGTCACAGAACCTTAAACACACTCAAGATTATTACCCACAAAATCCCCACAGCATAAACAACATGCAAAGAAATAATAGCCGCTTGAGAAAAACAATTGCAGTTATTATAACTCTACTTAACAGCAATAATAAACAGACACAAGCCTCACTTTTACATCTACACATAGCTTTATCACATGTGTAATGCCTTGCAAAAGGTAATCTAAGGTGGATAAACTTACTTCTAATAAGACCCTCAATCATTATCTTAAACCTGCTGAGGCCAAAATTGCTAACTGCCAGACAATGGCAGACAAACAAACATCCAGGGCAAATCAAACGCAACAAATGGAGACTGCACCCAGCAGGTTTGTCACTAAAAACAACATTTTACAATGTTCAAAAGATGACATTAAGCAGGTCATGCAAGAAATGAGAAACTTATTTGGAGACCTCCGTAAAGATATAGGTGCCTTAGATCAAAGAGTGATATCATTGGAAGAAGTACAGGACACCATTAAAAAAAGATCTCCAATCAAACTCGTCCCACACTCAAGAATACGAATACAGAATTAACATTCTCGCTGAAAAGTTAGAGGATTTAGAAAACAGATGTAGGCGTAACAACCTAAGAATAAGGGGGGTCACCTGCTAAAGAGGGATATCTGCAAGCTTTATTTAAAGTGATAAAAGAGAGCCCCTTGGCAGAGGGCATAACAATAGAAAGGGCTCACAGAGCCATAAGACCAAAGCCCCCCCCCAAAGGCCCCACCAAGGGACACTATAGTAAAATTCTTGAGATATAAAGATTAAGGACTCCTTCATTGTGCAAGAACAAAGCATCTAATTTTCCATGTCAGAGAGGAAATACTCCTATTTACGGATCTCTCCCCGACACCACTTCAAAAACGGAGAGAAATGGCGCACATCACTGCCATCCTAAGGTAAAACAAGGTTCAATACAGGTGGGGATTTCCAGTGTCTTTGATAGCCTCTCACAACAACAAAACGGCTATATACAGGCCTGAAGATGACCTTAATTCATTCTATAGAGACCTCTCTATACCTTCAACCCCTGAAAGCAGCAATAACACAAAACATGGTGCACCTGGGATCAACACCAATGTGCGGAACACAACGGACTAAGGCCACTTGAGAACTTACACACCTTAAACCTCTGATGCCTCTACAACTTAAGCTCCACAAAAGGGACAATGATACCCCCACGGTGTGGAAGTCAGAGACTTAGGTTTGACCCCCTCTCAGAGGAATGGTACAAATGTGCCGTTCAGATCCACTGGACACGTTCCCAACACAAAGGGATCTATATAGCCCAGCTCAGTATCCTTTTTTCTTTTTAATCCCAATAAGGGAAAATGAGTATTATCTTTATTGTTAAATTCTATAGAATATTTTGGTTAAAATAAGATACAAGACTTCCGGTGGGCGGTTCTAGAAGATGGCTGCGAGCTCCGCTAGCTCTGAAGAAAATCTCTGCTAACATCAGTTATTTTGCCACTCTTCTATGGCAGATAAGCTGTCCGGGAAACTTTGGCAGTTAGAAGCACTCCACACACTTCTCCTCCGGAAGGCATTAAACCAAGTTATAATCCATAAAGGATTACTGAGCAATGGAACTGGAAAAGGACATTGCAACGCAGATACTCACAACATTTCTGCCTATTTTTGACCGTTTACTCCTAAGCTGTCAAAATCTACATGAAGTGGTTCAGGCAACTAAAAGATCCTGTCCTGCAGAATCTGATACGGCACCGAGATTGGTAACTACCTCTACACTAGATAATAAGCAGTTAAAACATGACCCCTCAGGCAGCGTTGTGTGGTTGGACGATATGCAGCCTGATACATGCAATGGCGGGACACCAACTCACAATTCCTGGATACTCCTTTTACTAAACGGGACTGGTGACCGCAATTCAAAACCCACTCGAGGGAATAACAGTATTGCAGCTCCGCAACATACTGCTTTCTCATACCTACCAATACAGACGGCAGAGTGGCTATTAATGTCGCCGGAACTTTGGCTTAGTGCACAACGTGCAGGCATGGGGGACAGGCTGGACCAGCAATTGCCGACAGATGCAACGGGATTACCTGCGATGGCACACAGTTATATAACAGGGCTTCTGGCAGTTGAGAACACTATCTGGCCCACTTCGGAGCACCTGAAAAATCAAGATGGCCGTTGCAGTTTAAAACTGAAGAGCGGGATTGTTTTGCCGAAAAACGGCATCGGATGACATCATACCCCAGGACAGGGTGAGCTGGCTCGGAACAGACTCTCGGACCTTACATTAAACTCTGACTGAGACTGGCCGTTGAACGTTTTGCCAAAAGGTTAACTTAATTCTTTAGTTGTTGTTCAATTTCTGGATTCCTCACGTTTTTGATCTGTGATATATAGGGGACCTGAATTGCAGCAGTTATTGAGCCAATACCTAATACTGTGATTGCATTATTTTTTACAGCGGCTCCAGGACAAAGATTTCAGGAAACACTGTTATTTCTTAATTAGAGTAAGGCCAATTTTACTGTTACTAGTGTTTTGTTTATATTGTTTTAGTATCAGTCAGGGACTACACTGATGAGTCACTGGTTTCTCATCGTAGCCAAATATTCACTTGGAACTGAGCACATTAACTGTCTATGTGATTACTGCTTTGATTTCTATCTAAATTATGTTAACTCCCATCAACCCTAGTCTTGGGTAAGTCTATAATGTAATAATGGAATCTACCTTTATTGTTCCTAGCCCCATGGTAATAATGTATTTGTCTGTTGGAGAGGAGGTATATGACTGGTTGTAAACTTGCATGTTGTTGTGAAAAAGTCCTCCACATGGATACCGCTGTATGACTGCCACATGTCTTTTCCTTAAAGCCCACATAGACCATGGTAACTAGCTCACAACAAATCTTTGTTCTACTTGTTCATCTTATCAGAAACAGAAACACATTTTATCATTTTTTCCCACCCCTACTGAAGGTTTTTGTGCAGTGTTATAAAGGAGGGTTTGGTCATTTCTATCACAATTGCCACTAAAACCAATGTACACGCTTATTATGTGCTGCAAAATCCTCACCCTACATTTGAAAGGCATGTGCATGTTGACCTTCCACATACTATTTACTGTATTAATCGCCTGGGTTACATCCGTACATACATTTTCCCTCACAGTCACTTTGCGTAGTGATAGGTGCCTGCTCAGTGGGGCAAGAGACATAGGTTTAGGAATTTAAGCTGCTGTTACATCAAGATAAACAGCTCTAACTGGCGCGACACTTCAATCTGCATGGCTTCCAGACTAGGGATCACTGTAATGTTGGTTTTTATATTGTCTTAGTTTGTTTATTTATCAGTCTAAGGGACTACACTGATGAGTCACTGATTTCTCATCGTAGCCAAATATTCACTTGGAACTGAGCACATTAACTGTCTATGTGTGATTTTGATCTAAATTATGTCAACTCCCATCAACCCTAGTCTTGGGTAAGTCTATAACGTAATAATGGAATCTACCTTTATTGTTCCTAGCCCCATGGTAATAATGTACTTGTCTGTTGGAGAGGAGGTATATGACTTGTTGTAAACTTGCATGTTGTTGTGAAAAAGTCCTCCACATGGATACTGCTGTATGGCTGCCACATGTCTTCTCCTTAAAGCCCACATAGCCCATGGTAACTAGTGCACAACAGATCTTTGTTCTACTTGTTCATCTTATCAGAAATAGAAACACATTTTATCATTTTTTTTCTCACCCCTATTGAAAGTTTTTGTGCAGTGTTATAGAGGAGGGTTTTGTTATTTGCTCAGTGGGGCAAGAGACATAGGTTTAGAAATTTAAGCTGCTGTTACATTAAGATAAACAGCTCTAACTGGCGCAACACTTCAATCTGCATGGCTCCCAGACTAGGGATCACTGTAATGTTGGTTCGAATTTATTAGACAGTT
The DNA here is from genome assembly GCF_027579735.1 of Bombina bombina. Classification (NCBI taxonomy): domain Eukaryota; kingdom Metazoa; phylum Chordata; class Amphibia; order Anura; family Bombinatoridae; genus Bombina; species Bombina bombina. The sequence goes on along the minus strand of NC_069499.1, from coordinate 1,405,327,872 downwards.
GGGGGTGGGGGGGGGGGGGTTGGGGGTTGGGGGTGTCAGTTGGGGATACTGTTAAAAGGTAAAATGAGAGAGCTGAGTATATGTGGACAACAAGATTGTAAGAGGCATTTGAAAGATGTAAAGTGCTGCATGTATTCTGACATTTGTCATACATCAATTTCATGGATTACTGTTATGTTATGCACAATGATACCTCTGTGTAGGTCGAATCTTTACCGTATTTGTGAATGTAATTTTCATAGTATTATCTGGAAATGTTGTTTGATGTCTCCACAGCTTGGCTCTCAATAAAAAGAATTTAAAAAAAAATAAGATACAACGTTATTTCCATAGTATAACCACTAACAATCTTTTATTGCAGGTGTATGCAAATATTTTTCAGTGGTAAAATCAGCCTATGGTAAAAACGGACAAAGACAGCTCTTGCATTAATTGGGACTTGTTTACTCAAATGACTATACTAACTGTTATAATGTTAAGGTTCAGAATTGTTTTGTTTATGTATTATATTCTAGTTTAAAAGTTGCAGGGCAGATCAGTAACTTCACATAGAAGGGCCCCTTAGTTTAATCACACATTCACCTCACGTTATAAGTCCTTTCACAGTATTGCTCATGGGATCAATAAGTTCACTCACCCTATATAGAAGATGTTGTGGGTGCTAAGGACCTAGATCGCATTGTTTACTCATTAATATACCTACGCATAGAAAGATATAAAGGAGAGAAAAATCACAACACCTTAGAGCATGATCTCCGAACCCGAATAGCACTATTATCTAATTGTAGACAGACCTCCCTTTTTTCGATTGCCCTGAGAGCAGACTTGGGGGATTTCTGGCTCTAAGATACCCTTAATCAGTAAGGTCACGATGCAGAGCCTTTAAGAGTAAACACAAATCAATCTTAGAAGTACATCAACATCCTCCCACCTCTCCACATATATAAATACACCTAACCACAAAAATACACATGTAGCCCTCCTCACCAAGTAACTGCCCCACCCATCCCCCTTCCCTTTTCCTTACCCCACATGCCTTCCAGTCTAATATAAATTTGAACTATTCTTCTCCAAGCCGGAAATGGAGATATTTCCCCCTATTATTTTCCCTTCTTTGAAGCACTTGAATCGTTAGAGAGATACTCTCTTTTTGTAACTCAAAGACGCTCACTATTTTTTTTTTGTTTTTTGTTTTTACATCCTCAGAGATTTTATATATTGGTCTTGAATTCAAACGAAATTATCCTCTTCTCTCTTCATCTCCCTTTTTCTTGATCTCTGTGCTATACCTCTCTCTACTCTTACCATCTCCCCCTTTTTTTTCTCCCTCAATCCTGCTGAAAATGACCGCTAGACCCAGTAGATTCCAGGAACACTCTTTCCAACTAACATCAATAAATGTAAAAGGACTCAATAGCCTGGGTAAAAGATCAATAACACTGAGGGAACTATCCAGGCTTAAGAGTCAAATTTTCATGATTCAAAAGACACACTTTCAAAGGGGCAGAGAGCCTACTTGGTCAACCCCGCATTTCCCTATAGCTTGTTTTGCCTCTGGACCAAAAAAAAGGGGGTGTGGGCATCTTGATCCATAAAACGCTCCCTTTCCAGATAACACATACTGACAAAGACCCAGAGGGACGATATGTCCTACTAGTGGGCCATCTTTATGGACAGCAGCTTATGCTGTTGAATGTATACGCACCTAATCAATCCTAAAATGCTTTCTTTAAAAAACTGACAAATTTAATACTAGACCAAGATACAGGTACATTATTCTTAGCTGGTGACGTTAACCTTGCATTCAATCCCATACCGGACACCTCAAAAGGGACTTCTTGTGTCCCTAAGACTGTACTGAAGGCAGTTAAAACTTCATTAACAAACCTCTCCCTTCACTACATTTGGAGAACACTGCACCCGGATGTTAAAGACTATTCTTTTTACTCGTCCCCGCACAACAGTTACATGAGAATAGATCATATATTGACTGACGCTAACAAATCAATGGGAAATAGGACAAATAACCTGGTCAGACCATGCCCCAGTCACCTGCTCCATAATTTTGCCTGATCTCACCATCACGACTAAGACCTGGAAGCTAGATGACTCCCTCCTGGACAACCCAGTAATTCTGGGTGAGATAGAAAAGGACCTGATAGAATATTTCACATTCAATAAGAATTCCACTACGTTGATACAATGCGAATGGGAAGCACACAAAACCGTGATGCGCGGCATACTTATAAAGCATAAAGCTAAGATCAATAGACAGGCTAAAGTGAAACACACCCAACTCCTAGAACAAATTCAAATGCTAGAATGGGCTCATAAACAGGATTTGACTAATGACAATATTAAAAGTGAGTTAATTAAAACTAGATCTAATCTTAGGAGACACCTGATGGAAGTCCATCAACGCAATGCCTTATACTTAAGACAATATTACTATGAGGGGGGCAACAAGCCAGGGAAGCTGTTGGCCTTCGTAGGAAACAATTAGCAACACATGTCCACACACTACAAACTCCAGATGGACAACTAATAGAAAGCAATAAACATATTGTGTCATCCTTTAGAGGATACTATAACTCACTATACAATATTGCTAGCAGTATTGGCACCCCCCAGCAGTAGATCCCACCCCTGACACTAGAGAACTCCTTAATGATTATTTTCAAGGCTTAGACTTACCAACACTAACCAAAGAAGCGAAGGAACATTTAAAAACACCTATCACGTTAGAGGAAATACAACAAGCTATTAGGGAGTCCCCGTCGGGTAAGATCTCCGGACCAGACGGTTATACGGCTGGATATTATAAGAAACTCAAAGACATACTAGCCTCTCATTTGCTCATTTTATTTACTATCTTAAGAGATAGTCCCATCCTGTCTAGAAACCTACTTGAGGCACATATAACTGTAATCCCCAAACCAGGCAAACCAGCCACGCGTCCTGAGATTTTCAGGCCAATTTCTTTGATCAACACAGACATGAAAATATTTGCCAAAGTTTTAGCCAATAGGCTAAATAAATACCTTCCAAGCTTAATATTGTGTTATCAAGTTGGGTTCATCCCAGGGCGAGAAGCCCGAGACAATACTATCAAAATCATCCAATTAACAAATCATGCTAGAATTACGGGGACACCCATGGTTCTTTTCTCGACCGACACAGAGAAGGCCTTTGATAGGGTCCGGTGGTCTTTTCTGCATAGGGCAATGATGGAAATGGGGATCCCAGAGTCTTTCCTTAACATGCTCCTAGAAATATACTCTAACCCAAATGCCAGAATCAGAGTGAATGGTACACTCTCTGACCCCTTTAATATCAACAACAGTACTAGACAGGGGTGCCCTTTGTCCCCCCTGCTTTTTGTCATCTCTATAGAAATTCTAGCTCCAAAAATTAGGAAAAATAACAAAATTAAAGGACTCAATGTGGGGGAGGGGGAACAAAAAACAGGCATTATATGCTGATGACATCCTTTTCTCATTGACAGAAGCAGAAAACTCTATCCCAGAACTACTCACTGAATTAGAAACATATGGTAACATCTCATTGACAGAAGCAGAAAACTCTATCCCAGAACTACTCACTGAATTAGAAACATATGGTAACATCTCCAATTTTAAACTAAATATTAATAAATCTGAAATTCTAAATATTAACACGCCCCCACAAACCTTACAATACCTGAGAAACAAATACAACATCCCTCTAGCCCAGCATAACTTGAAATATTTGGGGATATACCTAACCCCCTAAGCACATGACTTATACAAATATAACTACACCATTTAAAAAAATTAAATAACACGTGACTTATTCACATGGAAGAATAAACCCCTGTCCTGGCTGGGCAGAATTGGGGTTATAAAAATGAACGTTCTACCGTGAATCCTGTATTTCATGTAAACATTACCTATCCCACTACATGATAGTTACATTACCCAAATGCAAAAACCCTTGAGCAATATATCTGGGCAAGCACAAAACCATGAACACCACAAAAAAAAAGTATACCTGCCCAGAGATAGAGGTGGCCTTAGGGTACCAAACCTCAAGGCGTATAGACAAGCGATTATGCTTATACATATTGTAGAGTGGGCACATAACAACGACAACAAGAACAATGTAGCTACACTAGCATGGACGACCCCACAGCACTGACCCAAAAACATACGCAATTATCTTATCACAGCAGACATACTTTCTGAATGGGACAAACTCATATCTACTAGCAGGCATATCTCGTCAAGGTTTGCCCCACTCACACCACTTATTGAAAATGTAGAACTCCCATACCACCGGATAAGGATAAATGTCTCATACCCATACAGCTTAAGAACTGGATCGCTTCGGTTTATTTCAGACAATGGCAAAATGAAAACACATGCAAATCTTGCAGAGACCCACAGGGAGACTTTCTCCTCTTGGCTCCACTACAATCAATTAAAGCACTACATTTCACACCACAAATATAAAAAAGACCTGGGCAGAGAAACTACAATTTTTGAGAAAATTTGTATTCAGCCCAGTCCCCTGACACATTTGATATCTAAATTATATAAAATCCCAGTAAATAATAACCCCACAAGCCTCCCCTCTTACATACTACCGTGGCACAGAGAGCTAAACCAAGATATTGACACAGACACTTGGATGAGAGCGTTTAAACTAACTAGACGGTCCTCAGTGTCTGCAAAAGTCCAGAAAATCCATTTAAAGTTATTATGCTGTTGGTACCTAACCCCAGCACGATTACACAGGATGTTGCCCACCTTAAATGGTACATGCTGGAGAGAATGTGGGGAGGAGGGATCTCTTCTCCATATCTGGTGGTCTTGCCCAAGGTTGAGGGAATACTAGACGGATGTTTTCAGAACAATGTCCGAAATTGTTAGTACTCAAATCCCCAAAGACCCAAAAGCCTTGCTATTCGGCTCTCTACCCAAACTTGTGGGTATAGGCAAACAGGCCCTTCTCGTGATAATGTTGAAAGCAGCCAAAAAACGTATACCAAAATACTGGAAAACCCAAACAACCCCCTCTGAACAAGAATGGAAAACTCAAGTGGATGATCTTTTGATATTAGAAAGATATCACTACCTAAAAACCCATCAATTAGAACATCATGAGTTGATATTGGCAATCTGGAACAAAACGATTTAGGAAATGGCTTGCTTTGCCCCTGCTCACCCAATCTGAGGTCAACAAACACCCTCCCCTCCCTCCTTTTTTTTTTCCTACTCCCCCCCCCCCTTCCTCTCTACGTTTACCTCTCACCTCTCTTTTCTTCTTTTACTATCTCCAGATTCTTTTTCTGGAGAGAAGTCTGATATGTATTAAACTATATAATAGTACAGTTAATGAAAAAAATATAAAAACTGTTTAAACTGGAAAAGACAATGTTTGTCCTTGGATATTTAACATATTTGGATAATTCATGTTATCTGAAATAATTGCAATGTACGGACTGACAGCCTTTCTTCTTTTTATGTATCACGAAACATGCATCATTGTCTTTATTGTATAACTTAATAAAGTTCATTTAAAGAAAAAAAATAACTAAACAAACAAACATATGTTTTATAAAACTGGGGATATTTCTAATTGTAAAGAGGATTTTGTAACAATCCTCCGAGATGTTTTTAGGAATGCTCAAGTAAATATTATTATTTGACAATTTGAGATTGTTAAATAAAATGTTTAGTTATGCGTATTTAAACATCTTTGCAATATATTTGCATTATTTTTTCCCCCTTTTCATGTAATTTATCTCTGAAAATTGAGCAATTTCTACTTCTCAGAAGATGAAAAGCACCCTGCTAACCTCTCAAGGCTAACCCTACAACATATATTTCACTAATTAAGATTTGGCTGATATGTTATTCTATAGTAACACAACAGAAATGTATTGCAATTACAAGGTGTTTAGTGTCCCTTTAAGAGCCCTGGTACATAAAAAAAAACTCTGTCAAATGATTGTTATTTCTATGTTGATGACATGCCAGAAACTGGAACATGAGCCCCTAAAGGAACAATGAACCCAAATTTTGTATTTCATGATTCAGATAGAGCAGGCAATTTTAAGCAACTTTCTAATTTACTCCTATTATCAATTTTTCTTTGTTCTCTTGCAATCTTTATTTGAAAAAGAAGGCATCTAAGCTTTTTTTTGGTTTATCCACCAATCAGCAAGAACAACCCAGGTTGTTCAACAAAAATGGGCCGCCATCTAAACTTACATTTTTGCATTTCAAATAAAGATACCAAGAGAATGAAGACATTTTGATAATAGGAGTAAATTAGAAAGTCGCTTAAAATGTCATGCTCTATCTGAATCACAAAAGAAAAAAAATTGGGTTCAGTGTCCCTTTAACTGCAAAGTGGGATTTCCCTCTTTCAAATGAGGAAAAAATGGCCCTGTCTACAAATATGAATTACATGTCATTTAGTAAATGTCTCAATAATAATAGAGAATCCTACTTGTGGAATCTAAATTTTGGTTTTGGGAAGGTGAAATAATGGTAAATATGGAAACAAAATATGGGTTAGAAATATTTAAGAAATAATTAGACATATGCAACCAAGAAATCTTAATTTCGGACAAAATTTTCGTTCAGAATATTCAGGGAAATTCCTTTCACCGAATATTTGGTGGCTGCACTATTTGGTATTCATTTTGTTTAAAACAAAACAAATACTGAATTTTAGTTAATTATTAACATTTGTTTTTGTTAAAGCTAATGTAAATGTTTCAAAGCTACAGGTGGAAAGCTCACCTGTAGATACAATACTTACCTTAAAGGGACAGTCAACACTAAAATTGTTATTGTTTAAAAAGATAGATAACGCCTTTACTACCCATTCCCCAGCTTTGTACAACGCACATTGTTATATTAATATACTTTATATCATTCAAACCTCTAAATTCCTGCCATGTGGATCATATCGATAACATTGTGCTCTCTCCCGTGGAGTTGTGCACAACACAGCTAAAATGCAAGTCAATAGAAAATAAATAAAAAGTCATGTGATCAGGGGGCTGTCAAAAGAGTCTTAGATACAAGGTAATTACAGAGGTTAAGAGTATATTAATATAACCATCTTGGCTGTGCAAAACTGGGGAATGGGTAATAAAGAGATTATCTATCTTTTTAAACAATAACAATTTTGAGATGACTGACCCTTTAATGTGCTCTGAAGAGCATAGAGAGCGCACTAAAGTATTAACCCCTTAAAAATAAATAAAGTAAACAAATGAATACTGATGTTATGCATTCACATTCGGATTTTTCGTGACGAATGTGCATTCGTTGGAAAACGAATACACATCTCTAGAAATAATGACTTCCAACACTGTTCTTTAGCATGCATACTATAGAAAATGGCAAATCAGTATTTATTTATTTTTTTGCTTTTAATATAGAAACTTTTTTTTTTATATAATTGCATTTATTGAAAATTTTCAAAGGGAATATCAACATCGAATAAGTTAACAGCAATGAAATAATATAGAAACTATCAGCCAGATTACGAGTTTTGCATTAGAGGCTATGCAGTGCTAACAAGCAGTTTTCTCTCACCGCTCACTTACCTACAGCACTGGTATTACAGGTTTTTACAAACCCGGCTTTAAAAGGCAAGAAGTGAGCGTTGAGCAAAATTGTGCTCCTTACTGCACTCCAATAGCAGTGCTGCTTAAGTCAGCGGTGAGCTGGTCGTACATACTCGTGCACGATTTACGACCTGCAAAAAAGCAGCGTAAATCTCCGTAACGCAGCCCCATTGATTCCTATGAGGAAATAAAATTTATGTTTACACCAAACACCCTAACATGAACCCCGAGTCTAAACACCCCTAATCTTACACTTATTAACCCCTAATTTGCTGCCCAACATCGCCGCCACTTACATTATATTTATTAACCCCTAATCTCCCTCTCCTAATGTCGCTGCAACCTACCTACATTTATTAACCCCTAATCTGCCGCCCCCAACGTCGCCGCCACTATAATAAACATATTAACCCCTAAACCGCCGCACTCCCTCCTCGCAAACATTAGTTAAATATTATTAACCCCTAATCTGCTGTCCCTAACGGCATTTATTTCCAATCAGCCAATAGAATGCAAGGATTTTTTCTACCTTAATTCCGATTGGCTGATAGAATTCTATCAGCCAATCGGAATTGAAGGGACGCCATCTTGGATGACGTCATTTAAAGGAACCTTCATTCAGTCGTAGCCGTCGGATGAAGAGGATGCTCCGCGTCGGATGTCTTGAAGATGGACCCGCTCCGCGCTGGATGGATGAAGATAGAAGATGCCGTCTGGATGAAGACTTCTGCCCGTCTGGAGGACCACTTCTGCCCGGTTGGATGAAGACGTCTCCCGGTAGGGTGATCTTCAGGGGGTTAGTGTTAGGTTTTTTTAGGGGGGATTGGGTGGGTTTTAGATTAGGGTTGGTTGTGTGGGTGGTGGGTTTTAATGTTGGGGGGGTGGATTTGTAGCATTGGCAAGTTTGTATTTATTTTAACTAGGTAGAATAGTTACTAAATAGTTATTAACTATTTAATAACTATTCTACCTAGTTAAAATAAATACAACCTTGCCTGTAAAATAAAAATAAACCCTAAGCTAGCTACAATGTAACTATTAGTTATATTGTAGCTATCTTAGGTTTATTTTATAGGTAAGTATTTAGTTTTAAATAGGAATAATTTAGTTAATGATAGTTACTTTATTTATATTTATTTAAATTATATTTAAGTTGGGGGGGTTAGGGTTAGACTTAGATTTAGGGGTTAATAACTTTATTATAGTGGCGGCGACGTTGGGGGCGGCAGATTAGGGGTTAATAAATGTAGGTAGGTGTCGGCAATGTTAGGGACGGCAGATTAGAGGTTAATAAAATTTAACTAGTGTTTGCGAGGCGGGAGTGCGGCGGTTTAGGGGTTAATATATTTATTATAGTGGCGGCAATGTCCGGTTCGGTAGATTAGGGGTTAATTTTTTTTTAAAGTGTTTGCGATGTGGGGGGCGTTGGTTTAGGGGTTAATAGGTAGTTTATGGGTGTTAGTGTACTTTTTAGCACTTTAGTTAAGAGTTTTATGCTACGGCGTTGTAGTGTAAAACTCTTAACTACTGACTTTAAAATGCAGTACCAGTCTTGACAGGAGAGGGTCTACCGCTCACTTTTTGGCAGACTCGTAATACCGGGGCTATGCAAGTCCCATTGAAAATATAGGATACGCAATTGGCGTAAGTGGATTTGCGGTATTTCCGAGTCTGGCCAAAAAAGTGAGCGGTGAGGCCGTACCTTCAAGACTCGTAATACCAGCGGGTGTTAAAAAGCAGCGTTGGGACCGGCCAACGCTGCTTTTTAAGCCTAATGCAAGACTCGTAATCTAGCCGTATGCTTACTAATCAGCTGATTATTTCATGCTCTAGTTTAGATATCCTCAAAATCTGGCTTGTTGGGGAGGCCTGAGGACAGGTGTGAAAACCAGTGATCTAGACCATATATAAAAATACACCTCTAAAAGGGTGACTATGGCCATTTCAAAGGGGTAGATTTATCTATAGTTGAGGGGACATGATTTGCTGTAGCGAATCATGTCTACTTGAGCTTGCTAAATGCCGACAGCATATGCTGTCGGCATTTGACATTGCACAAGCATTTCTAGTAAAATGCTTGTGGAATGCTGCCCCCCGCTCACTCACGGCCAATCGGCTGCTAGCAGGGGGTGTCAATCATCCCGACTGTATTGGATCGGGATGATTTCAGTCCGCCATCTAAAAGGTGGTGAAGTTAAGGAGCAGCGATCTTACGACCGCTGCTTCTTAACTTCCGTTTCTGGCAGACCAGAAACAATCGGGGTTGGAAGCAGTATCCGCTGCTTGTTAAATCGACCCGAAAGTGCAATGCACATGAGCTACCTAACAGGATTATTTAAAATTTTGGGAGATTATCAAGAGTTTGAATGTCAAATTGGATAAGTGAAAATGGTCATGAAAACCCGTCAAAAAGTATTGGGATTACTGAGAAAATTTCAGTTTCATGTTAAATATAGAGCAGAAAATATAGTCTTGGCTCAGAGAAACAGCTGAAAACCTGTGATTGTAATTGACGTGAGACAAAAAGTGCTCTTTTTTGCTGAAAATCTGCAGAAAACAAAACAACTGATAGAGTTATTGACCCCCTAGATTTTTAAATCTCCAGCAAATTGCCTAAACCAGCCGTTTTATGGATTTGCAGTTTATGGAATTTGATTTTTGGCTTCTTTAGGAAATGTGGGACAAGCGTAATTTTTACAAACAAGCAAGACGTGTTTAATGAGGTTTTATATGAATTCTAATTGTATTCTATTGGCTCTTGGGTGCCTGTATATATTGGTTTTTTTTTTTAAAGCAACTTACATTTTTGTATTAAGAAATCTTATTTAAAATGTATGTATCATGACAGCTTTGTAGGCAAAACACAAATATTTACTCTTTAATGCCTCTGAACAAATTATGTTGTGTTTTTTTAAAATATTAATTACCTTTGTGTACCTTTAACAAGCTGGTTTTAGACTCTCAAATGGTTGCTAGCTTAAACAAAGAGTTGCCAAGCCATTTTGAAATTAATTATACATCCTGTATTCTTTTCACTATTTTGCATTGACACAAGTGCGTCATGAAATGCTCATTAATTAGTCTTGCTACGAAACATAAAAAAGAGAAAGTCAGACCTTAGATAGGTTACACGTCTGAGCATTGAACAAGAAAACAAGGTGACCCACAGGCATTATTATTAACACACTAAATAAATATATAAGAACCTAACGAACAAAACTGACGTGGTCAGACACAATTGTATGATGTATGTTTTCATGAGTAGGGCCTTGTTCATGTCTACAATTCCAGTGGGTCATCCTAAAACTAGTACAATTGTTAGATATTAAGGACTAGAATTATAAAAAAAGTAAAAAGTGGCAGCGCTTATCTAGCATGGATCAAAAGAGAAGTATTACAGCAAAGTAATGTATGGGTCCTGGTCAGCGTGCTGTGCCCTACTCTGGACTTTATCAAGACATAATTTGACTCACTAAGCGCTAGTGTGGACTTTTTCATCTTGTTTTAAACCTACTGTTTATCAGTGATCACTCTACATAGTGTTTGGATATCCACTGTCATTTGATGCCTGTTCATTTCTTTTGAAGGCAGACGTCTCTTATTTTACTATAGTACGTGTGATTTATATTTGTTATGATTGATATAGATACTTCAAATAAATAATATTATCTATTTTTATAGTTTTATTGCTGTAATACTTGTCTTTTGATCCGTGCTAGACTAGCGCTGACACTTTTTACTTTTTTATACATTTTACTTTGGTTTATCTTGGAGAGGATATTCTTAGTAGCAGCAGAATCTGTAATACTCTGGCGCTTTTTTCCTTTTTTTTTTTTTTTTTTCAAGGACTGGAATTAGACACCCCCTGTTCTACAGGAAGCAGCCACAGCTTACAACGTTGTAAATGCTTATGGTAAAACTGTATTTAATAATCAAAGAAAACAGCAAACAAATTTCCCCTTGTTATCATTTATCTGCAACTTTAACTGGACGAATAATAAAAGAAGAAACATTGAGGGCCAGATTACGGGTGGAGAGGTAATTATCTCTGCGCGAATTACAAGTTAAAAATTTTAAAATTTTTTACTTGCATGCAAACCTGACAGACACAATAAGCTGAACTTACTATCGCAATCACATTAACGTATTCCCCCATAGACAGTGGAGCACGAAAAGTGGAAAAAACCTACTCACGTGTAACCTGATCGTGTTTAACCAAGTGCACTTACCGGACATGAAAACATTAATATTTAACATTCCAATGTTCTTCACATAGAAGAATGTTATATTTATTCATAAATATATATATTTATATATCTATACCTATATATATAGATTATTATATATAGGTATATATCTATACAGATATATATAGGAATATGTTTTTAAAAATACATAGAACAAATTCCCTTATGTGATGAACAATGTAATGTGAAATGTTTACAGTACAAACACAGTTAAACACTTTATTAAATATGAATATTGCATAAATATTATTTTACATGTTTTCAGCTACTTAACTGCAAAGGACTTGAATAATATATGTCTAGCTATGTATACATATGTATTTATGTATTATATATATATATAAATATATATTTAACAATAAAAAGTACATTATTTTCTTTGTGAAGAACATAGGAATGTAAAATCGCGTTTCTCAATTTAGAACTTAACATGGTTGGTTAGCGCACATGAGAACTTAGGATTCTTAGGGTGCATTATTGAAATATTACATATAAAAATATTAATACAAATTTAAATAAAATATTAAAAATGAATAAACATACTGTAAAATATTCTAAATAATAGATAGAATATATCCATATATGTTAGAGTATCCTTTTGGCGCTCCATGTGGCCGCAATTTATCACCTACTACGCCCTGGAGACCATCTGTTATCCTGCTCGTCTTGCCTACAAATGGTGAACACTTTGGGAACTGCATCACATTTCGGATCCCCTTGCTAGGACAAGTTTACCAGTTCCAAGCGTTTTGGGAGTCTGCCGGGCGACTCTTTGGACCTGCTGTCACTGCACATTAGTGCTTTTTACAACATGAGTAGGTTCACTGTTTACCTGCATTTCCATTCTTCTGGTCGCTCTGATTTGCACTATGTGGCGCCCTCTGTCTCTTGTTTTACAGAAATTTTGATCTTGTGTCAGGGCACGACACACCAGATGAGCTGCCTTGGAACTGTTCTTGGTTCTTTATCACTCTCCACGCTCTTGCCTTTGGACAAACTTCCACTTTTTATCACCTGGACATTCCTTATATTAATTTTACTTTAACTCATTTTATTTTTTTATTTGGACATTTTCCATTCATTTTATTTATATTTTTATATTTTTTCATTACCTTTATATGAGGATATTTACTATGTTCATTTCAGTTTAGTTCATATCGATACTACATTTTTATATGTATGATTTTCAGCTTAATATTTTATTAATTGTGTTCTGTGTTATTTATGTGTGATATTTGTGCTTATATATTTTCACTCTGACCATTTTGTGCTATACTGATCTTATTAGTTTTTATCACATTTATTTTCATAATTTTTGTTCTATTTTTGGCACCTCATTGATACCAGCTGGTTTCCTCTTTTATCTTGGCTGTGTATCTGATATTTTTTAGCATTCATAACATAATCTGTGGATCTAAGTGGATATATAATTTTCTTTTGCAGTTCTACCGACTGCGAATATATAAATATTTCCCATTTTTTGAAGAATCTATCAACTTCATTGGTTTTATCTTGTTCTATCATACATTGTTCTACCATCATTTGTTTAAAAATCTGGTTGTTTACTTAGGCTATAGCGGGAAGTTTTTTTTGAAATCCAAGTTTTCAGGAGTAAGAACCTAGCCACACCAATAACCATTTCGATAAATTCCTTATTTTTAAACTTGTTTTCTGGAGGGAATAAAACAAATACTAAGTCTCGATAAATTTTTGTCTCTACTTTCAATATGCTAGATAGCCAGAAACGTATTTTATTCCAATATTGTCTAACTAATGTACAGCCCCAGAAATAATGCACAATGTCAGCCCCTCTACAACCACATTTAACACATTTATCTTGAGTTTTACTATTCCATCTTGCCATTGCCGAGGGCGTAAGATATGTTTGATTTAATACATTAATATGTGCTTCTCTATAATTAGTGGGAAAAAAAATCTTATTTATTCTGTTATTGCTATTCTGGATATACTCTTCATTACACTCCGTTACTCCCTTCAGGTGCCATTTTTTAACAATCAATTGTAGATTTAAATTACCCTCATATGAGCATACCTAGGTTTAGCTTTCAACTAAGGATAATTAAGAGAACAAAGCAAATTTGATGATAACAGTAAATAAAAAATTTGTTTAAAATTACATGCCCTATCTGAATCATGAAAGTTTAATTTGGAATTTACTATCCCTTTAAGATCTAAATTGAGAAATGTGATGTGCAAAACACATATTTTACATTCCTATGTTCTTCACATAGAAAATAATCTACTTTTTATTATTAAATATATATGATACATAAATATATATATATATATATGTATCTCTATGTATCTCTATGTTAAAGCCCTTTGCAGCCTGTTATGATGCACCTGGGACCTCATATCTTTGACCCCTGATAACTTTTCAATGCAATTTTTTAAAATAATTTTTATGAGCGTTATTATGAGTGTAACTGTACTTTTTAATGTATTTTTTATTTTTTTTGTGAGACGTTTTATTCGAGCGTAACAGTAAACCCGAGCTCTGAGGTTGCAATAACCCAGCGCACGATAAATTCAATTGCACTCAAGCGAAGGAGTTTACTTTCAACTTGGCTCACAACATAGTCTTGAAAGAGTTATGATAATTATAAATTGAAAATAATAACTCAAAACAAGGTTAAAAAAATCTAAATTTTGGTGGACCTCTGCTGAGGGCCATATTGCAAGACTAACCATGATCCTATGCTCTCCTTTATCCCAGAGGTTAAGTAGCTTGCATGCTACTATTTTTACTGTCTATTGTGACTGTGACACAAAGAGACATGCACATGTTGGAGATTGAGATACAATAATGGCGTTGGATGCATGTGAGAAACTAGTCACTGTTGAAAAGTTACTGGCTGAGTAACTATGCACCAAAGCTAAAGGAGAGCTGAATATCCATCCTTGGAACCTACTAGACAGAGCGCAAGTAATATTGTGCTATTATTAAATCTGAATAAAACAATTCTATTGACAAAAAAGGCCTGACAAGAGGGAGCACAAACTCTTTGAAACATAGCCTGCCTCAGCCTGTCCTATGCAGAAAATGGGGCAAGGTGCTCCGGGTGCCAGCTCTGGGGAACAATTTACCTGTTTTTAGACAGCTCCAGTGATACAGTCTGAGAGTGGAGTCAGGACTGTTACCAAGCAAGAGAGTGATATTAGAATGATAAGCAAATAAGACACCATGGATATGGTTCTACAAGCTTGTTTGGGAAGAGGATTTTCAGCAGTGGGTGCTGCTGCTAGTTACCAATACTTTCAGCTCAGCAGAGATATTACACTTTCTCTGTGAGGCCCTTTGTCTGGCTGTGCAGCCAGGGTTAAATCTTCTTATCAACCTTTAACCAGTAATCCAACAAATAATTTGGAGAGATAATAGTCTGAGGATTCAACCTTATTAGGCCCAGCAAATTGGCAGATAATGTGGTGTTTGTTCAGCTAATGTGTGAACTATAGTAATTAATACTGAGCTCAACTGATGTATGAGTAGGTCTCAATGATGATTTATTATATAGTTATTATGGGATACATACTACTCAGAAATGAAGGTCAGTTTTGGGTTTTGCATACATTCAATGGACAGCAATGTAAGTGGCTTCATTGGGCAGATTTATCTTTGTGAAATACACATGAATAAAGCCACGTACAAGGTTATCCTGGAAGAAAACTTGTTTCCTTCTGCTCTGAAAATGTTCCCAAATTCTGAGTCTTGTTTTTTCCCACAGGACAATGCTCCATGCCACTCAACCAGGTCAATCAAGGTGTCGATGAAGGATCACTATATCAAAACTCTGTCATGTCCAGGGCCAGCGCTCCCACTAGGCAACTAGGCAGCCGCCTAGGCCGCACTGCCACCTAGGGCGCAGCCAGCCACAACTTGGGTTCCCCAGACTCCGCCGGTATATTGTGCGGATGTTCGCTGGCGCACCGGGCACATTGGATACAGCATGAAGCTGTGTCCTGTGCTGTGCGCAATTCATCCAATCCAGACTGGGAGGAAAACTGAGGCAGCGCTGCTTCCAGCCAATGGGGTGCCGATGTGCAGCGCAACGATGTGAGTTACGTTTACAGATATATGGATGAAGCCGCAGCGCTATTGTCACAGGAGAACTTTCATTGGGCAGTTGAGTTGACTATGAATGTGTGCAAGAGTAACTGCAGGTCAGACACTGTATATAAAATATGAGTATGCATGTATAAAATGTTATATACAAGCTTACCCATCATGCACCGCACCTAATACAGTATATACACATAAAGCACTACACTGACAAAATAGTTACTTTTACCGTCTACATACAGCCACTTCTATGCTGATATAAAAGAGAAATATATTTAATGTCTTTACAGTTGCTTTATTAGTACCTAGAGTTTAGAGATGCATTTACCGTTACTTAGTGCCTGAGGCTCCTTTCTTTTCTAATTATGGCGCTGATTTATTAGTGTAGCATGTTATGATAATTAGGGATGGGCGATTGTGTTTCTATCCGAATTCGAATGTTAGAACGAATGTTATTGTAGAAATTCGATTTACATAACAGAATGTTAATAAGAACGAATATACTTAAAAATTCGATTTTCGAATGTTATTTACAGTTTTCGAATATCACATTCGAATTCGAATGTTACATTCGAATATCACATTCAAATTCGAATATTACATTTATAACACACA
Organism: Bombina bombina; assembly: GCF_027579735.1. Taxonomy (NCBI): domain Eukaryota; kingdom Metazoa; phylum Chordata; class Amphibia; order Anura; family Bombinatoridae; genus Bombina; species Bombina bombina. The sequence goes on along the minus strand of NC_069499.1, from coordinate 1,405,311,302 downwards.
ACTGTAGACTAGAAGCACTATTTCGAATGTCACATTCGAATCGAATATCACATTCGAATCAAATGTCGAATTCGAATATTACATTTAAAAAACACAGTATTAGACTAGAAATACTATTTAGAATTCGAATGTCACATTCGAATAGAATATCACATTCGAATTGAATATCACATTTAAAACACAGTATTAGACTAGAAATACTATTTCAAATTCGAATATTACATTTATTAAACACAGTTGTAGACTAGAAATACTATTTCAAATTTGAATGTCACATTCGAATTCGAATGTCACATTCGAATTTGAATATTAAATTTCAAAATTGAATGAATACATAGCTAAACATTCTATGATTTGAACGAATATTTTCGAATTTTATTGAAAAATTCGAAAACGAAAATTCAAAAATAGAATGTTAGAATGTTATATAAACATTCAAATTTCGATTCGAACGAACGAATGTATCGAAATTCGTTTTAAATTTCGAATTTTTAGAAACATTCGCCCATCCCTAATGGTAATAGTACTTCTAAAATAGGTGCCCTTTTCCAATATCGCATTGCAAAGAGAATGTATGGGTAAAAAAACCCCCCCAAAAAACACTTCCTGTGGGCTGTTTATATATCATAAAGGGAAGCAACAAAATGACTTAGGCGGGAAGTCCTTGAACAGTTAATAAATTACCATTGAAAAATGTTTTTTTGGGGAACAGTATCAAGAAAATGTTAATACTTTACAGTTAACAAATTTATACACTTTTAAAATTCTTTTTAAAGGGCCTTGCAAATGCAATAATATAATGGTAATGTATCATGCTATTTTTTTGAGAGTGTTATACACATATAAAGTAACATATCTCTGTGACTTCTTCCTCCTGCAGAGTCCGCAGATAGACCCTCCCTGCATCATGCTGTTGGTTTAGTGAATAAACCTGTCAGTGTCTCATCTTATGGCACTTATTCTTGAAAATTGAAAGAAATTTATCAGTTTCATGTTTTGTTGCTTTAATATTTTTTTTGGTGTGTGTGTATGTGGGGGGGGCGCAAATAGCTGGTCTTGCCTAGGGCACAAAATAGTCTAGCCCTGGTCATGTCCAGCCCAATCTCCAGACCTGAACACTATTGAAAACCTCTGGAATGTGATCAAGAGGAAGATGGATGGTCACAAGCTATCAAACAAAGCTGAGCTGCTTGAATTTTTGCGCCAGGAGTGGCATAAGGTCACCCAAAAGCAATGTGAAAGACTGATGTAGAGCAGGCGACGATGCATGTAAATCTGTGATTAAAAAGCAGGGTTATTCCATTAAATTTTGATTTCTGAACTCTTGCTAAGCTAAAACATTATTATTGTGTTGTTTAAAAATGAATATAAACTTGTTTTCTTTGCATTATTCAAAGTCTGAAAACACTGCATCTTTTATGTCATTTTTTAAAAAATATTTTTTTATTGAGGTTATGCAATATACAAGGAACAACAAGGTTATGCCGCATACAAATCCAACCTATTGGCAATATTATAAAGGTCTCACTGACACATTAAAAGTTCAACGTATATTGAAAGCTTCTTGTACTTGATCGGAAAGTTGGTATAGAGTTTCAGCGAAACATATCTACAGCTATGCAGTATAGATATATAAAACAATATTTTTAGATAAGAGCACTTGTAATTAATTAACATACAATATAAAAAGTAAACCTCTTTACTATTTTTCAAATATGATCATACATCCCCTTCGACTATAATGAAACCATTCACAAACCTTTACCCTCTAGTAGTAAGCTAGGGTCACATATGGGCCCTCAAAACAGTGACTTTGCCTAGGGAGGGGTTTAAGGGGAATAGGGAAACAATAGAATAGAATTTCTATACGATACATTTTATTGTGCTTATGCAATAAGCCATTGAGGGGGGAGCAGAGGTGACATTAGGAACTTGATATTCTCTAAATAATGAGGATAATAGAGTATACTACCAACTAATGTTGGCATATGAATGAAAAAGTTATCTTATGATGTGATTGTGACATTTATAGTGATCTTAAGACCAAAGGCATTTGGTACTATGCAAGTTTGGGGTTATATTTAAAGATACTACACTCAAATTTCCCTTAAACTTAACCCAGTGTTTATGATTAGACCTCCTGACTAATCAGAAAAAGAATTTATGAAAAAAGGTGTGTTAGGGTTAGCGCTAAATTAAAGCTTAAAAAGGGTGTAAAGATCTAAATTCTTTAAGAGTTATAAATATTTCTTATATAGTGATGTTCATAAAAACATTGTGTTTCATATTAAAAATTTAATGAGAATTAAAAATACAAATAAAAATGGATGCCGGCATCAATTGTATATGGATAGTTAAATACAATGTATATAAATGTAACGTGAAACAATTGACAAATATAACAAAAATATCAAAATAATCCAAATAATTTAAAAACAATTTAAACAGGTTTGAAATATTATACTTTAAAGGGAAAATAGCGATTATCACCGTGCATATAGGTGTTAGATATTTGCGTTGATATTACCTTATATGCAGAGATTTGTGTATATTCGCTATTGCAATAGACCGGGACTCTCAGTGTTTAGTCCTGTATTGATTAAGTTTTTTTGAAACAGTTTCTATTTGTCGGCAGTTCTCTCAAGAGAAATAAAAGGTCAAAGTTCCAATTTTCGCTGCCGTATGATGTCCGTGTCCTGATGTTTGTGATGGCTTTGTGTGCGTATCATATACGCCGTGTCGAATGTCAGCGTGACAGTGAAATCTCTGTATTGTTGTGGGGAGATTTCTCCTTGTGGTTAGTTGCCTCCAAGTAGTTCCGGAGCAAAGTTGAAGAGAGGTAAATTGTTTACTGAGTCCCCGCTGTCTTATTTCACAGCGTTAGTATATAAGAAGGATAGTGATCAGATCATGGGTTAGGAATTATACTTATAGAACTGCACATGCTTATGATTAGTTCAAAGTACCCAGCCTATGCAACTCAGGTGTAACAGAACTTGTATACCTTATCATAATTCAACACACCTTTAGAGGCTACAGCGTATAAATAGTGAGACCTTATATGGAGTCGCAGAAGAAATGGGAATTTAAAAAAAATATATATGTAGCTCATCTGTGAACCATTTAGAGATAGGCTTATAATGCTAGGTATTTATACAGATATCTGTTATAGCCACACCCTAGGCTATTTGGTTAAGATAGGCTTATAATGCTAGGTATTTATACAGATATCTGTTATAGCCTACAGATATCTGTATAAGGCTATGGCTTACAATGTATATTAATGGACTATAAGCTGACCATTATTATAAATGCATCGCTGCATAAGAAAAAATAAAAGGATAAAATGGTCGGTTAGAAAGTTATTCACTCTCACTTAATGAGATACCTTGGTCTCTGAATAAGGACTAAATTAGTCATGTACGGTAAGAGATAAAATAAGAAAAGCACATTTGGTGCATATTCCATTAGGGGCAGTGAAAATACAAACCTATTTAAACAGAAGCCTGAGAGTTAAACATTATCATATAACCACACAATGCAATGTATAAACATAGTATGGGATGTATTATGTGGAAATATCAGGAACCCCTAATTATACAGATATGAGGCGCAGTAAACACGTTCATTTCAAAGTACAAGAGAGAGGGTATTGAATAAAAAGCTTCAGATCTCAATCCAGTATCATCATGTAGAAGTTTCTTTCCGTCACACTTAGACTAATGTAAAGAGCAGAAGAAAGTATAAGGCTATGGCTTTGTATGGCCTACTTTATTTTTGTTTTAAATTCTACTAATACAGCTCACAGTACAGTGTATAGTGGCTTGGGTATGCATCTATGGGGTCATACCAATAATATTTGTTATCTACAATCTTATTTACTTTGCGTAATTAGACCTTACCACCCGGGTTCAGGCCCTATACCCAAACAGCAGGTAAGACAGGTGTATTGGTATTTTTATAAAATTGAGTAAGTGCTAATAAGAAAAGTTTAATATTAAAGTACAATGTATATTAATGGACTATAAGCTGACCATTATTATAAATGCATCGCTGCATAAGAAAAAATAAAAGGATAAAATGGTCGGTTAGAAAGTTATTCACTCTCACTTAATGAGATACCTTGGTCTCTGAATAAGGACTAGTGACATTTTAGTAGATAACCCCTAACACTCCAGACAAACAATATTAGCACAATAAACCATAGCAGTAGGAACTTTTACCTGTGAGAATATACTCACATCCTGTCTCAGGATCTTTGTTATATTTTTAACAGTCTTTAATCTTAATGAAGGCAAGCATCAGATCTCACAGGGAGACTGGATAAAAGCTGTGACCCACCAACTGCCAAGATCTCATCCAGGGCTACTATGGCGTTACAGCCGATCTGGGGGTTGCCGGCAGACCTAATAGCATCTCCCTGCAACTTCAGCCGATTTCTCTTCTACTTGGCGCTAGTAGCAGTGCCCAATAATCTTGTAGGGACTTTGTTTTACATAAGAGTCTCTCTACCTTTTTGGGACTTTGTTTTACATAAGAGTCTCTCTACCTTTTTGGGACTTTGTTTTACCTATTGGAGCCATTTGATTACAGCATTAAGAAATCTGATTTGGGGTGAGCTGCTACAACTGCCTAAAATTTGCAGCTTGTTTCTACCAGCACATAAGTGTGCTCATGGAGTATGTGAGTAACCATCTGGACCACTGAAAATATCGTTTGTTATATTTTTAACAGTCTGCACATGTAGTGCTTTTTTTCTGTGTCTCCTTTTCCATCTCCAGCATCACAGTACTACCTGAGAGGTGAGCTGCCACACCTATTTGAATCTGCAGCCTGCTACTACCAGCACATTGGTGTGCTTGTGAAGTGTGTGAGTACCCATTTGGCTCTACTACTGTTATTACTGATTTTTATATCTGTTGATTCTACACATGAGGCGCCCCTCTATTTTCTTCTATTCCTCATAGTTATACCCGGACCAGTCGGCGAGGAGGAGGCAGCCACCACAGGGCTTTTGCACTTGGTTTTGAAAAGGACTTATTTTTGCCTTGATTTTGTAATTATATTTGGACTTCCCTCATTTGAGAGGATTTTATTTAATTTTTTTTTTATTTTGTTTTATTTTTTTATTTGTATTGTATACAAAATTACCAATTAGCATTTTTTAAAGAGTATATAGATTAATATCACTATCTATATTATCACTAGCGCCCCCTTACTTTGCTGTAAGGCTAAACCCCTAAAAAAAACTGTGAAGCGGGCAGCTGGCTCTATCAGCGGAGGTGTGCCTAGTATGAGTTTGAGCACTTTTGCAACTTTGAGGCCTCTGTGAGTCATTTCCTTACCCATAGATAAGTAGGATAGGCTATAATGTTACGGTATATGAGTAAATGTTTCATTTAGTCCTCTACAGACTTCGTCGTTAGTGTCATCTTTAGGAAGCTTTTTGCAGCTCAGCCGAAGCGCTTTCTCTATGGGATGTATATGCCAACTTTAGGGCACTTGTGGCGTTATGCAAACCAACCTCTTTTATATCTGCAAGAGTTGTCACCATCTCATGGGCATAGCTTGGGAGCTTCTCCTCATTTGTCTCCCACAAACCCATTATATCGCTCCAAGAGGGATGCTCCCAGCTGCATGTGAGGACTCGATTGCGGTTAGGAGCTTCCACTGCATGTGGGCTCATTCTTATGAGCTGGGTTGGCTGCTTCTCAAGTGCTGCCGTAACAGAAATATATGTCTGGCGATCTGAGTCCAGTAACACTGGGGAAGTCTTGCTTCGATCAGGCACTACAAATAGAGAAGTTAGCTCAGCTATTAGGGTCAGTTCAACCCTTCTGAGACACATTTCAAGTGTGTGTCGCACTTTTGCTTCCCATGAAGTCATTGCCGCCATCTTAGTAATGTTATCAGCGTTATCTGAGCTCCTCCGAGTATTTGAAACGGATCTTGGTCAGGCTGCAGTTGATTTATCCGCTCCTATAGGTTGTAGAACATATGCAGAGTTTATCTGCTTACAAACATGTAAAATTGTCTCACATCCGTGGCATACATTTAAAGAAAGTAGCTTAGAAGGCTGATTTCGAATAGAGGAGCTTCATGAAGACGTGTCCTGCCACTTTAAAAGCTAACTCCACCCCCCTCTTTTATGTCATTTTGATCAATTGTCATTTTCTGTAAATAAATACTCTAAATGACAATGGGGCATATATTACGAGTGGAAAGCTAACAGTTATGCGCGACCAATAAGGGGTTTATTGCGGGTGTTTGTGTTCTTCGGGTTTGCCACTCATATTACAAGTTGAAAGTAAACACGATCGATTGAACAATAGAATGATTACCGCATCTTCAGAGCTCTGGTTAACTGTTTTGTGAAACTAAAAAGTGTCACAAAACTCATCAAAATACAAACAAGTTATCTATTTTTGCGAATAAGAAAAGATGATTGACAGAGGGTGACAGACTCACAAAAACAGATAACTTGTTTCAAATATTCCCCCCCTCAGATTGTTACACAGTGAAGGGACTGACTGAACTTGTTGACTGAGGTTAACCTGGAGAACACCTCCGGATGGAGTGCCCACTCCCTGGGTGAAATGTCTGTCTGCTCAGGAAGTCCGCTTCCCAGTTGTCCACACCTGGAATGTGGATGGCAGAAAGACAGAAATTGTGAGTTTCCGCCAAATGAACAATCCGAGCAACCTCCTTCATGGCTAAAGGTACTCCAAGTTCCTCCCTGGTGGTTGATGTAAGCCACTGAGGTGATATTGTCCGACTGGAACCTGATAAATCGGGCTAAGAACAACTGAGGCCAAGCCATCAGAGCATTGTAAATCGTTCTCAACTCCAAGATGTTTATGGGGAGAGTAGACTCCTCCCGAGTCCATAGTCTCTGCGCCTTTACCGAGTCCCTGTATCTGTGCAGCAAAATCTAAAGGCAAATATATGCCTCCAGGCGACTGAGAGGAACCGCATGGCACTGCATGTGACGGCATTAAGGCTTGGGACGTTTAAGGAGAAAACTGTGGCAATGCCTAAACAGCATCATTCTAGGAGACATAGGGTTCAATAGGCAACAATCTAACTCTACATACAAGAGTTGTAGTTAAGTGTGCAGCACAGATTTGTGCCTAAATGAATACCAGTTTAATTAGAAAAACACAAAGACCTCCATGCCCATAACCAAAATAAAATGAGAATACATTTGTTTATTATAAAATATAAATTTATTAAGTACTGTCACCTTAATATTTGATGAAAGAGTACTTTGCTAGTTGAATAAACAAATTAGAGCTCCTACACCTCCGCCTGACTGAGATGACTAAACCTGCTTTCAATAAAGGAATGACCAAGCACAGACGGCAGAAAGTTCTCCTACAAATCCCTTACATACAGAGAAATTCGGCATTAGAAAGACACTGCTCCACTAAAGAATTGAAGAGGAGAAACGGGTCACATGACTCAACGACGAGAAACTGCGCAGTCAAAATACAAGCGCGCATTACTCCCTCTGCAAGGATTGCAGCATCCTCCCCGCCATGAAGAGTCACCTCCTCCTTAATGGTGGAATAGCCCCTCTATTATTGGGGCGGCATGGAGATACCTAAGTGTAATGTGAAAAACATACATTCACACGGTCTGTCATATACATAGAAAATGCACACAGCAGACATTCTCTGTAACAAAACACAAAGGGTCCGCTCTAAGCGTGTCTAGACCGCACCTCAGCATGGCAGTTAACATCTAGCTTTCATACTGAATCAGAAAGCGAGATACAAAATAAGCAATAGCATAGCTAAACACAGTCCACATAAAGTAAAATACTTTAGCCCAAAAAAGGAGTTAATAACACCTAGTCTCTAGCCACAATAAAAGTGCCTGCTCCCAGCCAGAAAAATATCCTGTATAAAGGATATACAAGTCCCTTAAAGTGCAGACAAACTTCTTAAGTGCCCATCTTCAAACCTAGAAGACAAAAAGGCAATTACCTGCAATCGAGCTGTCAGACAGGACGACAGCTTACAAGGTATGAGAGGACACATACTCCTCAGAGGGACCTGTAGAAAAAGAAAGAACAAAGTACACCTAGCTGCTTTAAAGCCACCACTACCCTACTTAAAAAATTAACGTGGACTATGGCTAGACCCAAAAATTCTTGCTTGTAGCGAAAGAAATCCAATTATCTTCAGACACCAAAACTTCACCTCCTCCATTGATAAAGGCAAAGAGAATGACTGGGGATTGTGGGAAGGGGAGTGACATTTAACAATATTTATTTAAAAACATATATAATTTATTAAAAAAGCCACAAATTTTCGCTAATACATATGGTCACTCGGGTATCAGTCCACTAACAGAGCTTAAGTGGGAGAGATATCGTATCCCTTACTTTTTTTTTTAAGTAAATTTTTATTTTATTTTAGACTTGGAAGTAATAATTGGGGACACGCAGGACCCCTGCTCTAATAAACACAAACAAAAGGATCGGACACGCAGGTCCAGTTTCAATTACTATCAAAACATTGATACATCAGATAACCCTTCCATGAGAGTGGAAGGAGATTTTAAATAGACAGTTGAAACATATGAAAAATGAGTGAGTTTGTGGTGAAAATAGTTCACTTAAATTGAACCCTGACGTGGGCTCTGAATGTGTGTGTGTGGGGGGAGCTAGTTTGTATAAATTAAGTTTAGTACTCCAAAAGCCAGCATAAGGTATATGTGAGATAAATAAATAGAGGCTCTTAGAACAAAAACTTTTGTACTTCAGAAGGAGAAGAGTATATTCCAGCGATACATAGTATTATATCAATCTCTCAATATTATAATAATATAATCTTAAACAACAATACAGAGAAACATGAGGAAGGGGATAGCATAAGTTGGCAGGTCACTAAATGATCTTTAGACTGTACCTAGCACATACTGTACCTAGCACACTCTGTAACCAGTACACATAGTACCTAGCACCCACAGAACCTGGCACACACAGTACCTAGCACAAACAGTACCTAGCACAAATAGTACCTAGCACAAACAGCACCTAGCACACACAGTATCTAGCACAAACAGTACCTAACACACCCTGTACCCAGCACACGCCGTACCCAGCACAAACAGTACCTAGCACAAACAGTACCTAGCAAACAGTACCTAGCACAAACAGTACCTAGCACAAACAATACCTAGCACAAACACTACCTAGCACAAACAGTACCTAGCATAGTCAGTACCAAGCACACTCTGTAACCAGTATACATAGTACCTAGCACAAACAGTACCTTGCCCCCACAGTACCTAGCACACACAGTACCTATCACTCACAGTACCTATCACACACAGTACCTGGCACACACAGTAACTGGCACACACAATACCCAGCACACACAATACCCGGCACACACAATACCCGGTACACACAGTATCTGGCACAAACAGTTCCTGGCACAAACAGTAACTAGCCAAACAGTACCTAGCACAAACAGCACCTAGCACAAATAGTACCTAGCACACACAGTAACTGGCACACTCAGTACCTGGCACACACAGTACCTGGCACAAACAGTACCTAGCACAAACAGTACCTAGCACAAACAGTATCTAGCACAAACAGTACCTAGCACACACCGTACCTAGCATACGCTGTACCCAGCACAAACAGCACCTAGCACAAACAGCACCTAGCCAAACAGTACCTAGCACAAACAGCACCTACCACAAACAGTACCTAGCCAAACAGTACCTAGCACAAACAGCACCTAGCACAAATAGTACCTAGCACACACAGTAACTGGCACACTCAGTACCTGGCACAAACAGTACCTAGCACAAACAGTATCTAGCACAAACAGTACCTAGCACACACCGTACCTAGCATACGCTGTACCCAGCACAAACAGCACCTAGCACAAACAGCACCTAGCACAAACAGTACCTAGCCAAACAGTACCTAGCACAAACAGCACCTACCACAAACAGTACCTAGCACACACTGTACCTAGCACACACCGTACCTAGCACACACCGTACCTAGCACACGCCGTGCCTAGCACATGCCGTACCTAGCACATGCCATACCCAGAACAAACGGCACCTAGCACAAACGGCACCTAGCACAAACGGCACCTAGCAAAAAACAGCACCTAGCACAAACAGTACCTAGCACAAACAGTACCTAGCACAAACAGTACCCAGTGCAAACAGTACCCAGCGCAAACAGTACCCAGCGCAAACAGTACCCAGCACAAACAATACCCAACACATACCATACCTAGCACACACCGTACCTAGCACACACAGTACCCAGCACAAACAGTATTCCGCACAAACAGTACCTGGCACAAACAGTACCTAGCACACTCCATACATAGCCCAGACAATACTTAACACTCATTATACCTAGCACCCACAATACCTGGCACAAACATTTCCTAACACACACTGTACCTAGCACAAACTGTACCTAGCTCAGACAGCATCTAACACCCATTGTACCTAGCACACACTATACCTAGCAAGTCTCGTAAATCTATACTATAAAATTCAATAAATTGTGGAACCTAGGACCAAGCCAAAATATCTGTACTATGTGTTCTCAGAGGTACTCACATAAGAAGGAAATAGTATTGCTATTTAAGAAACTCAGTGAGTGGGCCTTAAGTTAGTGTAGAAGCAGCACGCTAATGCTTCAATAAGGAAGAGAATTAGCAGAACTAATAATACATCTAATTACATGTAACAACCGTTTGGCAATGATGATATTAAGAAAGTAAGAAAAGAGAAGCCATTCCCTTCCCTGGACAGCTGGGTAGAAAGAGCTAACAAGTAAAAGCTAGGAAGCTGAATTACTCCTTAATATCCCAGGATATAGATTGATTTATACATATCTGTATGTATATTGGAACACACGTACTATACACAAGTTACACAATACATATATGAAATATAAAAAGGGGCTAGGTATGGGACAGGAAGGTGACGAGCCATCCCAATAAGGATCAAGCAAATATCTTCATGAATCTGGTCATCCCAATCAAGGAAACCATATTATGTTAAAGTATGTCAGAGGCTAAAATAAGCTTACAGATAGGGTATAAGATATATATGTATGGTAAATAACTAATGTATAACCCTCCGTGACAGGCAGAACCAGGAATCAGAAAATGTATAGGGAATTAACAAGTGTCAAATATGGGACTCAATATTAACCCTAGTGGTAACCCCAGAGCACATAACCATAAGTGCAAAACAAACTACTAGAACAAAGTGTATAGAATACACACACCATATTATGGGGAGTGAACAGTAGTGTAAATACAGCAGTGTTTCCACCATTTCAACCAATCAGTTGTAGAAGAGGCCAAAACAGTCACATTAGGGCTAAAAGAAAAAAGCTCAAGTCACTTAGCCCACACCGGTGCAGCCACAGTTAACCAGTTGCCAATGCCTCGCAGGTCCCTTGTAGAATCACGATCATATGTCTAGGGAGGTTGAGGAAAATGGCACTACTACTCGGAAGTACCAGAGGTATCTTCTATACAGTCAGCTACACAGAGCTTAGGTAAGGGTGTCAAGGGCTCAGATCTCTGTATGTCACCAGCACACTTTGTAACGTTAGGTTCAAGAGAATGTCGTTTGGACCTAATAGCACAAACCATATCACTCGGACCGTTAGTAAGCTCAAGACTAATATAGGAGTTTCTCCCAACCTGCAACTCTGATTGTGCTGCAGTATTGAAGTCAGTGTGAATGACTTGGACATTTCCCCCATGATGTGAGGAAGATCGAAGCTCAATAGCAACGCTCAGCATATTACGGCTTGCCAGTAATGTCCCAGCACTCTTGGGGGTTGCAGGGAAGCCCCATACACTCTGAAAAGTGAGACATAGTAGATCCTGCAGTGTTAGGAAATGGTTGGATAGTAATAACGTAATATCCTTCTCCCAGCGATCCACTGCCATCATGGCAGAGGAAACCATTATTCAGGATATCTAGCTGTCGCTTAATGTAGCCTTGAATCTCTATATCTTAGTATTGGAAGTTATTTTATTCTTTTACACCCTGCCTTCACAGGCTGCTCTTTCGTCAACAGGAGTGTCTTGATGATATTGTTGCGCTGCGTGATGTAGTACAAAGAAGTGAAGGAAAACATTGTCATTAATATCTCATCACATCCACTCACTGACACGGAATGTAGGGTACTTAATTTAGGACTAGGGTTTTGCCCCACAAAATTTGGTATTTTCCAAACTATTCTAGATCTGAACAAATTTGTTCGGAATCTTACTCTTTGAAGACATTTTAGTGATAAGGAGAATACTGCTTGTAACTTTACTGTGGGAGAGGAGGAAGTTGCCACTAATGCTGAGTCTTTATCTGCATTAGTGATATGTGTGATTTGGCCACTCTCCAATCTTTGGAGGGTGAACAAATCACAGGACCACACCCTGTTTTTCCCTGTCCTCCAGGATTTAGAAATAGATCTAGATTTTACCCTGTGCAATCAAGGGGAATAGCCCTGGAAAGTTTCCACAAAAGAGTGGTGGAAGACTTGAAAATCCTTAATGATTCTGTTACAGCTAGTCACTCTAATTTGAGTAAAATTGAAAGAGAGGCTGTTGTTTCATTACAGAATAACACGTCTATAGTGATCAAACAATCAGACTAAGGGCGGTAACATCGTTGTCATGGATAGACAGATGTACATCTCTGAGGCCATTCGTCAATTAAATGATCCAGTTTCATATAAGACAGTCAGTTGGAATCCTAATAGATTTTTTCAGAACAAACTTAGATCCTTGTTGGATGATGCCCTTTTTCATGGCATCATTAATAAGGATACTTTTGACTTTCTGTATATTGTGAACCCTATAACCCCAATCTTCCACCACCTGCCGAAGGTACATAAAGATTTGGACAATATCAATGGACGACCAATAGTTGCAGGTATCGGTTCTTTATTTGAACATCTATCAGAATGGATTGATAGCATCCTGCAACCACTGGTCATGTCCCTTCCTAGTTTTCTAAAGGATACGACACATATGCTAAATATTGTGGAGTTGTTGCAGGTGGTGGAGGATATGAGTTGACTTACAGTGGATGTTGTAGCTCTATATACCTCTATACCCCATACATTGGGGCTTGAAGCAATTGCATTCTTTTTGGATTTGATGTCAAATTACTCAGATGAGACGAAGAAATTAATTATTAGGGTCGTTAGATTTCTTTTGGAGCACAATTATTTTCTGTTTGAAGGAGCCTATTATGTCCAAATAAGGGGTACAGCTATGGGGGCAAAATTTGCCCCCTCATATGCTAACTTGTTTATGGGCTGGTTTGAATATAGATACCTCTTTGGACATGATAATTGGTTCTCGGACAGAATTCTGTGCTATAAGAGATTTATCAATGACCTTATATTTGTTACTACATTTTCATCATCAGAGGCAGATTCTTTTGTAGAGTATCTTAATGCATGCATCCCTGAAATTCAGTTTACCTTAGATTGGGAAAAGGAGAAAATACATTTTCTAGATATCGAGCTGACTATGGATTTTAATTCTGGTAGAAATTAAACACAGTATTGTAAACCCATAGCGGGTAATTCATTATTACACTCATCAAGCTCACATCCCAAACATGTATTTTGTGGGATAGCTAAGGGACAGTTCTTTAGAACTAAGAGGATTAGTTCACAGGAGGAAACCTTTCTCTCTGAGAGTGCATTTTTGCAGGATAGGCTGCGTAAAATATTCAAATCAATATTACCAAATTTGTAACATTATCAAGAAATACCTACCTATATTATATGGAGATGATCTATTAAATGACACAGTTATGAGTGGTTGCAGATTTACCTACAGAAGGAATTTAACTCTGGGTAACATGGTTTCACCTAGCCAATTGTGTAAGCCAGAGAGTCAAAATTCATAGCTTAGACATAATGGAACATACAAATGTGGTAAATATTGCAAGGCATGTGAGGTTATCAAAGTAGGTACACAATTTACTTCCTATCGGCTAGATTTGGAGTTTGGCGGTAAAAGGGCTGTTAACGCTCCGCGGGTTTTTTTCTGGCCGCACCATAAATTTAACTCTGGTATCGAGAGTTCAAACAAATGCTGCGTTAGGCTCCAAAAAAGGAGCGTAGAGCATTTTTACCGCAAATGCAACTCTCGATACCAGAGTTGCTTACGGACGCGGCCGGCCTCAAAAACGTGCTCGTGCACGATTCTCCCATAGGAAACAATGGGGCTGTTTGAGCTGAAAAAAAACCTAACACCTGCAAAAAAGCAGCGTTCAGCTCCTAACGCAGCCCCATTGTTTCCTATGGGGAAACACTTCCTACGTCTGCACCTAACACCCTAACATGTACCCCGAGTCTAAACACCCCTAGCCTTACACTTATTAACCCCTAATCTGCCGCCCCCGCTATCGCTGACCCCTGCATTACACTTTTAACCCCTAATCTGCCGCTCCGTAAACCGCCGCCACCTACGTTATCCCTATGTACCCCTAATCTGCTGCCCTAACATCGCCGACCCCTATGTTATATTTATTAACCCCTAATCTGCCCCCCACAACGTCGCCGACACCTACCTACACTTATTAACCCCTAATCTGCCGAGCGGACCTGAGCGCTACTATAATAAAGTTATTAACCCCTAATCCGCCTCACTAACCCTATCATAAATAGTATTAACCCCTAATCTGCCCTCCCTAACATCGCCGACACCTACCTTCAATTATTAACCCCTAATCTGCCGACCGGAGCTCACCGCTATTCTAATAAATGTATTAACCCCTAAAGCTAAGTCTAACCCTAACACTAACACCCCCCTAAGTTAAATATAATTTTTATCTAACGAAATAAATTAACTCTTATTAAATAAATGATTCCTATTTAAAGCTAAATACTTACCTGTAAAATAAATCCTAATATAGCTACAATATAAATTACATTTATATTATAGCTATTTTAGGATTAATATTTATTTTACAGGCAACTTTGTAATTATTTTAACCAGGTACAATAGCTATTAAATAGTTAAGAACTATTTAATAGTTACCTAGTTAAAATAATAACAAATTTACCTGTAAAATAAATCCTAACCTAAGATATAATTAAACCTAACACTACCCTATCAATAAAATAATTAAATAAACTACCTACAATTACCTACAATTAACCTAACACTACACTATCAATAAATTAATTAAACACAATTGCTACAAATAAATACAATTAAATAAACTATCTAAAGTACAAAAAATAAAAAAGAACTAAGTTACAGAAAATAAAAAAATATTTACAAACATAAGAAAAATATTACAACAATTTTAAACTAATTACACCTACTCTAAGCCCCCTAATAAAATAACAAAGACCCCCAAAATAAAAAATTCCCTACCCTATTCTAAAATACAAAAATTACAAGCTCTTTTACCTTACCAGCCCTGAACAGGGCCCTTTGCGGGGCATGCCCCAAGAATTTCAGCTCTTTTGCCTGTAAAAAAAACATACAATACCCCCCCCCCCAACATTACAACCCACCACCCACATACCCCTAATCTAACCCAAACCCCCTTAAATAAACCTAACACTAATCCCCTGAAGATCTTCCTACCTTGTCTTCACCATCCAGGTATCACCGATCCGTCCTGGCTCCAAGATCTTCATCCAACCCAAGCGGGGGTTGGCGATCCATAATCCGGTGCTCCAAAGTCTTCCTCCTATCCGGCAAGAAGAGGACATCCGGACCGGCAAACATCTTCTCCAAGCGGCATCTTCTATGTTCTTCCATCCGATGACGACCGGCTCCATCTTGAAGACCTCCAGCGCGGATCCATCCTCTTCTTCCGACGACTAGACGACGAATGACGGTTCCTTTAAGGGACGTCATCCAAGATGGCGTCCCTCGAATTCCGATTGGCTGATAGGATTCTATCAGCCAATCGGAATTAAGGTAGGAATATTCTGATTGGCTGATGGAATCAGCCAATCAGAATCAAGTTCAATCCGATTGGCTGATCCAATCAGCCAATCAGATTGAGCTCGCATTCTATTGGCTGATCGGAACAGCCAATAGAATGCGAGCTCAATCTGATTGGCTGATTGGATCAGCCAATCGGATTGAACTTGATTCTGATTGGCTGATTCCATCAGCCAATCAGAAAATTCCTACCTTAATTCCGATTGGCTGATAGAATCCTATCATCCAATCGGAATTCGAGGGACGCCATCTTGGATGACGTCCCTTAAAGGAACCGTCATTCGTCGTCTAGTCGTCGGAAGAAGAGGATGGATCCGCGCTGGAGGTCTTCAAGATGGAGCCGGTCGTCATCGGATGGAAGAACATAGAAGATGCCGCTTGGAGAAGATGTTTGCCGGTCCGGATGTCCTCTTCTTGCCGGATAGGAGGAAGACTTTGGAGCACCGGATTATGGATCGCCAACCCCCGCTTGGGTTGGATGAAGATCTTGGAGCCAGGACGGATCGGTGATACCTGGATGGTGAAGACAAGGTAGGAAGATCTTCAGGGGATTAGTGTTAGGTTTATTTAAGGGGGTTCGGGTTAGATTAGGGGTATGTGGGTGGTGGGTTGTAATGTTGGGGGGGGGGTATTGTATGTTTTTTTTTACAGGCAAAAGAGCTGAAATTCTTGGGGCATGCCCCGCAAAGGGCCCTGTTCAGGGCTGGTAAGGTAAAAGAGCTTGTAATTTTTGTATTTTAGAATAGGGTAGGGAATTTTTTATTTTGGGGGTCTTTGTTATTTTATTAGGGGGCTTAGAGTAGGTGTAATTAGTTTAAAATTGTTGTAATATTTTTCTTATGTTTGTAAATATTTTTTTATTTTCTGTAACTTAGTTCTTTTTTATTTTTTGTACTTTAGATAGTTTATTTAATTGTATTTATTTGTAGCAATTGTGTTTAATTAATTTATTGATAGTGTAGTGTTAGGTTAATTGTAGGTAATTGTAGGTAGTTTATTTAATTATTTTATTGATAGGGTAGTGTTAGGTTTAATTATATCTTAGGTTAGGATTTATTTTACAGGTAAATTTGTTATTATTTTAACTAGGTAACTATTAAATAGTTCTTAACTATTTAATAGCTATTGTACCTGGTTAAAATAATTACAAAGTTGCCTGTAAAATAAATATTAATCCTAAAATAGCTATAATATAAATGTAATTTATATTGTAGCTATATTAGGATTTATTTTACAGGTAAGTATTTAGCTTTAAATAGGAATCATTTATTTAATAAGAGTTAATTTATTTCGTTAGATAAAAATTATATTTAACTTAGGGGGGTGTTAGTGTTAGGGTTAGACTTAGCTTTAGGGGTTAATACATTTATTAGAATAGCGGTGAGCTCCGGTCGGCAGATTAGGGGTTAATAATTGAAGGTAGGTGTCGGCGATGTTAGGGAGGGCAGATTAGGGGTTAATACTATTTATGATAGGGTTAGTGAGGCGGATTAGGGGTTAATAACTTTATTATAGTAGCGCTCAGGTCCGCTCGGCAGATTAGGGGTTAATAAGTGTAGGCAGGTGTCGGCGACGTTGTGGGGGGCAGATTAGGGGTTAATAAATATAACATAGGGGTCGGCGATGTTAGGGGCAGCAGATTAGGGGTACATAGCGATAACGTAGGTGGCGGCGATTTGCGGTCGGAAGATTAGGGGTTAATTATTTTAAGTAGCTTGCGGCGACGTTGTGGGGGGCAAGTTAGGGGTTAATAAATATAATATAGGGGTCGGCGGGGTTAGGGGCAGCAGATTAGGGGTACATAAGTATAACGTAGGTGGCGGTCGGCAGATTAGGGGTTAAAAATTTTAATCGAGTGGCGGCGATGTGGGGGGACCTCAGTTTAGGGGTACATAGGTAGTTTATGGGTGTTAGTGTACTTTAGGGTACAGTAGTTAAGAGCTTTATAAACCGGCGTTAGCCAGAAAGCTCTTAACTCCTGCTTTTTTCAGGCGGCTGGAATCTTGTCGTTAGAGCTCTAACGCTCACTGCAGAAACGACTCTAAATACCAGCGTTAGAAAGATCCCATTGAAAAGATAGGCTACGCAAATGGCGTAGGGGGATCTGCGGTATGGAAAAGTCGCGGCTGTAAAGTGAGCGTTAGACCCTTTAATCACTGACTCCAAATACCAGCGGGCGGCCAAAACCAGCGTTAGGAGCCTCTAACGCTGGTTTTGACGGCTACCGCCGAACTCTAAATCTAGGCCTATGTGACTAATCAGTCTTTTACCACTCAAGGGTGTATTAACTGTTCAACAACATTCGTGATTTACCTCATTGGTTGTACGTATCACAAATTACAGTACGTGAGTATGACTACACGTGATGTTCGTACTAGGATACAGGAACACCTGGGGTACATCAGGAACAGGATTTTTTGCTCAGAACTGGCAAGACACTTAATTTAAGTACATAAAGGGAATGTGTGTAATTTTGAATGGAATGCAATAGAGACCATTAGGTGCCCTCCCAGAGGTGGAGATAAATGGCCTATTTTAGCCAAGCAGGAGGTCTATTGGATCAACAAAATGGGCACACTTGTACCATATGGCTTCAATGCAGAAAATGATAGTATCAATTTCTGGGAATGATGATTGTGATAATTTGTGAGTCCTATTAAATAGTGTTAAAGGTGTATATTATATAACTCATTGATATATGGATTCTGGTTTACCACTGGCTTTTTTGTTTGATGCTTTACAAGTGTATTTGAGCGGTTTAAGAATTGTATGTTGCATCAATATGTATTAGGGTATCTACGCTTTCTCAAACCTCTGAATGTTTATGCACTCTATATGAGCTAAAATTCACATATGCTATCTTTATGCTGTCTAAATGAGCACCTATTTATATATGCTATTTTTTACTCTGCATGATATGTATTCAGAAAACTGACCCACGTATAATTATGACACTGTCTTTTTTGTTTTCATTATCTTTTCAATTCTGTCTTGTGTTCAAATGTATAAAGCAACATAGTAACGTTGCTATAAATTTTCAGATACAATTATACATATATATATATAGTGCTATTCTATTTTATCCTAATGTGCTGTATATTGGTCTCTGCACCATCACTTTATGTATATATGCCTAGTATTTGTACATTTATGTGTTCAACTGTTTTGTAGCGGTTTTGTAATTCACAATCTCTTTACTGATTAGGAGTGAACTGTTTAATGCTGTTCCCTTTAATTAGGTAAGGGGAGGAAAAAAGGGGGTGTGTTTTTATCCTCCAATGGGTTTCTTTTGTATAGTATAAGTAAATGTGACACCTGTAAGAATGTATGGTCTATGATTACGGCTACGCATTGCCGAAACAGGTAAGACCGTTTCTTTACCTTTTTTCTACTATGCCTTGGTGCCCATGTACCTTTTAATTGTTACATTAAAGTCTACGTTTTATTTTTGAAGAGGTGGTTTCCCGTGGATTAATTTTTGCTCTATGATTGTGGAGGGAGAGGAGTCCTCCAATCCATTATACCATCTATTCTCAGCTGAGGGTAACTGTCTTTTTTCCTTGAACTATAGTGTGTATACAGCGTGAATTATGGAGTAGGCATGTTCATCATCGTATGCCGACCAGTGTGTGAATGACGTCACCCGGAAGTTACGATTACATGTGCTGAGAAGCGCAACGCTGTTTGTGGAGGATCGCACAGATCACAGCAGGATTGGAGTATACCGCAGCGTAAGGGGTAGGGTTGGCTACTTGCCACAGTCCCCCACCGGTTAAAGTCCTGCAGGCTTCCTTGGAGTGGTGAGTCAGGCTCAGTGAAAACTGCACGGCAAGTATCTCTATTCACGTGAAGCATTCCAGGTGTGTTTGTGACAGTGTTTTTTACCCGGACCCTAGTTTACATATGGAGAACTTTCTTGTTTCTTATGTCATTTTATCGTCTTTAACTCCATTTGTAATATTGCGGGCTGTTTTATAGTTGGAACTTTTTTGGGACGTTTACACTGATATATTAAACATGGAGGCACCGAGGGAATAGCAGACATACTTTTCACTTGCAGTAGTGGATAATTAGGACTTGGCAGGCCTTGAACTTGAGGACTTTTTTACTTTGGATATTACTAACACCAAACTGAGTGACTTATTCCACACCATTGAACTATTATGCCTAAAAGAATTAAGGGTAAAACTTGACTCCTGGATCATGAATAAATATGTCGCCCTAAATATGATTCCTAGGGGTTTAAGAGTTAATTAATTCCCAACATTTGAGGTTCAGGATGCTGAATTTATTAAAGAATGGAACAGTATCCTCTCGGAATGTTCTATTAGACTTATGCTAATGCTTATTAAGTATAAATCTGAACAATTATCCTCTGTTAGGACAGAGATTATTTCTTTACAGGGGGAGTTAAATAGACATCAACTGTGTAATGAGTATGGTGAGTTTGATAAGAGTCTGCAGGAAGTCATTGAGACACATAAAAGAGATATTATACAAGTTAAACATATAAAATTTCTTTGAAACCAAAAGGATTATACTGCAGGGCATGTTTTTCTATGGCATAAAACATATAGACGTAGACGTGTGTGGCAGAACCAGGGGGATGAAGATGATAAAGATAACATTATAGGTGTAAATGGTAATAACCGTAAGAAAAGGAGGAGGAGTAATAGGGGTAGGAAGAAGGTTACTTTTAAAGAAAATGATAATGTAAGTACTGACGAAGACTCTCTGTCTAATTTCTCTACTTCCTATGATGAAGGTTCAAACTCAGAAAATGAGAATATAGCTATTAATCCACTACATATTGCAAATGACCAAACCTTAGCTGTTAAAAATCCAGATCAGCCATATATATCGCATCTCAATTTAGAGGTTGGGAAACAGACTACACAATTAGGAGCTATACCTAATCATGCTAACACCATCAAGAAACAATCTAAAGAAGGGTCCAATGTAGGAATGGGCTCCCGGAAAGTTAACTCACAAGGAGTATTCAATATGGCACCTCCCCCGGCTCAGGTTTTTCGGTCTGTCCTGAAAACTAAAGATGAGGGAGGGACAGAAGAGGTAGTGAACTCAAGAGGGATGAACAGATACTCGCTCAGAGAATTAACAAAGAAGTGAAGGAAAACATTGTCATTAATATCTCATCACATCCACTCACTGACACGGAATGTAGGGTACTTAATTTAGGACTAGGGTTTTGCCCCACAAGAAAATGTTATATTTTCCAAACTATTCTAGATCTGAACAAATTTGTTCGGAATCTTACTCTTCAAAGACATTTTAGTGATAAGGAGAATACTGTTTGTAACTTTACTGTGGGAGAGGAGGAAGTTGCCACTAATGCTGAGTCTTTATCTGCATTTAGTGATATTTGTGATTTGGCCACTCTCCAATCTTTGGAGGGTGAACAGATCACAGGACCACCCCCTATTTTTCCCTGTTCTCCAGTATTTAGAAATAGATCTAGATTTTACCCTGTGCAATCAAGGGGAATAGCCCTGGAAAGTTTCCACACAAGGGTGGTGGAAGACTTGAAAAGCCTTAATGATTCTGTTACAGCTAGTCACTCTAATTTGAGTAAAATTGTAAGAGAGGCTGTTGTTTCATTACAGAATAATACGTCTATAGTGATCAAACAATCAGACTAAGGGCGGTAACATCGTTGTCATGGATAGACAGATGTACATCTCTGAGGCCATTCTTCAATTAAATGATCCAGTTTCATATAAGACAGTCAGTAGGAATCCTACTAGATTTTTTCAGAACAAACTTAGATCCTTGTTGGATGATGCCCTTTTTCATGGCATCATTAATAAGGATACTTTTGGCTTTCTGTATATTGTGAACCCTATAACTGTTTTATCTTAGTTTATATAAGGAGATCAAGCACAGGTCTTCATAACTGTAAACTTTATTAAGAATGCTATACACACACACACTATGCAAGAGGCACTTCCTGACTCTACCATTGTGCACATAACAACAGGTTGATATGGTTCATACCAACTGATAATCTCAATATCACACATTTCCCTTTTTCTTTTCTTTTTAAACAACAGAAAACTTAAAGTACATTTTTTTTTTAACTGTAGTCTATGTGAAAAAACTTCAGTCCCTTTTAACATTGTTCAATTAGACGATTAGGTTTTTTGATATATCGACCTGACCTTGTTTGCATTGCATCACTGGCAGGCAAGTCAGTCGAGCTTTGCAAAGTTTCTCTGGCATCTTCATTCTCCAGCTGCAATGGAGTGTTCAATGTATCCTCACAGGTTTCCTTCACTGCCGAATTGTTGTGAACTGATGGAATAGCCATCAAATGTCTACGATTCCTACGTAAACATTGCCCATCATTGGTTTGAACTACATATGATCTTGGAGAATATTGCTGGATAACTGTCCCTTCAGTATTCCAGCTGTTTGAACCTTGTACTCGCACAGGAGTTTGTACCTGAAGATTCTCCAAAGGCTTTGCAGCTCGGTCATAGTATTCATTCCTTTTTTCTCTGAGTTTCAATTTGGTTTCTATTACATGTTTTTGTGGGAACCTTTTCCAAGGTTTCACAACTGGTACTTGTGTGACCAGCTGTCTACCAAACAATAATTCTGCCGGTGACTTCCCACATTTTAAAGGAGTAGCTCTATAGCTAAGAAGAGCCAGACATGGATCCTCATCTGCATCTGTTGCTTTACTAAGTATGTTTTTCACTATTTTTACTCCAGCTTCTGCTAATCCATTTGCTTGTGGATATCCCGGGCTGGATGTTCGATGTTCAAATTCATAGGTACTGGCAAAAAACCTAAACTCTCTACAATTGAATTGAGGACCATTGTCTGATATTATTACTCTTGGAATGCCATGTCTCGCCAAAATTGCTTTTACTTTTTTGATCACTGTACATGCTGACTCATCTTCCAATAATGCTATCTCTGGGTAATTAGAGAAGTAATCCATTACTAAGATATAATGCTGATTTTTGAAAACAAACAAATCCATTCCTAACTTTTCCCAGGGTGCCAACGGGAAGTCCGTATCCAGTATAGGCTCTTAAGGTAACTGAGGTCTGAATTTTTGGCAAGTCCGGCATTGAGTGATCATTGTCTCAATGTTTTCATTCATATTTGGCCAGTACAAAATGTCTCTAGCTCGTCTTTTTGTCTTTTCTATACCTGAATGACCTTCATGTAGTCTTTTCAGTATTTGACTTTGCAAACTCGCTGGTACAATTATCTTTTGTCCTTTCAAAAGTACCCCTTTTATCAAAGAAATTTCAGAAATGTATGGTCTATACAGTGATGGCATTAGTGTCTTAGATTTGCCACTAGAAACTGCTTTCTTCACTTGACTTAAAAGAGCATCTGTTTCTGTAGCCTGTTCTATTGCTGCCCACATTGCATGACTAAACGGGGCTGTCTTCAAGATCAGATTGACGTGAACAGTCACCTCTTTCTGCAACTGTAAGTCCTCATTGTTAAATGGTAAGTAAGCTTGTGACAGAGCATCCGCTACCACCAACTCCTTGCCAGGTATAAAATCCAAGGTGAAGTCATACCTTTGAAGTCTCAGCAACAAACGTTGAATTCTTGGAGGTGCATCTATCAAGCCCTTTTGGTAGATGTGAATCAAAGGTTTGTGATCAGTTTCTGCTGAAAATACTCTTCCATACAAATAAACATGAAATTTTTCACATCCGTAAACTAGTCCCAGTGTTTCCTTTTCAATTTGAGCATATGATTTTTCAGTATCCGTCAATGCCCTAGATGCATAAGCCACAGGCATCCATCCTGAGCCTTGATTTTGAAATAGAACTGCTCCCAATCCATTTTGTAAAGCATCAGTTGACAACTTTGTTTTTGCTGACTGGTCAACAATGTGAACCGTTTTTTTAGCTTTACATATCTTTTGAAAGTGATTCCTTTTTCCACATTTTCTGCAGATTTGCCCATAAGCCTGACATTGTCTTATGCCATGCTGCTTTCCACATCTGGTACATAGCCAGTCTGATTCAGGCTGAGAATTTGCTGTTTGTGTGATAAAACTTTTTCC
Organism: Bombina bombina; assembly: GCF_027579735.1. Taxonomy (NCBI): domain Eukaryota; kingdom Metazoa; phylum Chordata; class Amphibia; order Anura; family Bombinatoridae; genus Bombina; species Bombina bombina. The sequence goes on along the minus strand of NC_069499.1, from coordinate 1,405,287,248 downwards.
TTTCATTTTATTATCATAATGTGGATGCACTTTGTTTTTCCCCACTATAACTGACATTACTGATGTTGCTGCTGTACTGTGGCAGAGTGTGCGCACTTGTTCCTGTGCTGCCTCTGAACTGTGACATAGTGTGCGCACTTGTTCCTGTGCTGCTGACAAATTTCTACTGCCTTTTCCAGTGTTAAATCTTTCTCTCTGAGCAAGCGTTCTTTAACCCTTATATTTCTGCAGCCCATGACTAACTGGTCTCTGATTAATGAGTTACACATTGCTCCATAATTACATGATCTACTCTTCAGTTTTAAGTCTGTTACATACTCCTCAATAGTCTCTGTTTCATTCTGCATTCTACATCTGAAAAGATACCTTTCATAGGTTTCATTGCGTCTAGGTACACAGTACTTTTCAAATTTGTCTAGAACAACCTGATAAACGTCCCTTTCTTCATCTGTAAATGTGAAGCTGTTATATACATCTATTGCTGCTGATCCTGCTACAGTCAGAAAAAGTGCAATCTTTTGCTCATCATCTTGCTCCTGAGCTCCTATAGCTCTAACATATAGCTGGAATCTTTGCTTAAACCTCTGCCATGCATCTTCCATATTACCAGTCATTTTCAATTCTGGTGGAGGATTTAACTTTTCCATCTTAATGTTCTGAATTATGCAGTATTAATATAAAAGTCTGTAGTGCTGTTAGAATCAATCAGTTGTACAAGTTATGATGCACTTACTCAGTTCATGAGAAGAAGCTGTAGTCACTCTGCCAGAGCCTTGACTCTCACACTTTCAATTTGCTGCAAAGATTTCTAATAGATTCCTCAGAGTCCTTGCTTGTCAGTTCAGATGGAAGCAGGGAACTCCTTATTCTGACACCATGTTTTATCTTAGTTTATATAAGGAGATCAAGCACAGGTCTTCATAACTGTAAACTTTATTAAGAATGCTATACACACACACACTATGCAAGAGGCACTTCCTGACTCTACCATTGTGCACATAACAACAGGTTGATATGGTTCATACCAACTGATAATCTCAATATCACACAATAACCCCAATCTTCCACCCCCTGCCGAAGGTACACAAAGGTTTGGACAATATCAAAGGACGACCAATAGTTGCAGGTATCGGTTCTTTATTTGAACATCTATCAGAATGGATTGATAGCATCCTGCAACCACTAGTCATGTCCCTTCCTAGTTTTCTAAAGGATACGACACATATGCTAAATATTGTGGAGCCGTTGCAGGTGGTGGAGGATATGAGTTGGCTTACAGTGGATGTCTCTAGCTCTATATACCTCTATACCCCATACATTGGGGCTTGAAGCGATTGCATTCTTTTTGGATTTGATGTCCAATTACTCTGATGAGACGAAGAAATTCATTATTAGGGTCGTTAGATTTCTTTTGGAGCACAATTATTTTCTGTTTGAAGGAGCCTATTATGTCCAAATGAAGGGTACAGCTATGGAGGCAAAATTTGCCCCCTCATATGCTAACTTGTTTATGGGCTGGTTTGAATATAGATACCTCTTTGGACATAATAATTGGTTCTCGGACAGAATTCTGTGCTATAAGAGATTTATCCATGACCTTATATTTGTTACTACATTTTCATCATCAGAGGCAGATTCTTTTGTAGAGTATCTTAATGCATGCATCCCTGAAATTCAGTTTACCTCAGATTGGTAAAAGAAGAGAAAAAACATTTTCCAGATATCGAGCTGACCAAATATTTTAATTCTGGTAGAATTAAAACACAAGTGTATCGTAAACACATAGCGGGTAATTCATTATTACACTCATCAAGCTCACATCCCAAACATGTATTTCGGGGGATAGCTAAGGGACAGTTCTTTAGAACTAAGAGGATTAGTTCACAGGAGGAAACCTTTCTCAATGAGAGTGCATTTTTGCAGGATAGGCTGCGTAAACATGGCTATAATGAAAGAGTTGAACATCAAGCTCTTGAAGATGCAAACAAAAGAGAGAGAAGAAGTCTTCTTAAACCAAGAAATAAATCTGTAAAATATGGGAGGGATGAAGAAAGTAGACCCACCATTATCACCAAATATTCAAATCAATATTACCAAATTTGTAACATTATCAAGAAATAACTTCCTATATTATATGGAGATGATCTATTAAAGGACACAGTTAAGAATTGTTGCAGATTTACCTACAGAAGGAATTTAACTCTGGGTAACATGGTTTCACCTAGCCACTTGCGTAAGCCAGAGAGTCAGAGTTCATGGCTTAGACATAATGGGACATACAAATGTGGTAAAGATTGCAAGGCATGTGAGGTTATCAAAGTAGGTACACAATTTACTTCCTATGTGACTAATCAGTCTTTTAATACTCAAGGGTGTATTAACTGTTCGACAACGTTCGTGCTTTACCTCATTGGTTGTACGTATTACAAATTACAGTACGTGGGTATGACTACCCGTGATGTTCGTACTAGGATACGGGAACACCTGGGGTACATCAGGAACGGGATTTTTTGCTCAGAACTGGCAAGACACTTCATTGAAGTACATAATGGGAATGTGTGTAATTTTGAATGGAATGCAATAGAGACCATTAGGTGCCCTCCCAGAGGTGGAGATAAATGGCCTATTTTAGCCAAGCAGGAGGTCTATTGGATCAACAAAATGGGCACACTTGTACCATATGGCTTCAATGCAGAAAATGATAGTATCAATTTCTGGGAATGATGATTGTGATAATTTCTGTGGTTTAGCAGAGTCCTATTAAATAGTGTTAAAGGTACATATTATATAACTCATTGATATATGGATTCTGGTTTACCACTGGCTTTTTTGCTTGATGCTTTACAAGTGTATTTGAGCGGTTTAAGCATTGTATGTTGCATCAATATGTATTAGGGTATCTACGCTTTGTCAAACCTCTGAATGTTTATGCACTCTATATGAGCTAAAATTCACATATGCTATCTTTATGCTGTCTAAACGAGCACCTATTTATATATGCTATTTTTTACTCTGTATGATATGTATTCAGAAAACTGACCCACGTATAATGACACTCTGTCTTTTTTGTTTTCATTATCTTTTCAATTCTGTCTTCTGTTTGTGTTCAAATGTATAAAGCAACATAGTAACGTTGCTATTAAATTTTCAGATACAATTATATATATATATAGTGCTATTCTATTTTATCCTAATGTGCTGTATATTGGTCTCTGCACCATCACTTTATGTATATATGCCTAGTATTTGTACATTTATGTGTTCAACTGTTTTGTAGCGGTTTTGTAATTCACAGTCTCTTAACTGCTTAATGCTGTTCCCTTTAATTAGGTAAGGGGAGGAAAAAAGGGGGGGGGTGTTTTTATCCTCCAATGGGTTCCTTTTGTATAGTAAAAGTAAATGTGATCTATTGATCTATGTAATTCGTATCTATCAAATGTATATTGCATCTTTGGATCGATAACATTCGTATCTATCAAATGTATATTGCATCTATTGATCTATGTAATTCGTATCTATCAAATGTATATTGCATCTTTTGATCTATGTAATTCGTATCTATCAAATGTATATTGCATCTATTGATCTATGTAATTTGTATCGATCATATGTATATTGCATCTATTGAGCTATGTAATCTATGTATCTATCTATCAAATCTATCTATCTCGTGGTTGTGCAAATGGACTGTTTGCGGTTGTTTGTGGTGCGTTACACTTGGAGTTTGGTCTGTCACTGTGAAGCGGGCGTAACCCTTACACTACCTGATCGATACGACATCATAACTGATGTTTTAAAGCACGTTATTGCAAACAATTTATTAATGTTAGGTGATTTAGGCCCTTTATGGGTTAAAAGCAGACTCTGCATCAACTATTTAATTTTCCATGGGAGTTTTGACATGGATCCCCCTCCAGCATGCCACAGTCCAGGTGTTAGTACCCTTGAAACAACTTTTCCATCACTATTGTGGCCAGAAAGAGTCCTTGTGGGTTTTAAAGTTTGCCTGCCTATTGAAGCCGGTTCACGAACAATAGCGGAAGTTCGATTCCGCCGTTCGCGAAACTAAATTTTTAAGTTTGCGACATCACTAATTACAAATGTATCTTACTTCCCTGATATAAATATAATAACATAATGCTGTCTACACTCTAATTTATTAGTGAATCATCTAGGATTGCCTTTATTTTATTTGTTTATTTTATTTTTGCTCTTCACTTCACCTTTATTATATGCATACTTTCATATAACATTGTTTATTTTACTGACTTATTATTTATACATTATCTGCTAAGGTCCAAGGGGGATATTTATCAAAGCATCAACTGATAATACGCTGGAATCCTGTGTCCTATTTGACACAAGATTGATCCGTCGTAGTTAACAAAGCGTCAAGATTTTTGACGCAACGCTTTTCGCACAATTATGACGCAAACTCCTAAACAACCCACACACTAGTGAATTTTTCAACCACTTTTGATTGGAATATGCATAACCACTTTAAATAATCATAGGAAAGCAGCATATTCCATTTTTTCATTTAGACCTTTCTGTGCTAAGGTCTGTAATCTAAAGATCTACTTGGCTTCATGTTGAAGGAGTATTCTATCTACATTCAACCCTCTACTTTTGTTTTTAATGTGTTCTATTCCTATTACTGTAAGACAGGCATAGTTTGCATCATGGAAATCAAGGAAATGTCTAGCTACAGGGCTGTCACAATTCTTGTTTTTTTAAGTCGTATCTGTGTTCCCTTGCTCTGTCTTTAAGTTCTCTATTAGTTTTTCCTCCATAGAACCTGGGACATGAACAGGTCAAAAGATAAATGTTATCCATTGTTTTATTTTGTAAATCTGTGAGTGTATGGAAGAAAACGTTTTGATTTTTGAGTGTTGCAGCAATAGGTGCATGTGTCACATGGATGGCACCCCACCCTCTATTGTCTTAATTCCAACCAATTTTTTGTGGGTGGATGTCCATGTGGTACTTTGGCTGCGTTTTGTGGATGACATACTAATCCTCTGGAATGGAAGTGAATAGGAGGTAAAAACATTTATGTCCAAATTAAATGTAAATAAATACTTTTAAAAAATCTTTAGTAGCCTCAACATAATATTTCAAAGCTCATACCACATCCAAAGAATGTAAAGACCTTTCAAGAGTATTCTTAGGATTAGGACACAAGGAAGGGACAACAATTTCCCTATAAATGTTGTTAGAATTCACAAGTTTAGGCAAAAATGTAAATGAAGTCTGCAAAACAGCTTTATCTTGATGAAAAATCAGATAAGGAGTCTCACAAGAGAGAGCAGACAATTCAGAAACTCTTCTAGCACAAGAGATAGCCAAAAGAAATAACACTTTCCAAGAAAGTAATTTAATATCCAGAGAATGCATAGGCTCAAAAGGAAGAGCCTGTAAAATCTTCAAAACCAAATTGAGACTCCAAGGAGGAGAAATAGATTTAATAACAGGTTTGATACGAATGAAAGCCTGAACAAAACAGTGAATATCAGGAAGTTTAGCAATCTTTCTATGAAATAAGACAGAAAGAGCAGGTTTCAAAACCTGATGATAAATTTTCCTTGAAACAGACTTACGAGCCTGTATCATAGTGCTAATCCTGTAAGTCTATTGTGTACATTAAGTGACCTTGCTGAACAAAAGGTAGAATAGTCCTTATAGTCACCATCTTGAAAGTTGGGACTTTTACAAAACCATTTACAGTTTTCAGATCCAAAATAGGTCTGAAAGAATTTTCCTTTATATGTACAATGCATAGATTTAAATAAAAACCCCAGTCCTTGTTCCTGCTGTGGAACTGTGAAAAATTACCCCTGAAAGTTCTAGATCTGAAACACATATCAGAAAGACTTGAGCTTTTACTGGGTTTTTTGTTACATGGGTAAGAAAGAATCTTCCGAAAGGAAGTCTTATTTTGAATCCTATTCGACACCCCTAAGAAATTATATTCTGAATCCACTGATTTTGGACAGATTATGTCCAAACTTTTTAAAATAGCTTTAGTCTGCCCCCTACCAGAAGAACTGGCTTGAGGGCCGCACCTTCATAAAGGTTTAGGGGCAGGATTTGATTTCTTATAAGGCTTGGATTTATTCCAATTCGGAGATGTCTCCAATTATAGCCAGAGGCCTTAGGGGAAGGTGTGGTTTTCTGTTCTCTATTCTGACTAAAGGAACAAAAACGATTGGGAGCTTTAAATCTACCCTTAGATTTCTTGTCTTAGGGCAGAAAAACTCCCTTACCCCCAGTAACAGTGGAGATAATAAAACCCAATTATGGACCAAAAAGATCTTTACCTTGAAAAGAGAGGGATAATCTAGTCTTATACACCATGTCAGCATTCCAAGATTTAAAGTGAAGGTCAATTTTACAGCAATCGACTCCAGCAATGTATTCAGCAACATCTCAGTATTGTTGTCGCTAAGTTTTTTTTATTTATTTATATGTTATTTTCGTGAAATAAATATATAGTACAATATGTTCCTTTTTGATTGCGACTCCTCCCATGCAATACTTCCTCCTTCAGCATTTGTGACGTAGCGAGCGGTCCCACCCGCTATCTACGTCTTTCCCAAGCTCGTGCACGATATTACAAAGTAACTGCGCATGCGTGTTTACCCACCCAAAGCGCATGCGTCAGTTGTCACGATTCCTTTCTATCAAATTTGCAGCAGGAAGCAGGAAACGGAATACGCATGCGCGGCTCAGGAACGAGGCGGAGAGAGAAAGGACGCTACGGACTAGTTTACGCATGCGCATATTTAGAATATGACGTTGCGAGAAAGTTTCTGAACGCCACAGGGAGTAAATGGCCATTGAAGACTGTCATATTACTAGGCTGTCAATCAAGTTAGTTAAAATGGCGGGCGGACAGAATAAGTGTACCGGAGCATGAATATAAAGGTAGAAAAATAATATTATTAATACGATGTATAAAAAATGATGAATGAAAGTCTAGGTCATTTTGAATTCACTGTAGAACGGCGTGAGTGAGTCACCCGAACTTGACCTTCACTTTAAGCCATAAAGCTCTTCTAGTTAGAATGGCTAAAGACATGGATTGGACATTGATCTTCCTAACATCAAATATAGCATCACAAATAAAATGATTTGCATGTTGAAGTAAAACTATAATGTTAGATAATTCAGAATCTGAAGACAACTGCTGTGCTAAACTGTCCAACCAAAAAGTAGAAGCAGCAGCAACATCAGCCATAGATATAACAGGTCTAAGAATATAGCCAGAATGTAAAAATGCCCTTCTTGGATAAGATTCAAGCTTCCTATCTAAAGGATCCTTAGCTACAGGTAAAGGATACAATTTATTAAACCTAGAAAAAGGGTTAAAAGAGGTACCAGGCCATTCTTTAGCAATCACATTAGAGATAGCGTCAGGAATAGGAAATACTTCAGGAGTAATAACAGTAGTCTTAAATACAGAATTTAGACTACTAGCGTTATCATCAGGAGATTTAGACTCCTCAATACCCAAAGTAAACAAAACTTCCTTTAAGAGAGAACGAATATATTCTGACTTAAAGGGATAGTAAAGTCCAAATTAAACTTTCATGATTCAGATAGGGCATGTCATTTTAAACAACTTTCTAATTTACTTTTATCATCACATTTGCTTTGTTCTCTTTTTATTCTTAGTTGAATGCTTACACAAAGAAGGATCATATGCTAATGTCTAAGCCCTTGAAGGCCACCTCTTAGTTGAACGCATTTGACATTTTTCCACAGCTAGAGGGCGTTAATTCATGTGTTTCATATAGATAATATTGTGCTCATACACGTGAAGTTATTTAAGAGTCACCACTAATTGCCTAAAATCCAAGTTTGTCAAAAGATCTGAAATAAGGAGGCAGTCAGCAGAAGCTTAGGTAATTACAGAGGTAAAAAGTATATATCTATAACAGTGTTGGTTATGCAAAACGGGGGAATGGTAAATAAATGGATTTTCTATCTTTTCAAACAATAACATTTTTGGTGTTTAATATCCCTTTAAATAAAAAAAGAAGATTTGTCTATATCAGTCCCAACGTGGCATCCTCTGAATCAGAGGAGACCCCATCAGTAGAGGATACGTCAGTATGCTGAAGGTCAGAACTTAATTCACTAAGTTTAGGAAAATGTTGCAAAAACCTTATACATTTATTTGAAGGCAAAATAGTAGTCAGTGCCTTCTCATTAGCTGTAGCAATAAAATCTTACATTTCTGCAGTAATGCTGTGTACATTTAAACTGAGATGGAATAACAGTGTGTGTATTTGTACTCATAGATATATTTAAAGGGACAGTCAACACCAGAATTTTTGTTGTTTAAAAAGATAGATAATTCCTTTATTACCCATTCCCAGTTTTGCAAAACCAACACTGTTATATTAATACACTTTATACTTCTGTGACTACCTTGTATCTAAGCATCTTCTGACCGCCCCTAATCACATGACTTTTAGTTATTATCTATTGACTTGCATTTTAGCCAATTAGTGCAGTGTCTGCCACTAGCCACGGGCGTGATCACAATGCTATCTATATGGCCTACATGAGCTTGCTCTACCCTGCTGTGAAAATAAAATAAAATATAGGCGGCCTTCAAAGGCATAGAAATTATCATATGTGCCTTCCTAGGTTTGCTTTCAACTAGAATACCAAGAGAACAAAGCAAAATTGTTGATAAAAGTAAATTGGAAAGTTGTTTAAAATTGCATGCCCTATTTGAAAAATGAAAGTTTTTTTTGGACTTGACTGTCCCTTTAACAATTTGTTAAAAAAGTGCCACATACAGTAATAGAGCTGAATAATTTAGATAATTTAAAGGGATACTGAACCCCAATTTTTTCTTTCGTGATTCAGATAGAGCATGCAATTTTAAGCAACTTTCTAATTTATTTCTATTATCAATTTTTCTTCGTTCTCTTGCTATCTTTATTTGGAAAATAAGGCATCTAAGCTAAGGAGCCAGCAAACTGTTGGTTCAGTACCATGGACAGCACTTGTTTATTGGTGCTGTCCAATCAGCAAGGACAACCCAAGTTGTTCACCAAAACTGGGCCGGCATCTAAACTTACATTCTTGCTTTTCAAATAAACATACCAAGAGAATGAAGAAAATGTGATAATAGGAATTAATTAGAAAGTTGCTTAAAATTGCATGCTCTATCTGAATCATGAAAGAAAACATTTGGGTTCAGTGTCCCTTTAATTACAACATGCATACTTAGCTTTATTAAATACCTGTTTAGGCAGTTCAAATCCTATGGTAACATCAGAGGCAGGTTCAGTTTGAAACATAATTGCAAAAAAACAAAATTAGAAAAAAAAATAAAAAATATTAATTCTGCAAATTTATATCCATGCTCCTATATATGATAAATATATAACAGGCGTGAGAGAATGGGAAACAGAGTGAAAAAATTATAACAATGAAAAATGATTCATAAAATGCTGCATTAAAGCTCTGCAAGTGTTTACTGAGAACACTGAATGAGCTGGGTGGCGGAGCTTATAAGAGCAATTTTGGTGGGGGAAAATTGGCGGGAAAATTAAAAATTTTGGTGGCAAATTGGCGCAAAAAAAAAATGGCAAACAATGATGACACGTCACCCTATAACATAAATAACATCATCACATACGTGACATGCAAAGCTGAGAGTGTCTTATATAATAAAAGTATATACTTACCGTTTAAGACACCCATTCACATATAGCAGACAGCCAAACCAGTACTGAGACATATCAGCAGAGGTAATGGTAGAGGAGTATAATGTCGATCTGTAAAGGGAGGCAGCAGATGAATTCCTGCAACCGATTTACAGAGAGCCCTAGAATAGATTTCCTATAGGCGAAAACATGGTGTCGTCAGGCAATACTCCTTTCACATCCCTCAGACAAACGCTGTACACTCAGAGAGGAATTGGGCTTCAAAATGCTTAGAAGCGCCTTTCACAGAAGAAAATCAAGCACATCTTGCTTCATCACCTCCACAGGGAGGCAAAGTTTGTAAAACTAAGGTAAGAGTGAGGTGGGAGGTGTATTTATAGGCATTTTGAGGTTTGGGAAACTGCCCCCTCCTGGTAGGAATGTATATCCCATACGTCACTAGCTTATGGACTCTTGCCACTTACATGAAAGAAAAAGTGATTAACCCCTATTCTACCACTCCCGACACTAATACAAATTAACCCCTATTCCGCCACCCCCCGATATTGCCGCCACTATAATAAAGTTATTAACCCCTATTCCGCCGCTCCCCGACATCGCCGCCACTAAATAAAGTTATTAACCGCTAAACCTCCGGCCTCCCACATCTCCGCCACTAAATAAACTTATCAACCCTTAAAACGCTTCCCCCATTGTAAAACACTAAATTAAACTATTAACCCCTAAACCTAACACCCACCTAACTTTAAATTAAAATTACAATATAACGATATTTAAATAAATAAAAACTTATCTGTGAAATAAATATAAACCTAACATTAAACTATAAATGAACCTAACATAACTATTATAAAAAAAATAAAAAATAAAAATCCTATCAATTAAAATATCTAAATTACAAATTTAAAAAAACCTAACACTATCAAAAAAATAAAATAAATCTAAATTACAACTAAAAAAAATCCTATGAAAAATTTAACAAATCTAAGTTTACCAAAAACAATGAAATAAAAAACACTAAGATTAGAAAGAAAATTTTTTTTTATCAAAAATAAAAACAATTACACCTAATCTAATAGCCCTATAAAAATATAAAGCCCCCCAAAATGAAAACACCCCCTAGCCTACAATACACTACCAATAGCCCTTAAAAAGGCCTTTTTTAGAGCATTGCCCTAAAGAAATCAGCTCTTTTACCTGTAAAAAAATACAAAGTTCCCCCAAAAGTAAAACCCACCACCCAATCAACCCCCAAAATAAAAAACCTAAGCTACCTATTGCTCCTAAAGGGTGATTTGGATGGGCATTTGGCTCTTTTGCATTGCCCTTGAAAGGGCATTTAGCTCTTTATCAAAGCCCATATCCTAATCTAAAAAAAAAACATCCAAAAAAATGTAAAAAAAAAATAACACTAACCCCAGAAGATCTACTCATGGTTTCTGAAGTCCGAACATCCATCTCCATCCAGGTGGCGAGGTCCTTATCCATTCCGGGGGCATCTTCTATCTTCATCCTGGCGGCTCTGAGCAGAGCCATCCTGGAAGCTGATCCCATCCTGCGCGGAGCGTCCTCTTCATTCGGTCGCCGCCATACACTGAAGTTGAATGCAAGGTAGCCATTTCAAATGGGGAACCTTGCATTCCTATTGGCTGATTTGATTCTTCAAATTCAAATCAGCCAATAGGATGAGAGCTTCTGAAAGCCTATTGGCTGTTCAAAACAGCGATCGTATGAAGAGGGCGCTTTGCGCAGATAGAAGACGCCCCCAGGAGAGACGAAGACCTCGCCGCCTGGATGAAGACCCGCTGCCTGGATGGAGATGGATGTCCGGACTTCAGAAACCTTGAGTAGATCTTCTGGGGTTAGTGTTAGGGTTTGTTTGTTTTTTGATTAGGGCTTGGGCTTTGAAAAAGAGCTAAATGCCCTTTTTTTTTTAGAGTTAGGTTTTTTATTTTGGAGGGTTGGTTGGGTGGTGGTTTTTACTGTTGGGGGGACTTTGTATTTTTTTACAGGTAAAAGAGCTAATTTCTTTAGGGCAATGCCCTACAAAAGGCCCTTTAAGGGCTATTGGTAGTTTATTGTAGGCTAGGGGGTGTTTTTATTTGGGTTGGGGCTTTTTTTATTTGTATAGGGGTATTAGATTAGGTGTAATTGTTTTTATTTTTAATAATTACATTTATATTTTTTGTAATCGTAGTGTTTTTTATTTTTCGTGATTTTAGTGTTAATTATTTTTGGTAAACTTAGATTTTTTAAAATTTTTCGTAGGATTTTTTTTTTATTGTAATTTAGATTTTTTGATTTTTTTTCATAGTGTTAGGTTTTTTTAAATTTGTAATTTAGATTTTTTAATTGGTAGTATTTTTTATTTTATTAGAATAGTTATGTTAGTCTAATTTATAGTTTAATGTTAGGTTTATATTTATTTCACAGGTAAGTTTTTATTCATTTAAATAGCTTTATTAATTTTAATTTAAAGTAAGGGGGAT